>NC_034592.1:121485735-121504504 GCF_900095145.1 Mus pahari | reverse complement strand
TCTCTCTCTCTCTCTCTCTCTCTCTCTCTCTCTCTCTCTCTCTCTGCAGAGAAATAGATTTCTGCAGCCTCTTGTCCTGTTCTTCAGATTTTGGCCAGCCTGCTTTTATCTCTCAGCAGTCAGGAAATGGTTATTTTTTCTTTCCTTCAATAAAAAGACTGAATTAATTATTCGCTTCCTGCCAATTCCTTCCCTAGTGGCATTTTTCCCAGTCTACTGCCACCCTCAAGACCTGGTCTCTTGGCCTAGACACTGAGAGGCATCCCCAGCACACACCCTCTCCACAGCATTTACCCCTTCAGGCCACACTGACCTTCCTTTGAGATGCTAGGGATGATTACGTCCATCACATTTCCTCTCTGGAACGCCTTGTTAGAACACCCTAGCACTTTTGGTCCAATCAAAAAAAAAAAAAAAAAAAAAAAAAGCTTCAAGTATTGCAGGGATTCAAACTTGAAAACAGTGCAGTCTTTTCAGCCTGGGTTCAATACAGCTTAAATGTTGTCACAAACAAACCAACTACATCCCCCTATCCAGAGACTCCAACTGCATTTTGCTTTTGAGTCGGTTGTTTGTTTAAGCTGCCTGCACAGTTGTTTCACTTGTAAGGTTTGTGACAGTCCCTATGCCCCAGACTGTGTCATAAGCAAGTGAAAACAACTGGGGGGGGGTACAGAGGAGGGGGGAGTCAGGGCATAACCCCAGTACTGTTGTTTTTCAATCATGACTGTTCATACATTACTGTCTTTTAAGAAGCTGCCCAGAAAATCTAAATGCGTAGCAAACTCATCTGCTTGGTATGCTCTTAGCTCAGCTGCAAGGTTCTCCCACCTTAGCACTTCTCATTGAAGTGACTGACAATACCAAGTTCCGAGCCTAATTGTAACTGATTCAGTGCATTAAAGGTAAAGCTTGCATTACTAACAAAATTCCAGCTAAAACTGTCACTAAGCAGAGACTCACATATCAAGGGCTAGATTCCTTATTTAATAAGATTATAAACACAAATTTTAGTAAGCACTTAATAAACTAATGATTCCAAAGCTGAATGTGACCTGTTCTATGGTTATACAATACTTAGAATTAGCTACTTTATATTCAAAACTAATTTTGGCCTCTCTTGTTTCCAAGCAGCATGAGACACAGACAGCAGCTGCCTCCAGGGAAGAAATACCTTTGCACGAAGACCAGTAGGGGTGATCTAAATCTTACGTACGAGTGCCCTAATTTAACTGAGCTATACCTGCACCCTGAAGTCTCCTAAGGATCATGTAAGTGATACATGTGTTTGATTCTCACCCCAAGAAATGCTAATTCACTGAATGGGCGTCTAGGTAAAATGAAACTTTATTTCTTAGAGCAGTTTGCAATTTGCAGACATATTAGACAAACAGTACTAAGAGCTCCCCTGTGCTTCCCCTCACCACAGTCATACTTTCCGTATTACCACTTTACAGGGATCTTTTTTTGCTGCAAAAGTAAAAGAAACTGATCTCATGTCTTTGGGTAGTCCCAACCCAACCCACAGGAGTGGGTCTGAAGAGGAAAGGGACATAGCATAAGCACTCGAATCCATCACTAATTCTCCAAACACCAATTACTAGGAGTCCTGATTTGCCTTCTTTTGGTGTGGCAAGTACCATGGCAAAAATTATCTTAGAGGTAAAGGATGTATTTCATTTTACAGTTCGCAGTCTGTCCTCCATATTGAGGAAGCCAAGCCAAGATCAGTTCCTGGAGGCCGGAACTGAATAGAGGTTGTGGGGAAAGCATGCTTACTGGTTTGGTTTGCTATTTTTCTTAGCATTTCAAACCCACCTACTCATAGACCACACTATCCATAGTTAGCTAGATACTGCTATACCAACCAGCAGTGTTAAAGAAAATGTCTCCTGGATATGCCCACAGGACAGTCTGATGAAGGCAATTCCTCAACTAAGGTTCCTTCCTCCTAGATGACTCTAGTTTGTGTCAAACTGACAAAAGCTAAAGGGTGTACTGGAGGGTGGTGACTGGGAGAACAGATACCTCTGACATATGCCCATGGAGAAATTAGAGGGAAGTGCATGAAATTTTCAGATTTTGTTTGTTGGGTTTTTTTTTTTGTTTGTTTGGTTTTTTGTTGTAGTTTTGGTTTTTGTTTTTTTGTCTTTAATTTATGACCTTCTGAAAAGATTTTAGGTCTGACTTCCAGAGGTCTAATGCAAGGTCTTTGTACATTGTCCCTTGTTACTTGAAGGAATTGATTCCAAGAGCCACTACAAATGACAAGTTTCAAAGACACTCAAGTTTTTCATATAATGTGATAGGGTATTTACATATAACCTAGATGTGTCAGTCCTTATTCTTTGAGTCAACTCCACTGCATACAATACTTCATGCAGCACAGACACTGTGATACTGTGTTATTTAGGAGATGGTAGACCAGAAATGCTTTGTTCATGTTCCAGAGAGAAGCAATTTAGGTTTCCACCACATTTACCCTCCCAGATGATAGTATCCATGGGCGTAGAACTCCTAGACACAAAGGCCAATTGTACTTCATAACAGTTTAGCAGCACTCATAAATAAACAAGAACAAAAGCAAAGGGATAGGAAAATCAGCACTTCCTTTGCCCTTTTAAACAGCAGAGCAGAGCTGAGCATCGCAGGCACCGATCTCACAACTCAGTTTAGCTTCCGTGTAACTCACCCTCAAGATCTCTAAGGTCAAAGTCATTTCCTGCGAACACACACAGCTGTGATTTGCCCCAAACTTGCTAAGAGGAGACATTCTTCCTGCAGACAGGAGTTCTATACAAGCTGGAAAAACAAGCAGTTCCATTACATTATAATTGACTCTAATTGGCTCTCCCACGGGCTGTTAAACTCTTTATCTGTAGCCCAGTAGCACATTAGGGAGCTTTAACACCTCTATCCTGCCTTGTAGAACAGAAGACAAAGTACACCTCCTACATACCCCACACCTAAGGAGCTGAGCCTGGGGAAATGGGGGCTCTTCTGGGCGCACAAAGGGACAGTGGTTGCAGCAGCCATACAGAGGAGGGAGTATTCAGGATAGATGTGAAACTTCCCACTGCCTGCCAACTACAGAAAAGAAAACTTTTAACTGGTTGGTTTCTATTAATCTAATCCTTGACAGTTTCATACATGGACAGAATATATTCTAGTCATTACTCTCAAATATTTGTAGAATTTTTAAAATTTGACACAGTGTCCAAGCAGGACTGTATATTCTTGTATTTTTTCCCCCATTTTCATTGATTCCAGCTAGTTGCCAGGCAAAATTGGAAACAGAGAACGGAGATGGGATGTAGGATCTAGCATGGAGAAAATAATACAGTAAGAAAACACCAAAACTCAAAGTGGCAGATGAGGTATATCAGGAAGGGGGTTGGTTGCTAACCTGGGCAGAGAAACTCCAGCAGATAAAGCCCAAGTAGCAAAGGTCAGAAATTTGAAAGGATCCAGCAAATATAATAAGTTACCTGAGGCCTGTGCTCTCAGACTATAGTCAAGGTAGCTCATCATTCTATATTATAGACAAGTCTCCTATAATGAACTACCTTTCCTATAGTTCTTACACAGACTCAAAGATAGCAAGGTCAGAAAGATCCTCTAAATTAGTCCCCTCATTAGCCACTCATTGTTCATCCCTGTGAATGATCTCACATCTTTTACACTATCAGGTACCACCTGTGATATACATTCTTGGCAGATCAATAGCTACCAACCAAACATGTTATAAGACAGTGTTGGAGACCTATAGCATAATCTTTTCACTATGCTGTAATCTACCTATTTGTGTTTTCATACAATGAATATGGGAAACGGCTTATTTATGTTTCTTTGTTTTGTATCTAATGAAATCTCAAGTTATGAATTCCATGGTGGACAGTGATGTTATGGTCCCAACTCTTGTTCGCGTCGCTCATACTTACCGATGTTTGTCTTAGAATAAACAATCTTCTGTTCCTTTTGAGACGAGAGCCATATCTCATGTCAACATTATCAAAGGAGGAAGGCTAGAGCAGAGAGCAGTTCAGAAGAAAAGGTAAAGGTTGGGCCTCTTACAGCTTGTTCTAATGGGAAAACAAACAAACAAAACCCAGAAGTAAATATGGGCACAAGACAACTAGACTAAATGTTATGCAATGAAGTTTAATGCAGGCCAGAGAGAGGCCCGAGAATCACCAAGGAAATCTATGGGAATAATGACTTCCAAAAAGACCCAGCCTCATGAGGGTGACATGATCTCATTTACTGAAGACTTTCAAGGAATCATGGGTAACTTCTATGCAGCAGTGGTATCAGCAGATCACAAAGATTTGGGTTGGAAGTGCTTCCCATCTGAAGTAGTCGGACAAAGTGATTCTATCAAAGCTAGAGTGTATTGGGTTCATCTCAAAGTCTTATTGATAATGTGCAGTGCATCCCTAGTTCTTCAGCATCAGGATTTAGTAGAGGACCACATGCCATTCTAGTGACTATGTTTTCTTATATTGTGTTGGGAAATTATACAGAAAAAAACAAACAAACCAGGATTACTAATGTACTATACTTTACTGTTACAGTGCAAGAAGACTGCAGTGTGTGGAACTGAACCCACACTGTGATGCTGAACTAAAGCGGATAGACTCAGAGGAATAGAAAGAAAACACAGGAGTTGAGAACCAACACTTCCATTGCTGAGGTCAGCTCTGTCCTCAAAACTTCACAGGGGCCATGCTTCTATCTCTTTGTGCTGGCCACCAGCCAAGCAAACTTGGCTGTTTATTAATAGCTTGCTCCATTGTTCTACATAATGCTTCCTCTGTAAGGGAAAAGAGTCTAGGACACACCAAGTCCAAGTTCTGAACACAAATGAGATTTACTTGCTCCAGAGGAACAAAAGGTAGAGAATAATAGACAAAGATGTAGGATAGAGGATGATAAAGAAAGTGAAGGGGGAAAGGGAGACGGGGAAGGGATATATGCACTGGAGAGACAAAGGTCTGCCTCTCAATAGAGCAGAGACAGATGTGACCTGGAGGCAAAATGACAGTTTATAAAGGGAAAGGCAGAAAGCACATGTGTGTTAGGATCAGCTGCATGTTTGACATACTCTGGCATGCTAGAGACCTTCAAACTCTTCTTGGAGATAGTGTTTGGTTAAAAAAAAAAAGCACATAATTTGTTGCTGTTGGTATTTTAAGATGTAGCAAGAAAGTTAATGAATAAAATTATATGTCATCTTCCCTCCAACCTCCCCACTCCCTCCTCCATCATTCCTGTTTGCTTTTTCTTCATTTAAATGTTTTTTTCTCCGATATCATTCTGAAAATAGAAATAAGAGGTAAGATGCATAGACTCAAAGATGAGGAGTCAGCCCACTACCCAGAGCCAGGAAATTAAATTGGGAATCCATGCTTGTAAACAGTTATCAAATCCTTCATATTGGTTTTAAAGAATGGAAAAGAGAGCACTGTGCCACTTGTTCATGTTTGTTTACATCGAATTTGTTATTTTGTGATGGGGAGGAGGTGGAATTTATTTTTTGTTTTTATGTTTTTGTTTGTTGGTTGGTTTTGTTTCTGTGGTAACATGCTTGTGAGCTCTGTATTTGTGTGATTAAAATAATAAAACCAAGTCAAACAATTTGTTAAAGTAAAAAAAATGTACACTTATGTGAGGTTTTCAAGTAGATATCTTCATGTATTCTAGGACATTGACTTCAGGACCACCCCACCTCTGCCTGCCATGACCATCAAAAGCCATCAATACCTCATGTGAAATGGTAAATAGTGTCTGAATACAACCCGCCACATGTCTTCCCATGTGCTTTAAATTATATTATATCACTTAAATCCCACAATCTAGAGATATGCTATATTAACAGATACTAAACTGCATCAATCAGAAAATAACACCAGGAATGAGGGGAACCCTGTGTCTCTTTAGTACAAGCTTATAGACTTTCTTTTCAAATTGCTTTGAGTTCATGTTGTCTGTCTCTGTGGAGGAAGAACATCCCTGAATTCTTCTACACAGAAACCTAATGTCTTAGTCAGGGTTTCTATTCCTGCACAAACATCATGACCAAGAAGCAAGTTGGAGAGGAAAGGATTTATTCGGCTTACATTTCCATACTGCTGTTGATCACCAAAGGATGCAGGACTGGAACTCAAGCAGGTCATAAAGCAGGAGCTGATGCAGAGGCCATGGAGGGATGTTCTTTACTGGCTTGCCTCCCCTGGCTTGCTCAGCCTGCTCTCTTATAGAACCCAAGACTACCAGCCCAGAGATGGTCCCACCCACAAGGGGCCCTCCCCCTTGGTCACTAATTGAGAAAATGCCCTGCAGCTGGATCTCATGGAGGCATTTCCCCAACCGAAGCTCCTTTCTCTGTGAGAACTCCAGCTGTGTCAAGTTGACACAAAATTAGCCAGTACACCTAACTAATGGAAAATACAAGGCTGGAGAGACAGCTCAGTGGTTCAAACCCCAGCAACCACATAGTGGCTCAGAACCATTTGTAATGAGATCGGATGCCCTCTTCTGGTGTGTCTGAAGACAGCTACACTGTACTTACATATAATAAATAAATAAATCTATTTTTTATTATTTATTTTTTATTTATATTTCAAATGTTATCCCCTTTACTAGTTTACCCTCTGAAAACCCCCATCCCTTCCCCCTTCCCCCCCTCCCCCTGCTCACCAACCCACTCACTCCCCCTTCCTGGTCTTGGCATTCCCCTATAACAGGGCATAGAACCTTCACAGGACCAAGGGCCTCTCCTCCCATTGATGACCAACTAGGCTATCCTCTGCTACATATGCAGCTAGAACCATGAGTCCCACCATGTGTACTCTTTAATTGGTGGTTTAGTGGTTTAGTCCCAGGGAGCTCTGGGGGTACTGCTTGGTTCATAATGTTGTTCCTCCTATGGGGCTGCAAACCCCTTCAGCTCCTTGGGTCTTTTCTCTAGCTCCTCCATTGGGGACCCTGTGCTCCATCCAATGGTTGGCTGTGAGCATCCATTTCTGTATTTGTCAGGCCCTGGCAGAGCCTCTCAGGAGACAGATTTATCAGGCTGTCTTTTATTTATTTATTTATTTAAAAGGAAAATACTAAGTACTATTTTCTTCATTTATTACTATAAGACTTTTCTACTTATTCCTTCATTGCCCAGTCTACCAGACCACTAAATATGTTCCTTAGTATCCTGGAGAATAAAGACAGATAGATCTCTCATTCAGGTCTTAGCTTACCAGAAACCAGTGTCCTTCAGTATGGAAGCCATAAGTCCCCCGCATCCCCCCCCCCCGTGGTTTCTACGTGAAATGTGGACGGTTGAAATTAAGATGTACTGAATCAAATCCACAATGGATTTGGAAGATTTTTAAATATCTTTATACAGATTCCATTGTTGAGTGATAGAATTTTTGATGAGTGGGGTTAAGTAAAATGTTATTAAAATGTTGCCACTGTAGGTTAGTGTTCTAGGGCTGCCACTAACAACGCCTTCGAGAACTTAAACAGCAGACACCCATCTCAGTGTTCTACAGGAGACCAGTCCGAAAGCAAGGCTTGAGCACATCTGCTCCTCCTGAAGCCTATGAAAGTTCTCCTTGGCTTGGTGGTGGTTTTCTTATTCTTGAATCAATTCATACCAACTTTTCCTTTATGAACATCGGTCTTTGCCTGATTTTCATTGTAAGAACATCAACCATAAATCAACTGACTATATTTTAGGTGTTACAACTAAACGCACAACACAGATTAATTGTGCTTTAGAAAAATAAGTATTAGAAATATAAAATAACATATATAGTTCATTTTTTTGTTATGGAGTTATTCCTAGGAAATACCTCCCTCCCCAGGGAGCAATGGTCAGGGAGCAGGGTTACTATGAAGGCAAGGGAATAGGGAAATTTTCTCAAATGAATGTATTTACTTGAAAAATATATCAACTTACTCTCTTGCATGATCTGAATTTCCATAATTCTACAGAAATTATATACTTCAGTTACAAGTGAGTGGAAGATTCTTTTATTGAATATTTTTAGTTTATAGGGGGTGGCTATGCGGAGGATAAAACTAACTTGACTCATGAGTCATTTGTGCATTTATTGACCCCCACGTATCTATTTATTCATATTACATTTTACTCTTGGAGGCTTTCATGCTGTTTATATGTATATAATATATGTATACATATACAGGGATCCCTGTCCTGCTGGATCCCTGGTCCTGCTCTTTTTATTGTCAGGCCGCAAAATTATTCTAATTCATCAAACATGTGGATGATAGGCATGAAAACGTGCTTGAAAAGTGTGTGCATTTTATTGCCCTTTGGCTGAACTGGATCTTGGCCGTCTCCAGTGTCAGATGCATGCTCATGGGTGGATGTTCTCTTTGGAAGCAGTGGTCAGGGAAGGAGGACTTCAGCAATGTCCTACAGCTGCACAGAAAGCCTTGCAGACACAGCTCCTCAGAACTAAAACTAGCTGCAGCCTCTCACTTCTGGGATTCTTAAGAACCCCTTGCAGCACAGGAAGCCTCGCTAGGCATCCTAATCTCTCCAGATTGACCTCTTTCCTCCCTACTCATCAGTGTGGCAAAGCACATTCCATTTTCAGAGATGAGAAACAAAATGATTCCAAGGCTCCCCAGCAGTGCCCACAGGAGATAAGGCTGCACTGAATTAACCTTCCCACCCAGTGTGCTCCCAGTGGCAAGAGCAGGGGAAACAAGGCTCAAATTAATTTGCATCCTAACACATGCTTGGGACAGTTTCCAGATTTTGAACTGATGCTGTCCTCTCAGGTCCTCAGGTCTCTGACATAGATTCTCTGTAACAAAAGAACAGTTCGGTCACATACTTCATCTCAATCAAAGATTTTGGCAATATGTATTGTATATATATATATATATATATATATATATATATATATATATAATACTTGATATCATTGACAGCTATATGCTTTCCTAAATGCTTATATAAAGATACTTTAAAAGCATTGTATGACAGTGGCTTAGGTAAACCATTGAAAACCTTGGTACAGATTACTGGTCAAAAACAAAAGCCATGGTAGTACTCATAGCTAGCAATTCATCGGGCAATAATATATCTAATAATATTCTAAAACTCACCTAGATGAGTGATTTAATATAAGAAAAGATACATGTCATATTCCAAGTCAAAGTACGAAAAGATGGGCTTTTACCATCTGTTTTTCTTTGTCTTACCCTTACTGACTTAGTACGAAGCCATCAATCACTCTACTTGGTACCTGGGCTTAGCATGGTTCCTTCAGTGCAGGGAATTGAACCCAGAGACTCTTTCATGCCAAGCAAGCACTTTACCTTTGAGCAATATCCATAGCCCTCTTCTACTTTTCATTTTGAGAAAAGGTATCATTAAATTGGCTGAGTAGAGTTGAACTTCCTCTGTAGCCCTGGGAGGTCTCCATCATGAGATCATCCTGCTTTAGTCTCTAAAGTAGTTGTGATGACAGGTCTATACCAACCAGTCTGGTATATTTCTTATTATAGTTCATGAAACCTGTCTGAGAGAAGTCGTTGCTCTGAAACTCTATTTTTTTTTTTTTAAGGGAGTCCATCCATGTTTTGGTATTTCTCAAGCTGAGTTCCCTTTCATTTTTGCTTTGGGACATGTGCGGTAGCTTAATACTGAATTTATTTAAACTACATTGAATTTGTTTCATCTTGGTTGTCTGTGGTCACACCCAGTACCCTGGACATCTTGAGCCTCTCTTACTGCAACTTTGGATCTACCCTTGTGAGGCTGCCAGGCATGAAGGAAACTTAGACACGTGGAATTCCACTTGGCTTAAGCTACAGATATACAGTCATTTTCTAGCAGTGAATTTTGGCAAGCTGCAACCTTTATCTTCATAGGGCAGTACCTATACCATGCTTATGACTCCTCCTTGACCAGCCTATGGCAATGTTCTAATAAACTAAGACATGTTCTATACAAACATGTCCAGAAACTACAGGAAATAGACCCAATCCAGCCCGAGCCAGTTTTCAGTAGATTCACAGTAAGCCAAACTGTGCCCTCTCCATAAATTTTCAGGGAAAACCCCCCATTGTCCATCTTATGCCTCTATACAACCACACAAGCATGCATATGATTAGAATCAGATGCATCATAGGGAACTATGTGTGCAGTAGAGAAAGGCTTATCCAAACTTGTCACTGAATAAAGAGTGCCACTCATAACCAAGGCCTTACCAAGCAACATCCCCCTCCCCCTAAACTCCATAAAACAAAGCCCTAAACAATAACTACTGTGTTTGAGTATTGTAAATCAAGAAACATGCTACTGCGTTGCAGTGCATCCAAGATGATTTATAGTTTTGCTTCTGAATACATTTGCTTGCTAGTTTTTCATCTCTGTGCTAACTTCTACAATTCTTTGAACAGAAAGCCAAACCCTGGGACACCAGTCAAGAGAGTGAGATGTGATTCATTAAGGCTAAGAGAAAATTAATAGCTAAGGAGTAAACTTAGAAATACTTAGATTTCTGCTTTCTCTCTTGTTTCTCTGATGTCTCCCACAATAACTGCCACAGGTTAGCCTTCTAGACACATACAAGAGGCCAGGGAAGATATTTGCATTATCCCAGCAAAGTCGACTTGGGCCAGCCACCACCCTAGTCTACTTGCCAGTAATACTTCAGCACCTGGGCCAGCTGAATCCAGATTGGTCAGGCCTAGCCCAATCCAGCAAGTCTCCAGCTAACTGCAGATTTGTAAGAAAAAGACAAAAAGCAAACCTATGGCTCTTTTTAAGATACTTAATATGACTATAGCAGAGAGGAAAAGATAAGTGACTACTAGGTTGGGTGTTTTGTCAAATTTATGATACTCCTTGGAAAATGGGTGAAAGAAAAATGATACCATTGCTGAAATGATATTGTCTGTGACCATCCTAGGCCTTAAGCTGAAGTCTGACATCCTTAGAATTGGTTCAGAGGATGGAACTCTAGAAGGGGCTTTTCCCACCACCCTAATCACCATGGGCATCTGAACTTCGGGATGTCCTCTGGGGTTTGGCATCATACGAGATCAATGTCTTCCCTTCTAGCTCTTTGACAAATGAGTCTCAACCTAATCTTGCATAAATCCCAAGAAATCAAGTTTGTGCACTTGGGATTATGTTAACTGTTTTTGCTCCAAAGCTGTGATAAATTTACTTTTATTCTTGCCTTGGGGAGGAATGGAATGTGTTGAATTTTTTGAGCTAAAAATATGTTTGATAATCTATAACTCAACGTTTCTTATATGTAGGGGTGGTGTTCCCCGGAACAATATATGCTGTACTAATGTAGCAATGTGAAGGAAATAAGTGGACATTATGTTAAATGAAATAAGCCAGAAAAAATAAAATTCTAAAGCTGGGTATGGTAGCATATGCCTGCAACCCCAACCCTCTGGAGGCTGAAACAGAAAGATCATGAGTTCGAGGCCAGTCTGGTATATATAGCAAGACTTGTCTGAAACTATTCAACTAAACAATCACAGAAAATAAAATGTCCTCTTACTCTCTTGCCTCTCTCACTTTCTCCCTTTCTCTCCCCGTTCTCTTTTCCCCTCTCTCCACATGGTCATGGCCAGCCTCTACTTCTCACTCCCTCTCTCTGCCTTTCTCTGCCTCTACTATCCTCTCGACTCCCCTCCCCATGCCCTGAATAAACTCTATTCTATACTAAAAAAAAAAAAAAAAAAAAAAAAAAAAACCCAAAATGTCATGTTTTCATGTTTTATGAAAATTAAATTCTCACTCTTCAAAGGAAATTAAATACTTGCTGTTTTTCTTATATTTTGATAGTCTTTTAATTATTTGAGAATTTCACACAATATATTTTGATCACATTTATTGCAATTCTTCTCGTAACTCCTCCTACATCTACTTTTACCTCCTGAACACCCTTCAACTTTATGTCTTCTTTCTTATTATTATTATTTTGTACTGCCCATACTCTTTTGGGTATGGGCCCTTACATTGGAGCTTGGTCTACCTACCAAGAACCCTTGAAGAAATCTGACTATTCATCTCCCAGAAAGAAGCCACAAATTGTCTATAATTACTGAGTTTGGAGTAGACTCAACTACTCCCACTCCATGCTGGGATGCTGATTGGCTTGATATTGTGCAGGTCTTCTATAGGCAACCAGAGCTGCTGTGAGTTTGTGAATATACTAGTCCTGCAATGTCTCAAAGATACTGTTTCGCTGCAGTCCTCCCTAGACTCTGGCTTTCATAATCGTTCTTCTCCCTCTTCCATGATAGTGCCTATGCCATGGGCATAGGATATAATACAGATGTCTCACTTAGGGCTGAGTAACCCACAATCACCTTTTCTCTACACTTGGGATGAAAATTTTCAGATGGTGTCTGAGAGCTGTATTAATTCATGGGTATAAAGATACAAATTTAGAGATCAGTTTGATACTGTATCTATTTAGCAAAATAGTCTTATGCCAGAAACCACTAGTAAAGCCCAAGAGACCACCCAGGATCCCACTCTGATGCAATAGCACTAGGGTCTTTGTTACAAGCTTGAGCTTGGGTTCTCCTCCAACCCTGACACAGCAGGACAGGAAGGTGGAACAGCCTGGAGCCCTCAGCAGGAAGGTATTGTGATAAGGTTTTATATGGAATGGCAAGCAAGCAAAGGGGTTTAAGGCAACAAGTGGGTGCTTTGACGCAAAACCATGAACAATCACCAATGGTCTGAAAGTACATTGACTGTTGCTAGGAAGAAACCAGGGAGCAAATCTGGGGTATGGGCCAAGGACAAGTCATGGGGTCCTTCCTGGTACTCAGGTTTTATCATTACACACTGTATGTGTTATATGGTTTTACTGTTGCCCAATCCATGGACAAATATTACATCTCACTAATTTCAGAGGGGAGGGGAGCAGACTTGGCTTTGTTTGAAGCTAATAAAGCCAAGAAGAACAAACACAAGCCCTCAGAATTTCTAGAATGCTAAACATTGAAATCGGCTAGAATCTTGAGCTATTGGAAGATTGCATTTACTAGTTGTGGGGAGGTTCTGAGAATCTGAATTTCTTACAGGCTCCTAGGTGACAATATGACAATGGTAAGGAAAAATGAACATTGCAGAAGAGATCCTCCCCAAGCAATGAGAGAGTCTGATTCCCAGTACTGAAGCTCCTCCTCAGAGATTTATGTTCATTTTCCTTGCTGTTTTATTCCTGTTCTCACTGGTTCATATCAGTCAAAAAATAGAGTATGTTAATAAAAAAGTACCAAACTAGGTTTCCTATATGCTATTTTTATTTTTCTCCAGTTACAAGATATTTTAAGTGACCAGAAGAAACTTTAATTTTAAATTTACCAGTTCTCAGAAGTTCCACAAAGTAAAAATACATATAAAAAAATCTTCTTGTTTAAAATAAATCTGTTACAACTTCTCACATACCCTGAAAACACGTATAAATACACAGAACACGAAGTAACCAAGGCAAGCAGAATCCCTAAAGCAAAGGGCCAAGTGACCTACTTCCAAAGTTTGGAATGAATTTTCTCTCCATATAAAGCCATTGGGCTTGGATTACTTAGACTTTGCATCGTGAACAGTAACTGGGAGAAAAGGAGAAATGAGCACTTTAACCAGTTTGACTTTGACTCAAAATGCACTGGCATCTAGTGCTGCCTCAGAAGTTGACAATCCCCTTGTTGGTGGTGAGAAAGCCATCTCAGTCAATTCATATAGTAGATGGTGACTGTTGGAGTCTTGCTTGGTAAACATACCGCAGAGCACCATGGGGAACTCTACACAATAATTAATCACCATGACAGATCCATCACCAAAGGAAGAGAACTGAAGAACATAGATTACCAATAGACTCTGGAACAGATTTAGGGAACCACTTCCCATAACAAAGATCACACACACACACACACACACACACACACACACACACACACATACACAATACAAACCTAGGATCTCTTAAAATATACATAGATCAATAAAAAGAGAATTTTATGCTGTGAAATTCAAGGATAAGCACAATTGGAGGAACTCAAACTTTTAACTTCTTGAGCTCGTTCTCCCTTTTTACCTAACTCCTGCTATTCTTTTAAAATTTTAGTTCCTATATCACCACTCAAGGAGTACTTCCTTGATGGCCCAGGTTAAGGTAGCCTCTGTTCAAGCACTAACCTCTAAGAGTCAAACACTATCAGGGCACTTGGCAATTTTATCAGTCTAATTATTCATGTAATCATTATGTTTAGTGCCTGTGTTTAATAAAGGTGCTGTTGAGAATAAAATGCATGTTCAGCAAATAATCATTGAGCGAATGATTAACTTTCTGTTGACAAAGAAAGAAGGTGTTGATCTAAATAAATCAGAGACAAGAACTCCTTGGGGAGAGGGTGTGAACATAGAACATTAGTGGGCTTTTTTTTTTTTTTAAGGTCCAGCATAATCACAAGAGACCTTGGAAACAAAGAAGTGTTCTGAGAACAAGCACACTAGGAAATTCAACAGGAATCTTTATAGAAGGAGAGAAGGAAAATAATCAATATCATGGTGATTCTAACCTGTAATGGGCAGAAACTGAAGGACAGACTGGGAGATCTTTCAGAATTTAACAATAAAAGATGAAGAGATGAAAGAGAATGAGGTAAGAAATGATCTGTATTCAGCGAACAAAAGGCTCATTGAGAGTTGTAGACACATTTGATGAGGCTTACAAATCAGGAAAATCAAAATCAAAAGCAACAAAGATCTAAAAGGTGCAGGAAAGAGCTGCAGGAAAGACTCAAAGCATTCTGGGAAAATAGCCCGACATCGTCACAGAAGCAACTAAACAGAAGACAGAGAAGCCTTCAGCAAACAGCTGCTGGATACACTGTTACACACAGAAAGATTGTTTCTAAAAAAAAAAAAAAAAAAAAAAAAAAAAAAAAATGCATTCTTACAAAACAGAGCAATAGAAGTGCTGATGCTGAAGTCAATGCTAAGAAAACTGGAAAGGTGCCCATGCACCAGTAATGATTGTACACAGTCAATACACTATTCCTAAGTAAGAAGAAACCATCTCTTTAGCCTACAAGTCTTCTGAAATTATGCCAGTCCTGTACCCTTTCTGAATAACATTAATAATAAGTTCCCAAAAGTTTATCTTCCTTCCTGAATGAAAGATGGCTCAAATTAAAATGTCATTTTTATATTTAAAATATATACTCATAATATACATTTATCAGTAATAAGGCATTGTCCATAGAGTAACAGTTCATTCTCCAGATGTATAAATTAAAAACTTTAAGATGAGATGGGTAAAATCGTAACCAAAGATGAATATTAATGTGGGTTTGCCAGTGTTTGATTGATGAAGAAGACAAGAGATAAATAAATATATTAAGAATTTAACTCATATAGAATAAAACTTGTAACTCTTAGAAAGTACTAAAATACATATCTCTAAGCAAAAATTAATATATATATTCCTTTCATTTCCTTGAAATAGTTACATACAATGGATCACATATTAAACAAACTTAGCAGAAATTTAGAAACTCTAATATAAAGAATTACATTTGCCAGATTTTACAGATGAAAAGTCTTAAGTCTAGAGATCACTACAAAACCCTGACCAAGATAAAAATTAAAAGTGAGAAAATGTAAGTCTTCTCATAATTTTAATTGAAAACTTCATAGAAGAGTATAGTTTTTGCATTAATTTATGGAAAGAGTAGTGTGAATTCTGCTTTAAAATGCCCCCATGAAAATATAAAATATAGACATGCACACTGACTTTATTCTCCACTATGGAAATGCTGGGTTATCCTGAGAAGCAATGCACCTGCCATGTGATTTGTTAATATTTCATCAAAGACCTGCACTCTGAAAGTGATTACTTTAAGTGCCTCAGCATTGCTGATCTCCCAACACCACCTAATGCCTGCTTAATTAGCATAATTGATGTCACAAATTAATTTTCTTTAGTGAGGCTAGCAATTTTCTTAATGATCACAATGGATTTCAGAAATGGATTTGTACTGGCAACGTTAATGGTGCTCAAGTTATTTGTATGTACTAATAATCAACAAAAGCCATTCATTTCTTTGCATCCATGGGGTGTAGAACTCAGATTATTCTGTATTCTCCTCAGGAATTGAATAATCAGCCTGATTCATACATAATTCAGCATTTAACAGATAATGAAAAAGATTACTGGTTACCTAAGTCCATTATATGCTGAGGTGCAATCCGATGCATTTGTTTAGGGTTAATATTTTATGGAAACTGAAAAGAAACAAAACTACTATTTGTAAGTTATGCCTGCATTTCCATGATCATTATAGTATTAGTAGTCACAGCCTAAATATGGAATAAATTTAATTGTGATTCAATTTATGATGAGTGTCTTAGTTTGGGTTTCATTGCTGTCTAGAGACACCATGACCAAGGCAATACTTACAAAAGAAAACATTTAATTGGGGCTGTCTTATAGCTTCAGAGGTTTAGTCCATGATGATCATGGTGGGAAGTATGGCAGCTTGCAGACAGACATCTTGATCCAAGGGCAGACAGGAAGCCTGTCCTGTATTCAGCAGGAAGCCTTGAGGAGGCCCTGGACCACACTGCCAGACTTGAGCATATATGAGACCCCAAAAGCCTGCCTCCATGAAGACACACTTCCTCTAACAAGGCTACACCTCTTCCAGTGAGGCCATACCTACTAATAGTTCCACTTCCCCTTCGCGAAGAATATTCCAATGGACCAAACCATCACAATTGTTGAAGAAAATATAGTATGTATAAAAAGAATATCAATAAATCTTTACAAGAAAAAACCTTACACTAGGAGTTGACCAACCTTGATATGTGGCTTCTAGTAGGTGAATCAAATTACAGTTGAAGGCCTCCTACTCAGACATGTATGGATAGCACAAACAGAAAATTATGGATTAGTGAATAATAAAAATGTCACAACATTTATGAGGTAGTGAGGATAGATCTGTGAGGAATTAATTGGATGATTTATGATATAAATACAATGAATGAAATTTTCATATCATTAATAAAAATATTTTTAAAGAAAAATAACTTATTTTGTGAGAACTTGGGTAAATTTGGAAGACAAAATGGTAAGTAAAATAAGTTGGAAAAAGGACAAATATATTTTATTGTCACTTTTATGTGGAGTCTACAAAAATCAAACTCACAGAAACAAATTTGATTGGTAGCACTAAATGTGAGGAAGAAGACACAAGATGTTCATCAAAAGACAAATATGTAGGCTTATAAGATAAAATATTTCTGGAGAGTTCATATACAACACAGTAACTATATATAGTTAACAGTGATTCATTGCGTGTTTGTAATTTGCTAAGATCTGAATGTAAGTATTCTCATCACCTACTAAGTTGGGTGATGACTATGCTAATGAGCTTGATTGCAAGATCATGGCAAAGTATTACATGGTAAAACTTGAGTATCTATGTTGTGTCTTCCTGTCTTTTTTTTTATTTTTTTTTAAGCCAAAGTCTCAAATATTCCCGGCTGGCTTCAAAATTTTTATGTAGCCAAAATTTTACCTAGAATGTATGATTCTCTGCCTTCAGCTCCTAAGTGCTGAGATAAGAGGTATAGGCCGCTATACCTTCCATATTCAGTACTGAGATTAAAAGTCAGATCTTTACACTGTAGAAATGGAGCCACATCACTTGTGAATGCAGATGAGAGGAATTGCCTGATAGGAGAGATAAAGTTTAGACCTTTTCGAACAAGCAAGGTGTGCAGTCAGGCATATTTTGGCAGTAATCTGACTTTAGAGCTGAGGTGGAGTTTCACGAAGATTCGAAGGTTTTCTCTAGAGTGAGGGAGTGAATCTTCCCTATTAGGTCAAGTGACTAAACCTTTCTCAGAAGAATAAACAAGTTGAAGTGAACCTTATCAATTTAAGTCAGTTCTCAATAGGACAAAGTGATACTTAGAACTTACCAAATTAATGTGTCATTTTGACCTATTGAGACTCCAGGGGACAATTTTCACCTCATTGGCATGAAGTGAATCACTATTAATAGTGATTAGTATACTGAAAGCTAGTCACACTTAAAATGTAGCTGTTGTGACTAAGGAAACAAGCTTCTCCTTTATTATATTCAAATTAGATTCAGTCATGTACAGTTAGAGGCTAGCATTTTGCATCTCACAAAATTTATCACTGTCTTCACGGAGTTTTATGAACATGACATCCGAACTAAGAAGTTGATGACATTTGTGGTTCATCTCTTGAGGCAAACCATTTTCAAAATTGCGTTGTGTGTATTCTGACTTCTTTATATATTCTTCTAATGCTCTGACTGATGAAGATAGCTGTTTTCCCACATTCTGTAGGCCCTCTCTTCACTCGAATGATGCTCTCCTCTGATTAAGATTTTTAATTTCATGTGGTCTCATTTATCAGCTTTTGATCTTAATTCTTGGGTTACCCACAATATTTTTCCTACTGATTCACAAGCATGGGAAATCTATCTATGGTCTGTTACCTTTGTCAATTTCTATCTCCAGCACCTTATAGTTTTCACTGTACAAATCTTTCACATTTTTGTTTAGATTATTTGAAGATATTTTTGAATAAAAAATGTTTTTACTCAATTTAATGTAAATGTTTCCTTATTTTTTTCCGTTTCCCTGTTTTCTTTCTCAGTATGCATGTCATTTGTATATAGGCAACCTACTGGTGTGTGTGTGTGTGTGTGT
>NC_034592.1:121429893-121485580 GCF_900095145.1 Mus pahari | reverse complement strand
TGTGTGTGTGTATGTGTGTGTGTGTGTGTGTGTGTGTGTGTGTGTGTGTGTGTTAATATTTTATGGTGCTTTTTTGTTGAATGTGTTTACCAGATGCAGTAGTATTCTAGTAGAATCTTTAAGGTATTTTTCTTCAGAAGCACAATCATCTGAAAGTAGGAATTCTTTAAAGTCTTCATTTTCTATTCTTATTTTCTTTATCTCCTTCACTTGAAAATGGTTGGAAAATGTTCTAAAATATTTTCAAAATCCTTAGAAGTCAAAGAAATATAAAGTAAGACCAATTTGAGATTTCATTCTAATCAGCATAGCAGGAATTTTAAAAACTAATGACATTTTTAAACGTTGGTGTGCATCTGACAGAGTTAAAACACCCATTCGCTTCCAGTAGAAGTGCAAACTGCTTCAACTATTATGGAAATTAGCTTGGAGGTTTCCCTGAAAGCCAGAAATAGATGTACCACATGATCTAGCTACACCAGTGGTAGCCATATACCACAAAGACTCTATTTTTGTAATGCTTGCTCATCCATATTATTCTTTATTCAAAATAAGCAGAGACAACTTCAAATGTCAAGCAAATGATGAAAAGACAATCAAAATGTAGTACATGTACACAATGGAATATTATTTATCTGTTAATAAAAGTAAAATTTTTAGGAAATTGATGAAACAATCATTCTTAGTGAGGTAACCAAGCCCCATCCTTGCCAAAAAATATTCCATGCTTTCTCTCACTGGTGATATTGTCCCTTTGATTTTAGATATATCTTTTTCATTTGGAATACCAGTAAATGTCAATAACTTAGTAAAGACAATGGAAAAGTGCACTTTCAAGGAAGGGATGATAGAATAAAGCAAGGGAAATTGGAGAATAATAGAAAAGGATGCGATAGAGGAGAGGGAATCATGGAATAGGAAGGGTTAAATGAGATGCAGAATGGGAGGGTAGGGTAGAAGATGGAATACCAGGAGAATAATACTGAAACCCCTATGAAAAAAATCATAGGTCAGAGGAGAGCCTGTTACTAGCACTCTGCTAATGGGACATATTAAAACAATTCATGATGACTCCCCAGGGCCCCCAGGGATTAGTGTGTCTCTCAACCTTGTCAGAGAAGCTTCCTTTCGAATTTTAGATGGCTACTGACCTAGAGAGCCACAACAAATCAAGGTAGAGACAGAAAGAGATTGCAATGTTCACTCCTAAATGGGACATGTATATCACGGCTTCCCTCACACAGTCATTGCAGAAGAGGGGCCAAATGGAAAGACTGAATGAGCCAGTGGCAGTAATTGAGTATAATAAAACTGTTTTGTGGACACAGCAGTACAGCTGTACATAAAACCTCAACAGCAGTGTGACAGTAAGCTCAAGACATATGCAAGGAAAAAAAAATCCCATGTGTAGTAGGCATAAAATTCCACATCTATCTGAGAAGCTGTTGGTAACTGATAGCTACTGGGAGAAGTATGGCTTTTGTTGGGTCCAATACACTCCAATGGATGGCCACACACATATGAGTATAGAAGTGACAGTAATTGCAATTGATGGGTTCACCTTATACATAGCTTCTCTTGTATTCATGGCCCATATTATGGTAATCCCTGAAGTCTTCATGTTCTGTAACTTTATGTTCTCTTCTGATGATGAATCTGGATTAATCAAGCATGTGCCAAGAAATAGGCTCCAAGTCCAGACCTTTGCGCCCTGGTTTCTTTGCAAGCAGAGAACAGGTCCACATTAGCCTTTTGGAGTTATCAGAGATGTAGAGAGTCTGCACCATTCCAGTTGGAACCATCCTAAACCTCCCAGACTCAGAAGAACCCACCAGGTAACTGTAGGGAAATTAGTGTTCCCCACCAGCTGACTGCAATGAGTGACACATTCCCACCAGCTGACTTCAGGTGATGAGAGATTCCCCAAGTCAGCAGAATTACCCATTGGACCAGAGATGCTAAATGTTAACATTTTTTTAAAAAGCCCTGTAAAGTCTTGCAGCACCTTGTTACATTTTTTTCCCAGAGTGTCAGTCACAATCAAACTCAATTATTGATATACCTGGGAAGCATAATTAGACAAAGGATGTAGAAGTCTAGGGATAAATCTAGAGTAGACAAGCCATGCGATCCGTTTCTTGTATAGTTATATTTGCTTGCCCCCTTGTGATTCCTTCCCCTTCCAACTATTCAGAAAATTAGGGAAGCAGTTTCTGTCCTTCTGTCTTGATAATTCATTTCTTGAATTAAAAGAGGAGCTGGTATCAAATGGATCAAAGTATGAGACACACAAAATTACATATGACACATTATAGCAATTATACATTAAATGATAATTTTAGGTCAACATATTTTTTTTACTTCCTGTTTCCATGGTAAGTTTAATCCACTTCTTTTTACTATGAGTAAGAACCACCCTTTCCCCTGTGACTAAGGAAGAGTTATTAGATTCATTTCATTGCATATATATATATATATATATATATATATATATATATATATATATTAAGAGATTCAGAGGCATTATTTCAATTCTGAACAGGAGTGGGTTGGCAATATACTTTGAACCTAGAACAGTGAGTGGCTTAGCTTCTATCTTATGAGACTTGTGTTTAACATGGAAGAGCAATATTGATAATACTGTACTTTGCCCTCGTACTAACCACCAGTATCTATTTGGATGGTAAAATTCTAGGGGAAGGAGGAATAAAAGAATATCCAACCTCCCTCAGTTGTCGAAAAATAACTAACCTAACTAATTAATTTTATTTTAACTCACTTCTGGGTAGTTTTCCTTATTCCATAAACCCTACTCCCTAAACAAATGCCAACAGTAAGGTTTCAGATATTATGATTAAACTGGTTTACTGAAGTGTCACAAAGAGAGATGTAAGAAAGAGCAGACATAAATAAATTGTCTATTCTTGGAGAGCACACGCTTAGGAATCTGTGGGTCGGCTTGAGAAACTGATTTTTTTTTTAAAGAAAAAAATCACTTTAAAATATGGGTGTTATGACAGCAAGATGAGCAAAGGCACAGAAGAGGAAATGTCTTCTCAAATGAAAAACTGGATATTGAGTTTATAGCTTTAAATAAAGTCACACTGACTACAATCAAAAGAAAAAAGCAAGAACAAATCAATTGAAATCCCATATAAAATGGAGACCTAAAGGGGATAATATATCAAACATTAGTGGAGAGAATGAAAGAGTTTGAGCCTTGCTATTTTTCACTCAAATGTAAGAATATAAATTTGCAGAAAGTTATTAAGAGGTAACACTCTGCTGGAGAACTGAGAAGTTATAAGAGTATGACATTTCCACTGCTATGGTAGACCTTAGGAAGCTGGGCCTGGGAGACATTGAATTAGAATAGATTTTGTGCTAGCAGAGCAATCAAGACTGAAAAAGCAATAGTTCTTTTTTCTTCTTCTTCTTCTTTAAATTTTCCTGAAGTAAGTGACAAATGTGGGCAGTTTTAAAAAACACAAATGACAATTCACCTTGCTTCTTCCTGTAACTCCTGAGAGTTTTTCAGTCATCATCACTCTCCTCCAGCTCGCTTAAAACAACACCCCCAAATTTTTAGATTTTCTCTTTTTAAAAAAAAACAAAAGCATTTTTGTGAGCATGGATGATTTCCCATATCTGGGGACCACACGTGTTCCCTGGAACCTATGGAGTCCAGAAGAGGGCTTTGGATCTGGGGGACTGGACTTACAGATGATTGTGAGACTCCTTGTCAATGCTGGGAATTGAATGTGGGTTCTCTGGATAAGCAGCTAGTGCTCTGGGATTCTGAGCAATCTTGCCAACCCCCTATATTCTACTATATATTCCCTATATTCTCCCATGGTTCTAAAGTTCTAATGATTTACATCTAGTCATGGGTTCTAAAAATTCATCACTCAGAGAAATATGAAGAGAATTACATGCCAATGAGCATACAAGCACCTTTTCCTACTGTGAGTGCTTCTGAAATTAAAACATACAAAACTGACTCAGACCAGGCGGTGGTGGCGCACGCCTTTAATCCCAGCACTTGGAAGGCAAGAGGCAGGCGGATTTCTGAGTTCGAGGCCAGCCTGGTCTACAGAGTGAGCTCCAGGACAGCCAGGGCTACACAGAGAAACCCTCGAAAAAAACAAAAAACAAACAAACAAAAAAACTGACTCAGTAAAGCTGAATGCTATTCCCACAAGCATGAGCATCTCAACCATGTACCTGAAGCAAAACAATGGATGTTAGTCACATACAGCTCCATGATGGGTCACCCAAAAAGTCAGTGACTTAAAGTTAAACCCTTTGTTTATTATCTCCCATAGTTCTCTTTGAGTAGGGATTAACATCTTGCTCAGTACGATGGTTCTTCCTTGGGTTCTTTCATTGAGTTGCAGTCAGATGGCAGCTGGAATGAAAGATATTTTCAAGGGTTTTCATTCATATATCTGATGCAAAGTTGCAGATATGTAAAAGGCAAGGGGATTAACTGCCTAGGGCCCCACATGCTTTACTATCTATGTGGTCCCTTCAGGGTTTTAAGACTATCATGGTAGCCTTACACAGTGGTAGCCTTACTTGCCAGTTAAGAATTCTCATGTTCCAAGAGAGGAAAGCCAAGGATGAATGCTGTCAGCACTAACTTGTCTCAGAAGTCATATAGGGTTACCTTTATCCTACTTAATTGACCCGGCAACCGAGGCAAGGAAGGGACTATTGGCAGTAAAGGGAAAGGAACTTATATGCAAACTCTTTATGGAACCTTATCAGGGAAACAGTATAAAAAGAGAATGTAGTAGTGCCGGTATGGTTGGGAAATATAATCTGTTCCCATTTCTGCTTTAATATTCCAGGGGGAGTCTTAATTTTCTCTGTCTTATTAAACATTATGCTCAACTTAAATGAGGTAATACACCACAGCTTATCAAAGCTAGGTGGCAATCTCTTAGTGTGAGATACAGGAAAATCAAGATCCAGAATTATCTCTTGACAGACTTAGAATACAGAGTTGAAAATAAAAAGATGAAAGACTGAGTGGAATGCTCTGAAAATAATCCTGTGTATGTACAATGAGCAACTCTTGGCTTGGCAAGATCTGAAAATTAGAGTTGATCACAGGCATATTATATATGTCAAAACTGGCATGTGGTTGCTTAATAGATTAGTATAGGGCCTGCATTCAGTGAGCATCTATATAATATCTTACTATGAAAAAGAAAAACCCAGTGTCCTCTCCCTTTACTTGCCATTCATTCATTCACTGTGTATTAGGCTCCTACTGTTTTTGAAGTGCTAGCGGTATCATGATAATTAATTTATATAAACAATAAAAATGAGTTGTGTCCTGAGAGGCTCTGTCAGTTCCTCACCAATAAAGATGCAGGTACTCAAAACCAACCATTGAACTGAACACAGAGACCCCAATGGAGCAGTTAGGGGAAGGACTAAAGGAGCTGAAGTGGCCATGTCTGATATCAATTGGAGGGGAGGCCCTTTGTTCTGTGAAAGCTTGATGCCTTAGTTTAGGGGAATGCTAGGGTGGTGAGATGGGAGTGGGTAGGTGGGTGGAGAGAGCACCCTCATAGAAGCAGGGTAAGGGGGTATGGTATAGGGGGTTTGCAAAGGAGAAACCAGGAAAGGGGATGACATTTGAAATGTAAATAAATAAAATATCCAATTAAAAAAGACTATTCTAAAAACTATATGCTAGTGTGAAAGATAAATAATGAGCCAGAGGAAAATGTTAATAAAAACTCAAAAGAAGGCACAGCAGCAGTAGAGAGTGGATGCTGGAAATTGAGGAGGGGTTGCAGAGAGTGGAATAGTCCTTATTGAAAAAGACTATTTGGAAATAGATGTGAAGGATGGTAGTGATGCTGTCACAGGGGAAAACAGTCATAAAAAAGGGAGGGGCCATAGAAAGGGAGAGGTAAGAGAAATAGGAACAGGGAGCCAAGGTGCTACAGCAAAAACTTCAGGGTTGAAAGCAGAAAGTGAAACTACAAAGAGGTCATCAAAGATGGCTTGCCTACAGCTTTACAGTTCACGTTCAAGATACCGGCTCTTACTGTAAAAGCAAAGCCATCAGAAATATCAAGCAGAGAAATAACATAATCTAACGTGGAATTTGACCAGGTTATCAAGAAAAACCAGTGTCCAGGAAGGACATAGGGAAACTGATTTTGAGTCCTCTGCAAGCATCCAGATAAGAGGCATTGGTGGTCTGAACTAAGATGGTAAGTAATACTGAAGGAGATAGGATATTATGAATCTTTGGACACATTTGGATAAGAGGCAACAATTTTTTTCTGATTTATAAGCTATATTTGTTTTAAACAAAGCAGCCAAGGACTAAGCCATGATATCTAACCTGAGCATTTGCTTAGATGAAGCAGATCACAAATTAGCATTGGACAGATAATAATAGCTCTACATTGATAGTTTTATGTTAATAAAATCAAATAACCCGTGTAGTACCCAAAAAGCAAGATGGGAAGACATCAAGTGTGAGAGGACCTGATCATCTTCTGGGGAGAGCTCTAGCAGAATGAGGAATCAGAAGGGATTTTCGATGAGATTTGAAATATGAAAATACCTGTGAAACTTGCAGAGGCGTCGTCATGTGTAGTAGGAGCAAAGCATGAAAGAACTGCTTTCAAGAGAAAGAAAGAGACAAGAACTAGCTTGCACAATTAGTGTCCCTTTAGTGAGCTCTGTAGAAAATAAAAGAAAAACACCACGTGAGGAGAGGAGAAATCTAGAGAAGACAAGAACTTAACTTGGCTTGGCAACATGCTTGCATTCTGCTGGGAAGACTGCAGAACAGGAAGAAGTTATTGAAGAGAAAATGGATTATTAGATTTATAGTCTAATGAAGGTCGTGCTAATGCCCTTAGCTAGGAGACTGACAAGGGAAAATGGTAAAAGGAAGAAAAATCAACTTTGCTGGTACAGTATGGGTAAGGGGGGAAAGATGGGAGTTGGGGACATTATGAAATGGAAAGCAATGCCACCTGAAGGACAGCAGGGAAAGAAAGAGGCTGCAGAAGGAAGAGGTGAGGAAGAAATTGGTAAGGAATGTTGTAGGAAGTAAACAAATATCTACATCAGTGGTCTGTGATGCTTCTGTGGAGGAAAGCAGACAAACCAGAGGCCACTGAGTTAGGAAGGCAAAGGGAGCAGCACTTCAGAAAAAGCAACAGTGGAGGTGGCAGCAACGTATCATCTAGTCTTTGGAAGACAAAACAACTACATAAGGAGTGTTGCACTGTGAGACAAGGTCTGGCTAGGGATTATTGCTCCAGAAGTTTGAGAACTTGAAACTATTGGCCTGACATTGTGGTGATAGATGTTTCTGCTGGAAAGACTTGAGTTTCTCATTCCTGTCTTGTCCTACTGTGCCTTCCATCAGTGTGATAAGTACCATGTCCAAAAGCAACTTGGGGAGGAAGGGGTTTATCTCATCTTACATATTACACTCCATCATGAAGAGAAGTCAGGGCATGAAGTTAAGGCAAGAACTCAGAAGCAAATACTGAAGCAGAAGCCATGAAGAAGTGTTGCTGTTCATTGGCTGGCTTCTTGTGATTTGCTAAGCCGACTTTATAAAAGCTGGCCCATGAGAGGCAACACCTACACTGTGATAGAATCTCCCACATCCTTCATTTATCAATAAAATGTCCCACAGACTTGCCTACAGGACGGTTTGATGTGGGGGAGGGGACAGGGGCATTCTTAATGGAAGTTCCCTCTTTCCAGATAACCCTAGCTGGTATCCAGTTGACAAAAACAAAAAACAAAAAACAAAAAACAAAACCAAAAAACAAAAAACTGCCCAGCACATGAGCCAAAGAGCAGCCAAAGTGTTCAAAGGCAAGTTCTGTTGAGTCTAAGATGAAAAGAGTAGAGAAAGATATATAAGTGGTTAGTGATACATTATTAATTTTAGTAATGAAAATTGTCCATTTACTGAAATAAAATGTAGGCACATATATAAACATTTATTTTGTTTTTCTAGGTAGGTTTGATTTCTGTTACAATCTAAGGAAATACTGTTCCTCAATGAGTAGAATTTTTGTCTCAAGTATGTAATGTTTTATTATAGAAAATTTAATTCTGTATATTTTTATATATTCTTGAGAATTTCATAAACTATATTTTGGCCATATTTGCAACCAGAGGATGAATAGAATTTTTAAAAGAGAAGAAAGTTTGTCATTATAAACGGTGAAAAATCTATTTCCATCACCATTGTTTATTTTACAAGTATCAGTGTCTGGCCTGAGTGTGTATCTGTGCATATATGCCTGACGTCTGTGGCGGCCAGAAGAGGGTGTCAGAACCTCTGTGACTGGATGAAACAGACAGCTGTGAACTCTTAAGCAGGAGCTGGGAACTGAACCTTGGTCTCCTGGAAGGGCAACCAGCACTGCTAGCCTCTGAGCAGTTAATTTTTAATTCTCAGTTAAGAATTGTAATAAGTTGACTATCACAGGAACTCTTCAGCTATCTCTTCAATAAAGACTTCATGAGGGTCAGGGAAATACTTCAGTCAGTGATGCACTTGCCTCTGCAAGCAGGAAGTCCAGAGTTTCATCACTAGTGGCCATATAAGAAAAGCTGGGATTCGTGATATGTGCTAGGAATTCTAGCACCGGGAAGCAGAGGCAGGCAAATCTCTGGGACTCATGGGCCAGCCTAGCCTAATCAGCAAGTCCCCCAGCCACAGGGACACCCAGTCTCAGCAAACACTGGACTGCTTATGAAGGGCAGTTAAAGCATAAGCTCTGTCCCCTGGTAGACACATAACACGAGTACACACATGTGTGCACATGCACACATGGAGAGAAGAGACTAAGACAGAGATGGAGACAGAGGCTGAGTGTAGATAGAGACAGATGCTAAACATTCACAAGAAAAGGAGGACCAAAACAAGAGATATGTGTGTGCCTTACTAAGATAGACATGAGTATCTGTCTTAGTTAGGATTTTACTGCTGTGAACAGATACCATGACCAAGGCAACATTTAATTGGGGTTGGCTTACAGATTCAGAGTTTCAGTCCATTATCATCAAGGCAGGAACATGGCAACATCCAGGCAGGCATAGTGGAGGATGAACTCAGACTTCTACAACTTCATCTGAAGGCTGCTAGCAGAATACTGCAGGCAGCCAGGATAAGGGTCTTATATCCCACATCCACAGTGACACACCTACTCCAACAAAACCATACCTCCAAATAGTGCCACTCCCTAGGCTAAGCCTAAACAAACCATCACATTCCACTCCCTGGTCCCCATAGACTTATTAAAAAACAAATGAGTCTATGGGGAACATACCTAGCCATAGCATAATAAAAAAGTACATTTAGTCCAACTTCCAAAGTCACCATAGTGTATAGCAGTCTCAACAATGTTAAAAGTCCAAAGATCAAGGTTTCCTGTGATTTATCTGATCACTTAACTTTGATCACCAAAGCAAGACAGTAAACCAGCTGGGCAAACTTCAAACTTTGCATCTCCATGTCTGATGTCAAGGTGGTCTTCAGATCTCCAACTCCTTTTTCATCTTTGTTGACTGCAACAAACTTCTTTCTCTTGGGCTAGTTCCACTCCCTGTTAGCATCTTTCCTCAGCATATAGCCCATGGCTCTGGCATCTTGAATATCTTGGGGTCTCCAAGGCAACTTCAATATTATAGCTTCTGTTTCAATATCTGGGATCCACAGTTGATCTTTTAGGCTCCTCCAAAGGACTGGCATCACTTCCCCAGTTCTGTCCTCTGTAGCACTCTAAGCTCAGGTTGATCCACTCCACTGTTGCTGCTGTTCATTGTGATCATCCTATGGTACTGTCATCTCCAATGTACTGGGGTCTTCTGTTGCAACTATACTTCACCAATAACCTCTCATAGGCTCTCTTCATAGTGCCAAACCTCAAATCCTTTGCATGACCTCTGCAGTCCTGGGCTGTCAACAACAACTGAGGCTGCACCTTCACCAATGGCCTTCTATGGCCTCTCACTGTGCCAAGCCTCAGTTGTTCTTCATGATTCCTCCATGCCTTTAAAACCAGTACCACCTGGGTGACTCTTGTATATCGCCAAATACAGCCGCAGCTCGAGATACAACCTTAGCTATCTCTGGAACATAGCTTCTTTGTGATCACAGAAAACACTTCCCAGATTTCACCTCAGTGATGCTGGTCTCTTCTAAATCATTGATAATTTTGTAGCTCCAGCTAACCAGGATCAATTGTTCCAGTAGTCTCTTCTAGCCTGAACTCTAAAGCCAGAACCATATGGCCAAAGCTGCCAAGTTCTAGTGCTCAATGGGGCTAGAACATGCCCAGCACCCTTGTTCTATTATATTTTCACCAGTTTTGTTTTCCATCTCCTTCACTGCCTAAGGTTGGCTGTCCTGGAACTTGATCTTGAACTCCGAGGTCTGCATGTATCTGTCTCTTATCGTGCTGGGATCAAAGGGGCTGTACCACCATGTGTGGACTTAAGCTTTTCTTCATCTGGAGCCTGCTCTGTCCCAGGCTGGCCTTGAGCTAAGAGATCTGCTTGGCTTTAATCTCCTGGTATTAAAGGTATGTATCACCACGCCTGGATCTCAATTTAGTTGCGTAGGATCTTGCCCCAAAGTCCCATAATCTGTTTTCTCTGAGAACGTAGGATTCAGTTCCATTTCACTTCCTGGTTCCCATTTAATACTTGGACCATATATTTTATATTTTTCCTTTCTAAGTTTGCTATGCTTGTTCAAGATGCTCTTCATGAGACTTAATCAGAGAACAAAGTCTCTGTAGGACTCAGGTAGATTCTTCAGACAATGGCAAAAAACAACCAGATTCTTCACCAAAATACGACAAAAGCAGTCTGTAGGCTAGATATTAAAATTCCCCACTAAAACCTCTTGGGCTAGGTCTGCACATTTCAAATCACTTTCAGTAGCAAATTTGCCCGTATTCCTACTAGAACAGCCCATTAAGCTCAAATTAAAGCATTCCACTGCTTTCCAAATCCAAAGTCTCAAATTCTTCCAAACAAAAGCATGACCAGACTTATCACAGCAATACCCCAGACCCTGGTACCAACCTCTGTCCTAGTTAGGGTTTTACTGCTGTGAAGACACCATGACCAAGACAACTCTTATAAAGACATTTACTTGGTGCTGGCTTACAGATTCAAAAGGTTCAGTCCAAAAAGTATCATCAAGGCGGGAACACAGCAACATCCAGGCAGGCATGGAGCTCAGAGTTCTACAGCTTCATGTAAAGGCTGCTAGCAGAATATTGACTTCCAGGCAGCCAAGATGTGGGTCTTACATCCCACACTCACAGTGACCCATCTACTCCAACAAATCCTCACTTATTCCAACAAGGCCACACCTACTCCAACAAGGCCACACTTACTCCAAAAAGGCCACACCTCCAAATAGTGCCACTCCCTGGGCTGATCTTACACAAACCAACACAGTGTCCCAGGGTTGCTGACCTCCAGTTTACCTGTGAAAAGGCAAATGATTTTTTTCTCTCTCCAGCTCACCAAGAGATGACAAATGAGAAAATCTGCAGGAGGGAGCTCTGGGAAGGCTGCACAGTCTATATTTGGATTAATGCTGACTCCCAAATCTTACATTCATATCAGTTTCAGCATGACTGCCATAAAGTCACTTGGAGAGCACATTAGAAAATGTTCAATAACCTTAAAAGACACTAGTCCATAGTCCCCACTCCTCAAGGTCCAGATTCAGTACAGCTAAGCTATAGCCTGAAACTATATTCCTAACAAGCTCCCCAGACATGTGTGTATGTGAGCTATTCTGCAGCTTGAGAACAACTTCTCAAGATTATATATGTATGTATGTATGAAAAGCAAAGCCTCCTCTTTATTTTGTGCTCAAAGTCTACTGACAAATAATTATTTTCCACATCCGTGGCACAGTTTGAGAAATTGCAAATGTTAAAGCAAGAGTCTAATCTTAGCTGTCATCTTGTCAGTGATGGTAGAATGTGTTCATTCTGTTTGTATGTATCTGAGAGAGAAGACCTTCCAAGTCCAGTAGCAGGAAAAAGTAATGGCTGTTTAATCTTCACCAAGCAGGTGTCCTTCAGTGTGTGTGTGTGTGTGTGTGTGTGTGTGTGTGTGTGTGTGTGTGTGTATGCATTTGTGAAAGATGTGTCTATCAGTATATGCATGTTTGAGTGTGTGTATGAGTGTATATGTATGAGTGTGTGTATAAGTATATATGTATGAGTGAGTGTGTATGTCTGTGTGCATGAGTGTGTGTGTACACATTGTGGATGTATATATGTTTATTTCTATATGTGTGTGCATATTCATTAGTGTGTGTTTGTGTGTGTGTGTGTGTGTTTAAACTAGGATCTAGCTACAGACAATAACATGTGTGAAATAGCAAGCCAAAGTCTCCTGCTCCAGTTAAAGCATATATGAATTTAGTATATTAATAATCAGATAGAAAGATGATCATTTTCAATGTTCCAGGAGGCTCCCTAAACTTTCTGTTAAGCTTATAGTCATCCTCACTCTTGCTCTTGATGATTCTGTTGAGACAGAGGCTCGCTCTGTTGCTCAGGCTAATCTGGAGCTACTATGTAGTCCAGGCTGGCCTCAAGCTTGTTAAAATACTATGCCAACTCCTCAGATGGCAAGATTGACAGATGTGAGCCACTACTCCCAACTTCCGTAAGCTCTTTATATATTCTCTTCCTACCTCTGATGATTACTTCTACTTGTTCTTGAACATGATGAGGATGGTTTAATGCAGTACAAGCTTTTTTTTGTCCCATTCTTTTCACTTAGCTGAGTCTCTGAGCCTTCCATCCATGTCTATGCGCATTCTTCAGTTTCTGTGCACTCCTAGGAAGAGCTCCAGCTGGTCAAGTGAAGAATCCAACAAACACAGGACAGGATGATAAGCCAAAAATCCACTTCCAAGGATCCAGCTGCTCAGTTAACGTATAGCCTTCCACTAAGAAAAGGAAATCCTTCAAGGTCAAAGTCAATGTCAAGTTCAAGGAAAAGTTTCAAGAGAGAATGAGAAAGCACACTTGACTTCTACCTACAGAAATCTGCATTTTTGTCAGGCTGCATGAATCATGCATGTGCTAATGTTTGAGGACTACTGCTGGGCACTCATAGAGAATACAGATGAAGGGGTCTTATTAATGCAGTTGCCCATAGACTGCTAACAAAAGCTCAGGGGTTTGGAATTTGATTTCGGGGATTATCATCTAGAAAGTCTGAGTTTAATGTTACAATGGGTTTAACTCAGCTGGTATCTATCCATTCATTGAAATCTATCTGACCTGCAGTAAAAAATCCTTTTGCATATATAATGAAAAAAATAATAAACTTACAGGAATTCTGAAGGTGGGTCAGAAAAGAACAGGGTTCTTTTCAAGCATAATGTGAAAGCCAATTCACTCTCAGAGCTAGCTATTCTCAGAGGGTTTAGGGAAGACCTTTCTCTAGGAAGTCATGGGGCTCATTCTTTTTCTCTGAAGCCTACTGACACACAAATGTACCTCCAGCAAACTCACCGCACTCTAATGAGCACCATGAAGGACAAAACAGTGACAGTCTGGGCTGCTTTCTTGTGTTCACCATTAACCTTCCTGCATTCACTTGCCAGCACAGTTCCCATGTGTTAAATTCTAGTCTGTAATGAAAGCAATCGATATGTTGTTACATAGACAATCAAATTTTGTGGATTTCCAATCACATTACATATACCCAAGATTTTCCTTTGCAGTACAGGGGAGTATGCCTGGGAAAACACAAATTCCTGACATGCCAGCTCATCACACCCTCTCCCCAAGTGTACCATTGGGAAATGTTTGTTTAGACAGTCAATTATATTGACAACTAAGGATTAGTAGCTATGATTCAAAGTATTCTCTCCTTAATTGATTTCATTTGAATTTACCCCAAAATTCTGAAATTGTGATTGCTATACAACTTTCATAGATTAAAAAACAGAGTTCCAGTTCTTTAATTTCCTAAAGATTTCAGTCAAACTGGTATGATGTCCAGTATCCAAATTCACCATCTCTACCTCCAGGCTTCAGTTTTCTGTAATGAAATTTTTAAGTTAAAGCAAGTTAAAGTATGCATTCCAAGCATGAGCAGTTAGCAGTTGTGCATAATTCCCACACTAGTATTAAAGTAGCATTTGAAGCAGTCTCACACTGAAAGCCAGTGGATGGTAGTGACACATTCAGTGTGGACAGCTGTGCTCCTGTGTGGATGGAAGGAATCGTAGCTGCTATTCTTGGCCTAATAAGAATCCATGTAATTCAGAGTCACTCTGCAACTGTTCTGGGGCTCCATTGATAGTCTATAAATGTAGTTCTTAACGGTTTATCATTTTTAAGGATCATTTGTATCCCACAGTAGATGTATTCCATGCAGAACTGCCGGGATACCTCAGCGGATGCTTGTGATGCAACTGTAGCCTGTTGCCTTTGCTCCCCTGACTTCTGCAGATCTTACGCAGTGAGAAATGAAACCCACCATCTTAGCCATGAATGGTTACCCAGCTAGAAATCCCAAAGCACAGACTGGCAGTACCTTATCAGCATCTTAGTTGGTTCAAGAAGGAAGCCACTTAAATTCAAATTACATCATTCTCATTGTGAATCAAAATCAAACAGGAGAATTTGTACATGACACATCGATTCACAATGGACTGAGCCCCAGTTTTCCACAGCAGTAGCTGGCTCATCACCACACCCCTGCTGGCTCCTCTTCTTCCATATCCAAGTTGTCCTTTGCCAAGCATGTGCTTCCCAGGATCCCACATAAGAAAACTATCTCTGCTAATATCCTTGCCTTAGGCTCTGTTCTTTTGAAAAGCCAAAACCAAGACTTACATCTTTGAGAAGTGTTACTATCTGAATCGGATGGCATGTAACACATTAGCAACACTAATGTTCTTACAATTGACCCATTCTGTTGTTTATCTACAATTTTCTGTAATAGCTCCCAAATAGCTATTTAGGCATACCTGAAAATTTAAGATAGAACGATGAGATGTGGGCCTAATTATTTTGAGAAGTGACTTATTTTTAAAGGGGTGAATCTCTGCGAGACTTTACTTTTTTACAGATGATATTACATACTCCCTTTGGGTTTTGGAAAGGTACAATTTCTCATTTGGAATCTCAATTCATATTCTTGCCTTAACTAATTGGACTGCTTGCAAGGTGTTAAGGAAAAGTCTCTTCCAGTTTCAGATGAGACAATTTTCATTTTGAAAGCTGAGCAACTTGGCTGCACTAGTTTCTTATCCCAGAATAAGTCTGTCTGAGCTTCAGGAAGTGAAAGATCATTTTGGTTGTGATTTTCCTTTATAGTAGCTCACACAAAATGTTGTCTTGACCCATGTTCCTCAGTTTCCTTGGACTGCATGGATGTTAGCCCTTGAAGCAGTGGTTCTCAACTTTTTTAATGCTGAGACCCTTTAACACAGTTCTTCATGTTATGGGGACTCCCCAACCATAAAATTATTTTTGTTTCTACTTCATAACTGTAATTTTGCAACTTTTAAGAATTGTAATGTAATAATTTTGGAGATAGAGGTTTGCAAAATTGCTCTGACCCACAGGTTCAGAGCCACTGACTTGAAGTGTCAGTTCTTAGTTATCATTTTGCTTTGAGTAAACCAGGATAGTTTATCACTCTACCAAATCTAACCCACCATCTCTCCTCAACTGTTAGCCACCAGGGCTAGGTGGCTTTAGGCCCTGCAGCCATGTTCAACCCTTTGACACTGCAATAGGACATTTTCATGCACAAAGTTCACATTTGAGAACCCTGCAATTCAAAGCAAACTGCAAAAGAATCATAATGTGTTAGGAAGGTTTATGTCTTGTGTTGAGTCGCATGGTCAACTATGCTGGGTTGAGATATGCCTGTTAGGACATTCAACCTTCCAAAAGAATCAAGTCTTCTATATACTATGTCCATTGAAATATTTATAGACAAGAGAGATTAAGTGTTATCCAAAAGAGGAGATGGCATTTTGTTTCCCCAAGGAAGTGTGCAGGAGGTTTATCAAGATAAATCTGTGTATTTGTGCTTTCTGTATGCATGGATGTGTGTGTGTGTGTGTGTGTGTGTGTGTGTGTGTGTGTGTGTGTATGGATGTCTGTGTACACATATATACATATGTATACATATGTCTGTGTACATATGTATGCATGTATATCTGTATGTTCGTGTGTGTGTGTGTGTGTGTGTTTGTGTGTGTGTGTGTGTGTATTCTACTTTCATGATGCCTTTCAGATCCTATTGCCGACAATATTTTAATTTTATTTAACTATCTACATAGGTCTTTCTTCCTTGTTTTTTATTCCGGTCCCAACTCCCACAGTTTCTCAGTCCCCTAAGGGACTCACACTTCCCTGCACCATCTGCACTACCAGATCCAAATAAAAATACATTCCAAGAAACATGTTATTCTGAGAGATGTATGTATAGATGCGTAAGAACCTAAACATATAATACGTTGCTGGGATTTAAGAAGCCTGTGTTTGCCTGGGGCTCATTGACTGATGTTATTTGCTCTAAACATTTTAAATTCCCCTCTCTTGATTCATGGGAAACTTTTGGTTTACTGTATCTATGGCTGTGAAGTAGGCATTTTGAACGTCCACTAGGGTACTATTTAGTGTCTAAAGTAGTAACTCTGTATAGGCTCAAAACCCTACTAGAAATCCTCTTAAATGCAAAGTTTCTGACTGGCCAGCTACTGAATCCTGTTTATGAGTTCCTATATGGAAACACTTCAACGTGGAACTCTAAAAGCTTGCATTGGCCAGGGAGGCTTAATGCCCCATCAGTCTGGCTGAACGTGTACACACTCCTTCCTGAATCTAATCCGCTGACCTTCCGTTTCTGAGTATGTTTCCTTCAAACAACTTATCACTGTAAATCCTTTCCCTTTGAGCTGTTATTCTATTTGAAAGCCTCTTGCCAGTTTTCCAGTCTGGGAAAATCTTTCTCAAGTACGTCAGGTTCCAGCTTATATACCGTGGAATAGCAACTTGACTTCCAATTTGTAAAGCTACCTTCTGCCATGGAGCCATGGAGACTGGGAGTATTGGCTTGCACTTGAAAATAGACTGTTTTTCTTTTGCTTTCCTCCTCCTTTTAGGTAAAATTCATGAGTAAATACTCTTAATCTATGTCAGATTTACATTACTGTAACAAAACACCTGAGCTAATCATCTTCCAAGGAGGGAAAGTTTATCTCGGTGTATATTTTTGTGGGTTTAGTCCATGGTCAGTAGGAGATGCTAGCTGTGGGCCCAGGGTGAGGCAACACATCATGCCCAGAGCACTAGGAGGAGGGAACCTATCTGTGATACCACTAGAAAGCAAGGGTAGAGAGGACGAGATCTTCAAAATCATGTCTCCAAATGACCTACATCCTCCTCCTGAAGTGTACCACTCCCAGGAACACCAACCTATAGACCTAGCCTTCAATGTACTGACCTTTGGAGTCCAAGCTATGCCATATGACCTACAATGGCTTCTTGTCTTATCTTTTTGCTGTGTACCTACTCTCATTAGGTTGGACATACCTGATTCGGAGCCCAGTATTGGGATCACATGCATTAACCTACTCACAAAGGGGGCAGGCATTAAGGCTTCCCTTTTTCGGAGAATACATAGGCAGAAAGCAATTTCTGAAAAGAGGAAACTCAGTGGTGGTGGTGCAGCTATTCATAGGTTTCACTGCAGACTCTCAGGTGGTGTACTTGCCCTTCAAGTTGCCCAGGATACTATAAACGACTCCAATAAATATGCAGTATCATTAAACTGGACGAAGATGGAGTCCGTTCTTTATACTATCTTTGTCTTCTTTATCTGTAATGAATAAAAAGGAGGCTCCATGGGGTAGTAAGCCATGCAGAGCTAGCTCCTTGATATCTTACCACCTTCTGCTTAATGTAATAGAGTTCAAATGTATTTCTTCCTAAATACAGTGACCTGGAATAAAATCTTTCCTGTTTCATTTTCTCCTGGCTCATTTTCGATTTTGCATTCTTCAGAGATGTCAAATTAATAAGGATCTGAATTGTGACCAACACCAGTTGAAGGCAAGGGGCCTATTGGACCTTCAGATATGTCTCAGCAACCCAAATAACTTCTACCTCCTGGGGAAACATCTGGGAACACTGTCACTTCACTTAATCCATAAAGCTGACTTGAGAGCAAGTAGCATACATAGGGAGAGAAGCTAATATATAACAGACCCTGCCAACCATACTTTATATATAGATACTCCCACAGGGTGGCTGGTATCTTATCATTTTTCTTGTGAATAAATACAATAGAAGAGGAGCTAACTTAGAAGAAGAAATGGACCAGTAGGGGGACAGGAAACGCTAGTGGGGGTAATCAAAATTCTTACAGTAGTTTCAGTGAGAGTGTCTAATACAGGCTCAGATATTTGAATAGTTGGCTCCTGAACGAAGAACATGACTGCTCCTAAAGTATGGAGATTTTTATTGTAGATATGAGGGAGAAAGTAGGATCGCAGACGAAACTGAACCATTAATGAAGGGACAGGGACAGAGTCAAAGAAGAGCCCTCCAACCAAAGTGGCCTAGACCAAGAGGTCAAAAGGCCAGTGTAGACAAAATGGTTGAGTTATATAAGGATCAGACTGGGATAAAGGAAGCTGAAGCCCAGCCCCTGGGAAGGAGAGTTTACAGTGGGGGGTGGGGTGATAGGTGCTCGGAAGAGCCCCAGGTACTTAGGGTCCTCTGAGAGCTGGCCAACATCCACTTTGACATGTTTAATAGGCACCTCACATAGCCATCTGTTCTGGGCTTCTGAGTCTTAACAGTTACCAGTTGGTGCCAATGTTTGGTGAGGTTTAGGTCCTAGAGTATGGTTAGAAGAAGGCTGTCACTGCTCATACCGCTTCTAGTTTGCTCCTCTGCTTCCTGCTTGGGACTGAAGGTGTGAGCCCTCAGCTTCCTGCTCTTGCCACTGTGCCTGTTGTTTGCCATCATGCCTCTGTGCTACGATAGCTCTTATCACCATGGAAACAGGAACCAAAATCAACTGGTTCTTGTATAAATTGCCGTAGCCATGGTGTTTTATAATAACGACATAAATGTAGCTAATATAGAAATTGGGACCAGCATGTAGGATATTGCTATGAACAAACTGGCTGGTTTTTTTTTTTCTGTTTTTGTTTTGTTTGTTGTTTGTTTGTTTAGAATGTAGAAGTATTGGGACTTTGGAATACAAAGCAGTTGAATCTTAGAAACATCGCTTAAAGGACAATTATAGTAGAATCCTGCAAGATGATAGTACTGAGGGCAACACACACGGTGAGGGTTCAGCTCTAAAGGTTTCAGAGGGGCACAGTATTGACAACTGGAAAGAGGTCATTTCTGTGGTCTTCTGATCTTTTCCTAAGAACTTATTTGAAGCTCTATTTAAAACTAATACACTAATTTCTTTGGCGGGACAATTTCAAGGCAGCATAATATTTGAGCTTTAGTTATATAGTTATTATTAATAACTCTTATGCAGACTCACAAAGAAAAAGAGCAAGTGGAACCTCAAAGAAAATACAAAATGAACAGGGAATAAAACCAATACTACAAAATGTAATGTTGTAGCTATGGCTTGTGCTGAAAGATGTAATAAGGTAAGTACCATTAAGAAGTGCCATTTCTGCTCTGAACTGGGATAGAGGAAAGTGTACCCTTGGAGCAAGATTCTACCCAGAGAAGTTTCCTTGTTAAAGAGTCTTCTCTGGTCCTAGAAAGCATCTAGATAAAAGCCTTTTGCTAATGTCATCCAAACTTGACAACATCATCCACAAGATGCTGGCTTTGGAGGTATGCAGAAATACAGTAGTGAAGGAGGTATGGATTCTTTTGCCACAATTCCAGAGGGCCACTGAGGTCACACCATGCATGGCAGGGAGTCCCTTTTTAAAGTGGAAGAAAGGGTAGGTGGCCCTGAGAGGTCATTTTGTGAAGCTCAGCAAATGAAGTTTGGTTGTAGCAGAGACCACAGATGTAGACACCAGAGTCATGGACTATCTGTTAATGATTGCCACATAAAAGGAGTGGAACTAGTCAAAGAGAGAGATGGATGCTGCAGGGAGTGAGGCTGGAAGAGTGAAGTCATCTAAGGACTTTGATACTTGACAAAAAGATCTTTGGTATAGAATTTCTGAGCTATGCCCCTATTCCTCCGTTTTGAAATGAAAATGTATACTCTCTGTCATGGTATATTGGAAGTATGCATCTTGCTTTTTTTTTTTTTTTATTTTACTGGAAGTCACAACTAAGAAATTGCCTTGAGACTCAGAAGAGACTTTGGATTTTAGACTTGTAAACAGTGTTGAGACTGTAAAAGACCGAGAACTTTTGAAGTTGGACTGAATACATTTTGTGTTAGGATGTGGCCAAAGTCAATGGGAGCCCAGGAGTGGAACGTGGCAGTTTCAATGAGAATGCCCTTCTTGGTCCCAGTTCATGTTGTTGTGTAGGGAGTCAATTTTGTCTTCTGGATGCATAGCATCAGGCTGTGCTCCATAAATAAACAAAACTATGATTTATCAGCTTGAAACCTGAAAAGTGTTTCCAAAGCACTAGATTAAGTTTGAGTAAGAATTTTACATATTTTTTTCCAGGAGAGACTGCTGGAGGAAATAATGGTTTAAATCAGGTCAAACTACAGGTTCCTTTCCTGTTGATGTTATCATGGAATTGATGGGTGGAGCAGGGAAAGGTGGAGTAGAGCACATTGTTATCCTGTGATCCAGGACATTTCCATTTGTTTGCCTACAGTTGACTGTTTCCTTTGGGTCGTTCCGGTTCTGACCAGCATTTGGAAACGTGAGAACAAAGGCAGCCATCTATGTGTCTTTATGCAGCATGTTTCTAAGTGACAAGCCTCTACCTATATCTTTGGTTCTAGTTTCCCATTCACAGCTGACTTCAAAGAAGGCATACTCACATAAACAACAAAAAAAAAAAATTTAAATTTCAGTGATTAAGAACCAGCTTTTATTCAACTTTGGGTTAGAGCAGAGTATGTCCCTTACATTGCAAGTGTGGGGTGACAACTGAGAAGATAGAAAGCAGTGTCTACTTGGAGTCACGACAGGAAGATTCTGGGTTGGCCATGCTGTTTACATAGGCATGTGTAAATGTCTATAGTTACCAATATATATATATTGTTACTAATTGTACTGATTTCTCTCAGGCATTCTGTTTTTCTATGCATCTTTCATCTCTGCTTATGGTGCTATCACCCCTATACCATTATTCAGAGACATTGATATTGTTCAATTCAAACATTTCAATGTCTGAATGACCCATTTCAAATGACAACAGTTGTATTAACTGTAGAAGTTAATGCTAGCCTAAGCCTATATACTGTGTACTAGTCACAAGATCTGTCCACTTTTCTAACACTGGTTAAGCTCTGCAATGAGCTAGAGTTCTTTTCCCATAGTCACGGAGAACTAGAAATCTCTGGGAATTTCCATTTCCCCAAGGCAGCTTGCAAATCTTTGCTCACAGGAGTGTGAATAGGAGCCCCAGATGGTTTGATGCCTTGATGCAAAATTGACTCCAAGATATAATTTAAGCTCCAGAGTTTCCCCATGAAATAGGACCAAGACCAGGACTTTTTTCTGAAGACTTGCATTGTCAGCTCTCATTCTTTCCTCTTTCTCTACTGCTTTCCCTGGAAGTATTTTCTTACTACATCATTTTCTTCTGAAAGCTTATCTCAAGGACTGCTTCTGCGGGACCTGGATTGTGCAGCCGTGTCTTCTACCAATCTTTTTTTTTTTTTTTCTTTATTGGATATTTTCTTTATTTACATTTCAAATGTTATCCCCTTACCTGGTTTCCCTCCCTCCCGGAAACACCCTATCACATTCTCCTTCCCCTTGCTTCTATGAGGGTTTCCCCCCCCCCCCACTCCCACCTCCCTGCCCTCAAATTCTCCTACACTGGGGCTTCTATTGAGCCATCATAGGACCAAGGACCTCTCCTCCTATTGATGCCTGACAAGGCCATCCTCTGCTACATATGCAGCTGAAGCCATGTGTACTCCTTTCTCGATGGGTTAGTCCCTGGGAATTCTGGGGGGGGGGTCTGGTTGGCTGATATTGTTGTTCTTCCTATGGGGTTGCAAACCCCTTCAACTCCTTCAGTCCCTTCTCTAACTCCTCTACTAGAGACCCCACACTCAGTCCAATGGGTGGCTGCTAAGATCCACCTCTGTATTTGTAAGGCTCTGGTAGGGCCTCTCAGGAGACAGTCATATCAGGTTCCTCTTCAGTATGTACTGCTTGGCATCCACAATAGTGTCCGGGTTTGGTGACTGTATATGGGATGAATTCCCAGGTGGGACAGTCTCTGGCTGGCCTGTAGTCTCTGCTCTACACTTTATCCCCATATTTGCTCCTGTGAGTATTTTGTTCTCCTTCTAAGAAGGACCAAAGCACACACACTTTGGTCTTCTTCTTGAGCTTCATATGGTCTGTGAATTGTATCCTGGTTATTTGGAGCTTTTGGGCTAGTATCCACTTACCAGTGAGTGCATACCATGTGTGTTCTTTTGCAATTGGGTTACCTCACTCAAGATGGTATTTTCTAGTTCTATCCATTTGCCTAAGAATTTCATGAATTCATCATTTTTAATAGCTGAGTAGTACTCCATTGTGTAAACATACCACATTTTCTGTATCCATTCCTCTGTTGAAGGACATCTGGGTTCTTTCCAGCTCCTGGTTATTATAAATAAGGCTGCTATGAACATAATGGAGCATGTGTCCTTATTACATGTTGGAACATCGTCTGGGTATATGCCCAGGAGTGGTATAGCTGGTTCCTCAGTTAATACTATGTTCAATTTTCTAAGGAACTGCTACACTGATTTTCAGAGGGGCTGTACAAGCTTGCATTCCCACTAGCAATGGAGGAGTGTTCCTCTTTCTCCACATCCTCACCAGCATCTGCTGCCACCTGAGTTTTTTTTTTATTTTATCCATTCTGACTGGTGTGAGGTGGAATCTCCCCAGTCTTCTATCAATTTTAATGTCTTATCAAGACTGACCTGACTTCTTAGAGTAGAGCTTGCTTGTTTTTCAGTTCTCTCTTGCCTTCCGCCAACATGCTTGGTGTGCTAGTACCAAGTGATTGTGACTCATGTGTCCTGCTGCCCTTCTGCATCCCTTGTATTATTCCATCCATTGATCTTTTATGAGTATCTAAAACTTTCCTGATGCCTGAAGTCTTGAGAAATGCATTCTACTCCCCAACTCTTAATGAGGCACAGACACTATAGTGGTCAACAGCCTCCGCTAGAGAAAACTTGGAACAACTTATTTAACTTCTGTCACCTACTTGCTCACTTCAACAGTAACAAGGTTCCCCTGACTTCACAAGAACATATAGAGAGCTTGATAGAATAGTAACCCTTACTAGCATCAATAAGAGATACTCAGTTCACTCTCTGTTTAAACTATACATCTGGTATCCTCAATGCCTCACATAGTGTTTTGAGCACAGAGGAGGCACAGTTGACTTACAAATAAATAGCTGGTAAACAAAGCATACTTAGACCCTCTCCTAATGCTTTTTGTTTTTTTTTGTTTTTGTTTTTGTTTTTTTTTTTTTTGCTTTAAAATATAGTACCTCTACAAACAAATCCAAATTCTTGAAGTCTGCTACCAGTTTCAAACAGAAGACTAAAAGAAAGCATTCTGGCATTTGTTTTGCCTTTTAGTTTTTTGAATACCTACCTTGCTTTCACCTTGAAGCTGATGGAAGTTTCTGCTTTTCTATTCGAAAATATAGTCAAACTCATAACAATATAAGGCCCATAGTAAATTAAGAAATCCTCTCTCCTCGCTCTTTGCCAGCCTTTCTTCTTTATTTTTGCATATCTCTCCTCATTATCATCTTTTCTTCTTCCTTTCTATTTCTCAGTCTCAGAGACCAAGACAGTAAATATGATTAGACATTTTCTGCCTCTCTCTCTCTCTCTCTCTCTCTCTCTCTCTCTCTCTCTCTCTCTCTCCTTGCTTTTGACAGTTTTTGAAAACCATGACCCTGACAGCTTTGACCTCTTAAAATGTGATTCGTCACTTGCAACAGCGTTCGTTTAATAAATAGATACCATCATATATCTTTGGGGTGTTTCCCTAGAGGGTAATGAGGAGCATTTTCCATTTAGCACATTGTTTCTTGAAATGCTTAAGTGATTCTCTAAAATGCCTCTTGGATGCTCAAAGTCCTTATGAAATGTTTTTAGTGTCTAAAGGTATTAGAATAGCGGATTAGTGCATAAAGACATTCGTTTTTCACTCTGTAACATGAGCTCACACAATTCTGCCCATAGGACCATAATGAATATTAATTTGAAATGGCTACCACCTTTGCCTCTAAGGATCACTGTAGTTAAAGATGATTTTGTTCCCTTTAAAATATGGCCTTTCCCAGACATGTCTTTTCACATCCATTTCTCTCCATTTGGATTTGAAGTTCTATTTGTACATTTTGTTCCTTGCCAGAGCCTACATTCTCACCTGTCCTTAGATATAATGAACGCTTTAAAATATTTGCTGAAAGGATTAAGATTCCCAGAAAGAGACTGAGCTGAGAGAAATCAGTGAAAGATTTAGGAAATATACCCTGTGTAGTTGCCAGCTCACGTACAGACTCGCCCAACTCCCAGAAGCCTGGTGACAGGGAAGATGAACAGTGGTGTCCCCTTACTCCACATAGACAGTTTTTCTAGTAAATCTAATACCGTGATCAATATTCTCCATTTTATCTTTCAGCTCCCCATGAATTTATAAAATGTGAAGAAGAGAGAACACAGATAATATCACCAAAAAACACAGCTCAACCCAGCCCTTTTCTGTATCCCAGGATGAACTGAACAAAGCCAACCTTGAGTACAATACCCAAGCCAAAGAATAGGACCCCTTCCAGGCAGATCCTTCTGGGAGTGCACTCATTTCGCCTTCTTCCCTTTGCCTAATTAGAATCTCTTTGTTATTCACCCTGTCACCAGAATTCTGGGGCTGACTTACTATTAGGAGTCTCGTTATATTTCTGATATCTACATATTAATTTCCTTTGGGCACCTGGCTGAAATTGCAGAGAACTTTCTCAGTGAGTTCATGCCCCTGTTGAGCCTGAAATCAATTTTATGACAATCCCAAACCACTTTTCCATCTGTGGTTCCTTGATTCTGTTCATGGAGGTAGCAGTAAAAATTAATCTTAAGGAAAAGATATTTTACTTAGTTTGAGCATTGTATTTCTAAGTGGTTTGAAGGTTTAAATGAAATGGAGATTTAGAGAGCAACATGACACTGTGCTGGAGTTCTCATATCATCTGATGGAGTAAATATTAGCATTATGAATATAACCAAACAAAAATAGAGGATTCACCAGTTCATTTAAAGCTTGGGACGTATTTAGCATTACTGGCGAAACCACCAATAAAACTAATTGTACTTTGGAAGTTTCTCACTGACTTAAAACACTGGAATTATGATGGATTCCTGTAGTGGGCCTTCCCTTTATCAGCTTGCTCAGTCATAAAGCCTAAGGAAGATGCTTTGGTCAAGCTGGCTTACTGAAAAAAAAAAAAAAAAAAGCCTTCTCAAAAGAAAAGAAACATGAAAGTGGCAGGGCAGGTAAGGACCGCAAGAATGATTGGGCTTGGCCTGAGTATATCTCAGAGCCTGCAAGGAACTTGGGAGCATGCACTGCTCCATTGACCTGGTCAATCTGGAGCAGTAGAACTGGACTTTTTCCTTTCTTTTGTGGTCCACCATCTGCTGTTGGCAGCTCACAATGGCAGGACATAAACTATTCCAGGAGCAGAACATAAAGCCTTCAAGTATTTACTGGTCAGGTTAATGTCATGGGTAGAAGGAAATTCTTCGAAGATAAAGGTAAATAGCTCTAGATGGTCAATACTTTCATCTTCTGTCAGCTATTGTTTAAGTCAGATACTCCCAGAGAGAAGATGTGGATGGAAGACAGGAATAGTACCTATTGTGCTGTCATTGAAGATTAGGCTATATCTGGCATTATTTTACATGTTAGATAAACAAATTCAAGAATCAATTACTCATAGGAGAATTTTACTGCCTCTCTTGTGGAGTAGGAATAGCATTTTAAAAAAAAATTAAGACTTCTTCAAAATGACTGCAAGCCAACATTCTAGGGGACCACTGGTGCCAACTGTGATGAGTGATACTGGAGACAGAATCTCTGTCTCTCAGATTGCATTTCTTTGTACCTAACCAAAGTCTTCAGTGTCTTAAATGAAGATATTTGGACAAAGATTAAAGATAAATAGAGTCCCACGTTACTGCAAGCACTCTATAGAATCGTTTATAACCCCTGTTCCAGGACTTGGGACTATGCTTTGATGGATAAAACACTTGCCAGGCACATGTGAGGAATAGAGTGTAGGTTCCAGGCAGCCACGTAAAAGCCAGATCGCTGGCTGCCTGTCTGTGATCTTAGCGCTGGGGAGTCAGACACTGTAGATACTTGGAGCAAGGGGCTAATGAGAACAGCCCAATCAGGGAGCTCTGGGCTCAAACAAGAGACCCTGTTCAATATATATAAGGTGGAGAATGGCCAGAGAAGATGCCTAATGTCAACCTCTGGCCTTCACACCCAGGCACACAGACACACATCAATACACATGTGTGAACATATATAAACTAGTCACACCACACATACAAACAGTGCAAAAAAGTGAAAGGAAAAAACAAAACCATGCCCTTCACTCATTGTTGCATAGCCATTCTGTGGTTGTCACACTACCAGGCATCTCGTCTGTGTTCTAAGCAAAGGAGAGAAGTAAATAAAAGAGGAAATGGTGAGCTAACAAGGACTACTTATTTTTTATTTATTTATTTTTTTTAGGTTTTTCGAGACAGGGTTTCTCTGTGTAGCCCTGGCTGTCCTGGAACTCACTTTGTAGACCAGGCTGGCCTTGAACTCAGAAATCCGCCTGCCTCTGCCTCCCGAGTGCTGGGATCAAAGGCGTGCGCCACCACACCCGGCTCAGGACTACTTATTTTAATAGGAACTCAAAGGCCTTATCCATCTTATTCACTAGAACAAAGAGTAGCCAGAGGACTGGAAGCTACCATGATTTCTTTAGCCCTAGTACTATCATGAGAAAATTTTTGATAGCTGTATATACAATATTAAAGTGTTAGAAATGTATCAAAGCTAATAACATACATAGTATCTCTCATGTATGTTTCAGGTATTAATGGTTTCACATGCAATCAACATACAACTAAAGTATTATATTCATTCCTTGTACTTATTTTGCAACCCAGGAATTAATGGGAAATAGTAATGCCTCAATTGCTCTGGGGTTATAGCAACAAGTGCCTGTGTGTTAGGTAGGAACTTGTCTAACACACAAAAGTCAATCAAGTGGCTCTCTGGAAAGTGAATGGGAACTTAACTTTTTGCATGCTCTTATGCATCAACTTCTCTCTTAAGACACCTTGAAAGTGTTAACTTGAAAGGATAGAAAATGACAGATGTCATGTTGAGAGAAACATTGTCTATTCAGGGCTTCAACTAGCAACTCCACTGATCTAGCACCATGTGTATAATTTCGTGATTTGATCTGCCTGGCTCTGGGTTTTCAGAACTACAAATTATCTTACTGAAGTATATAATAGGCAATTGATATTCTATTTCAATTTTTTTGTTGTCGTGTTGAAAATTGGGTCTCATATGTCACAGTCTGACATGAAGCTCATAATGAAGCCAGAGATGACCTTGAACTCTTGGATCCCAGAAATACAAGTGATTACCACCATGTTCAGTTGTTTCCTTTTTTTCTTTCCTTTCTTTTTATAGACTATTTCTATGTAGTCCAGGATCGCTTCCCACAAGAAAGAAAACCTTAGTAGTATACCATATATCCAGCTGTAGTAGACACTGTTTAGTAAACCAATATGCTCATATCTACTATCAGAATTCTATACCAATGGGATGCACAAACCAGACACTTTCATGGAGTCACATGCGTGGATGTGGACCCTTTGGGAAGGGCTGAGAGAAGCAAGTACCATGCACTGTAGCTATTGGTGGCTGAAATGACTGAAAGAGTCTGAGACATCCTGAAGCTAAGAAACTCCTGTTGTGAAATGAGGAAACAATGGGGTCATGTAGATGTTGAGACCCAAAAATAATGAAGTGCCTATTTTGTGTTTTGCCTGTATTTCTGAACTTCTTATCTTAAAATTTCCTTTGATTCTGTTTAAGTATCTGCACTTCTCCTGTATGTAGGACAGACCCTTCAGCAGTATTGAGGATGAAGTTGATGCTATTCTTGAATAACTGAGAAATGTACGCTTGGTCCATTGATTCCTAGCTCATCCTAGAGGTCATTGGAAGCTCTTGGAGATAGTTGTGAACCATACATGAAGATTCTTACTTGTGGGACCAAGAAAGGTAACCTGATTTCTGGTCGAGCTAAGGCTTGAAACTCCAGAAACCCTGAAGGGACAGTAGGTGCTTTGCCTGTTCCTGGACTCCAAGCCCCTGTCACTAGCCACAGCTCCCCTCCTCCATAGATGTGTGGCCATCAGTCACGTATGGGCAACATCCCAAGCACTTCCACATATAGAGAACATGACCTGTGGTCATATAGGCTCAAGACAGATCTCCATTTTAAGGAGGTACCTAGAGGACTGGAGGGCTTAGCCAATAAGCTTTCCTTCCCAGACACTCCTCGCTGCAAAAGGTATTTAACCTCAGGCCCACCCTGAGAAGTGGGATATGGCTTTACTCATCCACTTTCCATCATGACAATAAATGCCTTAAAACCACAGACTGCTTCTTTTCATTAGGATCCTCCGCGGTGAGCCATGAAGAAGGCCTTCATCTACAGAGCCATAGAAGGCCTCTCTGTGCTGCCAGCCATGGCTGTCACCAAACCCAACCTCAAGCTTGCTGCCACCAACAAGCCAAGGACTATCACAGCAGGATCAGCTGAAGCTCCTCTCTTTCTCTCCTGTCCCAGGCTAGATCTATCCCCATGGGCTCCACTTTTTTCTCAGCTCTTCTGCAGCTCGCAGCGGCACCTGGGTGTTTGAGAACCAGATGGTCCCAGCCTCTTCACAGGCCCTGGAGACCCCTGAACCAGCTCCAGCTGTCCCATGCCTCCGACTCAGCTTCCCCACCCCTGCAGTGTCCTGGAGCTGCCCTACAGCTCAGCACCTGCTGGGCAACAATGTGGGGTAAGCTTGGTTGGTTGACTTCCAGCAACCTGCCTCCCTGAGCGGTTGAGCCCTGTGGTGGAGCAGACACAGGACCTGATATTCCTACACTTACTCATGCTGCTATATGCTTTTCTCAGTTATATCTGGCTAAGCAACCTGGCCACAGAAACTGGAAGTTGTAGAATGCCAATGACCATACACAGAGTAAAGCCTCAGATAAAGATGGGAGCCTGTATAAGCAGCCTGGCCTCCCCTGCTATTGGGGACAATTTTAAGGTTATCATAGGTTTTCATGTCTCAGCAGGACAAAATCCAAAGCATTCACAAAATGCCTTCTCCATTAACATAGCCTTTGCTGGCAAAACATGTTCCTGGTGTTACAAGCTGTTCAGAGCCTCATCTATAGGTCGGCTCTCAGAGAAATCTTTGGATCAAGATTCTCTGGGGGAGGAGGGTCTTACCTCAGTATCGTCCAATATATATTTAATAATCATGGCTTTAGCTACTTTCTCTTTAGACATTTTTAGTTTCAAAATGGTACTTTGAAGTCTAAAACTCCGTATAAGTAGTATAACAATAATTTCTGACAATGAGAGTCTGAGCTGGATCCGGGAAGCCAATTGGATAGCATAGACCACCCCATCAGAGTAATATGTAAGTTTTACATAACATGGAGACACACTTAAGGAAACAAAGGCAGCCAGGAGAAGGTAGAATTGTTTCTACTATTCAAAAGTGGAGAGAGAAGAGGGAGCTGCGAACGCATGACTGCCATGCGGGAAGGCTTGAAGAATAAGGGTTCTTCTAACAAAATCTGTTCAGATATCCCATCTTAAAAGCTCTGCCTTGAAGACAAGGATGTAGCTGTCCCTTCTGGTACAGAAAAAGGCTCTTGCATGTGAGAATTTCCTCTGTTGCTCTTGAGAGGCTGCACAAAGGTCAAATTGATCTTGATCTCCCTGCACCTGCTGTTTTTCCGGTGCCTTTGACTTAACCAGGCAGCACAACAAAACAGCATGTTTAATCCCTTTAAAGAGGCTGTGCTTCTTTCCCTTGCCCCCACAGTCTCTATCAATCCAAGAATTTGGCTCTACTTACTGAGGAAACCTGCAAACAGTGATAAGTAGGGAACAACACCTTGGCTGGTCTGCTTACATGTCCACATTTCTTTTATCTTTTTGGTTTTTTTCTAGACAGGGTTTCTCTGGGTAGCCCTGGTTATCCTGGAACTCACTCTGTAGACCAGGCTGGCCTCGAACTCAGAAATTCACCTGCCTCTGCCTCCCAAGTGCTGGGATTAAAGGCGTGTGCCACCACTGGCTGGCTTTCTAATTCTTTACATACTATTCAAGGTAGTGCTTAACCATACCTATCAGAACACTGTACCCTGAAACTCATTAAAGATATGACTACTGCATATTTTACATGCATGGGAACATTCCTGTAGAATGAAAGGCCAAAGGAGGAAGTAGACTGGAAAAAGGATAAGTGGCCAAGTCAAGTTTTGATGTCAGTCAAGTGACTAAGGGGATCTACGGCTCTCCCATCATCCTCAGTTTCCTCTGTACACAGTGCTCCCCAGAGTCGAGTGTATCATTCAGGGACTCTGGGGGGGGGGGGGGTGGTCAGGATTCATTATGAACAGCATGTTTTGGCATACTGAAAAACACCTATATTCCTCCTTTTGTAGTTCAGTCAATTTAAACTTATCCCCAACTAGCTCAGGAATAAATGAGACTCGGACTATGGTGATTTTATTTGGCCTTGGCAGTTTCTTCGGGGTCATCCCTAACCTACTCTTCTGGCTGCTGGCTTGGCTACCTGTCCAGTGGTATTAGGATACTTACGTTTCTCCTGGCCATTTGCTCATGGATCCTCTCCTCCCATTCCCTCACCTCTTTCTTCCTCCCCTCCTCTCCTCCTCTCCCACAACCAGGTCACTCCACATGCACCTACCTCTAATCCCTCCCGTAAGTGGCTGTAGCCAATTTTATCTAACCAATTGTTTTAAATCAAGGAATATTATTTACACAGCAAAAGCCTGTGGATGTGAGAATTTGCTCCTTCATGGTAGGAGGCTTAGACCTTCTCCTAAAAAATTAGCATTACAATGCATAGCAACAGATCAAACCTCAACAATTTTTAATGCGTGCGGGAAGCACAGGTTATTTTCACTGATCTTTCTTTTTTTAAGATAATATTACATCTAAGGTCCCTCCCATTGGGTTCTGAGACTCTCTCACCTCCCAGGTCTCTGGAATTTTCTAGAGGGTCTTCCCACCTTCCACCTTCAGAGGCTGCATATTTCCATTCATTCTGCTGGCCCTCTCCTGTCCCCACACCCATACCTGATCCTGTTCCCCACCCACCCAAATCCCTCCCTCCCTCTGCCTCTCGTGATTATTTTCTTCCCCCTACTAAGAGGGATTGAAGCATCCTCACTTGGTCTTTCTACATGTTAAAGTTCTTAAATTCTGTGGATCGCATCCTAGGTATTCTGTACTTTTTGGCTAATATCCACTTATTAGTGAGTACATATCATGTATGTCCTTTTGGGTCTGGTTACCTCACTCAGGATGATATATTCTAGTTCCATCCATTTGGCTGCAAAACACATGATGCCCTTGGATTGATCTTACATGAAACACCCAACAGTGGAGAGAGGGAACTCAAAGAGTCCACCTCCACTATATAGACAGGGCTTCAAGGGGAGGGATAGTATTACCAACCCACAGTCAAATTTTCTGATTGAGAAGTGTTCCTATATAAAAGGACTGCAGGGACAAAAATGGAGAAGAGACTGAGGAAAAGGCAGTCCAATGATAGGCCCAACTGGGGATCCATCTCATGGGGAGACAGCAATCCTGACACTATTGCTGACACTATAATGTGCTTAGGACAAGAGCAGAGCATGGCTGTTCTCTGAGAGGTCCAATCAGCAGCTGAGTGAGACAAACACAGATACTTGCACCCAACCACTGGACTGAAGTTGGAGACCACTATGGTTGAATTATGGGGAAGATGGAAGAAGCTGAAGAGGAGGGCAACCCCATAGGAAGACCAGCAGTCTCAACTAACCTAGACCCCTGGGAACTCCTAGGCACTGAGCCACCAACCAGGCAGCATATTTGAGCTGGTCTGAGGCCTCTGACACATATATAGCCAGGAACTGCCTTGTCTGGCCTCAGTGGGAGAGATGTTCCTAATCCTCAAGAGGCTTGAGGCTCCAGGAATGGGGGAGGCCTGGTAGTAAGGGACCATTCTCTCGGAGACAGGGGAAAGAAGAATGGGGTGAGGAATTGTGAGAGGCAGATCAAGAGGGGAAGGCAATGGCTGGATTTTAAATAAATTTTAAAAAGATAATATTTTATTAATTATTTGAGAATTTCACACAATGTATTTTGACCAAATTCCCTATACTCCACACTCCAATTCTTCACAGATTGACCCTGGCTTCCCCAACCTTTCCTACCCTTGATTTCTCTGGTCTTCACAGGCATATCCTTCCCATCCCCCCACCAAGACAGATTACCCTGATGTTATCTTTCAACTTTATCCATCGAGCCTCTAGCCATTCATCAGGTACACATTTGGATCCTGGCTAGGGCTGACATTGAGGTTTCTGCTCACAGGAACTGGGAACCTCTGCAGCCACTTGTCCACCTTTGCTTTGTAGGGCAGTGGCTTGACATTTTATCTCAGTATCCAGGAAGAGCTGTTGATTTTCAGTTTTCATCCTTTTACTTCTTGTTATGATGGAAGACATCCCAACTCCTCAGTTGCTAGCATGAAAACAAAGAGCGTGCATTAAAACAAAAATGTATTTGGAGTTCCTACAGTAAGAAGGGTAGGCGGGCACTCTATTTTCTCTTCTGTACCTTCACTTTCACTCCTGCACTCCATGTTCCCAACTGAAGCCTTTGTTACTGTTCTGATTAAAAGTGGCTTCTTTTACTAATACATTCTTCCCTGTGGTTATTAACTTCCTCCACCCTGAGTGAATTGGGCCTAAAACTCATTATTATATCTCAAATGTTCCCTTCACTCCACTTAGAAAGCTGGTCACAGTGGCTTGTCGTCATTAGGAATTCTTTGCACACACAGTGATATACCACCTCACATCATTCTGAAGACTTATGAGGCATATGTTGCAATCATGGGATATTAAAAATAATAATAAAAAAACATGAGCAGATTACCATGGCCGTTTGAACCACGATACCTGCTGTTTGTATAGCCCCAGCTGGCCCATCTCTGAAGGCACATCTTCTGTATTCTAATTTTTAGGACTTTAAACTAAAAAGTTAATGATTGGCTTACCACCCGGTGAGCTAGATGTTTCATATTGTTGTTTCTTCACAGCCTGGGGCAGTGTCAATCTGGTTGGTCTCTCCCCCCAAACCCCACTCTTCCCAGGTGAGTAGCTCTAATTAGTGCACCAGAGGAAGGTCTAAAATTTAGGTGCCCGTGTCCTGGGCAAGTAAGTCAAGGAGACTTTGCCACCAGGCATCCCATAGGTATGTGTTGGTGGCTATTGAGGACCAGTCTGACCATTCATATTTTCATTTTTTTTTCTTAGCTTCAATTTCCTATACAATTGAATTTTATAGTAAGCTAGGAAGTATTAAGCTATATTGGCTTCCTGCTTCCTCCCAGACATTTTTGCAGATACACAGTCTTTGAGCGATCACATCACCGAAAACCTAGTGTTACCCTGCTAGACTAGGAAATAAACTCCTCTCGTTACTCATGCGGCCTGATTAACAGTGAATCATAGATTTTGAAATAATTAAGAGACGCATCTGATGGGAACTCACAGGTTCTCTGTTAAATAGAATCTAATTTTCTTTGATGATTCAGAGGGTATTTTTGTAGCTTGTGTTAATCACCATTGTTTGGAAAAATCAATTGCAAGCTAAGCAAGATTTCCAACTGCTATGAGCAGATAAAATAGCTCTCAGAACTTGCTCACAGTGAACTACATTCTTTTCTAGAAGCTTCCTGTGTTTGCTGCAGTTTATATCAATGAGCTTCTAGTAACAGCGCAGTCTTCCCCTGTGATGTCCTGAGGTGACATGTGTATTTTACAAATGTCCCCATGTAACTACAGTGTGTCTCTGCTGGGTTTTATCTTATCATTCAATAAAGTTTTCCCAGGCAATGGCTCTATATACTGTTTGTGGTTCTGTCCTGGGTCAGTGGGGACAGGAGAGGCATGAGTTTTCTGCTCAACGGTGCTAATGTGCTAGTCGGGCTTCAAAAAGCAAGTCTCCACAAAGTTAAGGGCTAGGGAGAAAACAGAGTATGTAAGAGGGGCTGTACAACAGAGGCTAACTGTGGAATTGACAACTAACTAGAGAAACCGTTGGCATAATATTGCACTTGATTGTCTTTGAGAACAGGCTTGGGCCAAAAGAAAGAACAATGTAGGGTGACTTTAGGATAAGCTAAAAACAGAAATGAAAGTGATCATCCGGTTGCATGGGTAGTAGCTAATATTCAGGGAGCAAACATTCAGGGAGGACCTAGGTGTCACCCATGCCTGGGTCTCTGTCTCCTGCCTTCCATCTGTAAGCTGTCTCAGAGGTAGAACAAAACCTTCCACATGCTGAGGGAAGTTATCAATCAGGTAGGGCTTTCTCCAAAGACTGGCTTAAAAGACAACTGTGGAAACAAGCCAGGTGGGACATGTCGGTATCCATAGGTACAAAAAGCCTAAAATCGCGTTGTTCAAAATACCTAAAATATGACAATTGTCATGCTAGTAGTCATCACCAAACTTCCCCAGTGCATCATATGCTGTGAATACTTACAAATGAAGCAGATAGTCATGTGCTTGTAAAAAAAAAAAAAAAAGGCAATGAGGCTCCCAAGCAACCTGACTCAGATCGGGCTTTGATTCATCCAGTTATGGCTATGCACAACGAGCTACTTGTTCCTCTGTCTGAGCAATAGAAATGCTGCTGCTAACAAGCACATCAAATGTTGAAAAGGTATGTGTGTGAGGATTTCCAAAGCTAATGTCCTATAGCACAATGAAAATCACATTGCCAAGGTTTTATACACACACACACACACACACACACACACACACACACACATATATATATATATATATATATATATATATATATATATATATCATTGAGCATCTTAGTTTTCATATATTTATTATAACCACTGGCTCTTTATCAGGTCATGGCAACCTTAGATATTTTTTCCCTTTTGTATAGCAAAGACACAGTTACCTCTTTGCTTCAGGGAAGGAGGAGATGGGAATAGAGAGAGATTGGACAGGGGCTGGAGGGTTTTTGTCATTCTGGATCTTTGTGCAAACTCCTGTAACTGGTGAGCTAGTGATGGAATGCCAGGTGTACCCTAACTCCTATGCTGACTGCTGGTGAGGAAGTAATATGGGGCGTCATCCTGAATTGTATACAGAGAAATCAGTCATCTATAGCTAAGTCATCGTGAATATTAAGAATGTATGAGGGCTGGTTAAAATGTATTCCTATTACACATATCAATCTTCTTCGCATTCTGGTAGGTCTTCCTGAGAGGGAAAGGAAGGAAGGAAACACAGAGAACCCTCAGGATATTGTACATTCCTCCATGTGCATACAGGCATCTGCCTTGAAAGTAAACTTTTCAATTTGATATGCTTCAGGGGAGAGCCTGGCAAACCACTTGCAATTGATGAAATCCACTCTGTTCTATATTCTTATAAAGTCCACAAGGTAGCCAAGCTTTTTCATATTTTAAAATGCTATGTAAAAACCAACCAAACAAGAAAGGGACAGCTATGAAGTGGTTGCACACAAACACCCAAACTTAGAATATTTATTCAGTGGAACTTTAAAAAAACCATTAAAAAAAAAAAAAGTTGACTAAGAGTATGGGTAGGAGAGACAGGGTTGTTCTAAAGTACAATGTTTAAAGTGTGATTGGTCCACCCTGTTTTCCGTACTTCCAATATCTTTTTGGCATACTCTATTTTCACTTTCTTAGTACTTTTCATCGTCTAGTATACAATAAAACAGTCTTCTTAGTCATGTTTACTCTCTCCTATGTCCCTTCTCTCACCCCTAGAATCTAAGCTCCAAGAAGAAAAGTGTCTTATCTGTTCTGTTACTTCTGTAAATCAGGTGCCTAGAATACGGTTGGCCATGTATACATGTGGAAGAAAGCAACAAATCAATATGTTCATGAAATATTTTTTAAAGAAATTCTCTCTACTATAGATCAACCACGAGTTTCATGTAGGATCTGTCATGTTTACTTGCTCTGTTCTCATGAAACACTAGGGCTGATTCTTCACAAATACCCACAGCCCACCTTCCTCTGACTACTTAGAACAAAAATATTGGGAATAGTGAGAGACAACTGGGATAAGAATACATTGCTATGGCTCCATCACGAGCAGGGCAATGTCAGGAGAATCATGGCTTTGCAGTCAACCTGAGCTATACCATAAAACCTTGTCTAAAATTAATAAAAATAAATAAACAAATAAAGGCATGGGTGGTATATATTTATTAAGCTCCCATGGTAGAAAGGAACCTCAAATCAGTTTTCTATATTATCTCAATTAAGAGATTCTCTCCAAACAATTGAGAGTACAAGCATTTTCAAGAATAAAATTGATAGTGGGACATACATTTCACAACTGGCCCAATAGCCATTTACACGAGGGCTGAAATCTCCTAGACACAGACACCTGTAACTTTTAATTTTTTTCAAACCCTGTTTTTAATGATAGCTCTCAAATGCTTTAATCTCCCTTGAAGCCCACCACCCACCAGAGGTAGTAGAAACGAAAGGATATGGGGAGCACGAGGGGAAGTGGACCCATTTAGAAAGGTTCTTTGGAGCAGCTCCCATCTGGAAAACAACAGTTCAGTTCACAGGTTAGCAGGCAGAGGCAGCTCTGTCTACATGCAAACACTTCCTGGATACACTAGCAGTCCAGTCTGGTAGAGTCAGGTTAGCAACAGGGTGGCACAGCCTAGCAGAGACAGCCAGGCATCAGCTTTTGCTCAAGTCAGCAGGAGGGACTAACAGGAACACCAGAAGTTCTCCGCTGTGCCTCTCTCAGGGAAGCAAAGATCAGCGAAGACTTAAGATCCACAAGCGTTGCACAGCTAGCTGTGCCAGCAAGCCAAGCTCAGTCTCTGTCACTCCATGGAGTCCTAGTGATAGCCTCCAAACATCACATGTCCTCCATGGGTCTTGCCTTAGCCCAGCTCTTGTCACAGTACGTGCATCCAATCAGCCTGAGTCCTTGGAAGTGGCAACAAACTGCAGCACACCACCAGAAGTTTTTTTGGTGTGTTTCTCTCTATGATGTCCCAACAATTGCAGCACACCTACACAATGTAAGGTTGACCAGTACATGCATGTCCTTAGCAGAGAATCCTTCATCATGTGTCCTGTCATGTGCTTGCTTTAGCAGAGCATCCTCTCTCCTGTGTCTGCTTCAGTGAAACGTTCCCTCACAGGTCTGCCTTAGTCTTTCACCCCTGTGTCCACTTTAACAAGTTTGTTCCAGCAAAACACCATCCAATCAACTTTCCAAAGAAGCCTTAAGTTTCCACTTCAGTCACCTGTTAGGCTGTTACTCTTCACTGCTAATAACCTGTAAGTTGCAAGTCCCAAGCCTGGAAGATCAATGGCTTACAGTCTTACTAAGGTGAGTTCAATCGAGAACAAATTAGAGTAAGATTGAAGCTAAGCAGATGCAAGGAGATCTGCATCAAAGAAAGGATACCTAAGTCTTGAAGAGGGTGTGTGTGTGTGTGTGTGTGTGTCTGTCTGTCTGTCTGTCTGTGACTGTGTCTGTGACTGTGTCTGTGAAAATTCAGCCTTGGATGCTCATTGAGGAACAACTTAAAGGTACAAGTATAGCAACACTTGGAGTTTTACTCTTTAAATCTTTAGATACCATATGTTCCTCAAAAGATGCTTTTGCAGAATAAATAAATAAATGAAAATAAATAAATAAAACTGTTGTTCCATGATTCAAATTTCACTTTTGAGTAAGAAAATACAAATAGAAATAGAAACAAAAGCAACAACAACAACAACAAAACCCTATCTATCTCCTTAGCATGCATTTTATACCAATTGCATATTTTGGGCCCGAATCTTTTACAACCAGTGTACCATTGGCATTCCTGTAAGAATTTTCTCATTTCTTCAGATTTTTTTTTTCATCCTACCCCAGCAGAACTCCCATTTTCAAGGTGATGGTTATAACACAGCTCTGTTCTATCCTCAAGTAATCAGGGCCATCTTGGCTCACGAGTCTCAAGGAATCACATTGTAACTTTTTCCTCTAGCATTAAAAACTCATTCCCTTTAACAAATGAAAATACAATAAACTTTGTGATTTGGCCTTGATTCAACATTATACATGAATTTCTTCATTTGCTTTGATTTCAGAAAATACCGCACGAAATGAGACCTACATAGTAACAGAAACAGAAAAATTAACAATGTCTGTATTCACACATCTGAGGACTTCAGAATATAAGCGTAAAGCTACAGGCCATTCTAATACCACAATCAAATTCAAGAACAAAGGATTGGAAAATCTACAGAATTTGACATGTTTCCCACGTTCAGCCTGCCACAGGGGGACTGTAAATAAATCTTACTTATCAGGACTCTTCTCTCAGGAGGCACAAAAAATATTGAGCAAGGGCTAATACTTGTCTGAGAGCAGTCTGAATGGCTGCATTCTAGCTGGTTTGACTCAGATCATTGATACCCTGGGCACCAGAATTTGGAAGCAGCCACAAATAGCCGCAAGCAGAATGTGAAAGCTGAGATTCCTAGAGGAGCATAAGATCAAAACGTGATCGAGAGGTCGATTATCTATGGGCAAGCTAATTGGTGAAAGTTTTTCCCTGTATATAAACAGTGCAGACTGATGGAAGTAATGCATATATTTTAGGAAGCTGATGTGCTAGTATGTTTCCTTAAGAATTTTTTGAATATTATTTGTTATTTATGTCACTCCATACTCCCTACTCTGCCTAGTCCTCCCATACCATTTAACCTGTCCCACTATTCCACATTTCTCCTTACTTTAAAGCGCCCCCCCCCCCATACTGCCTCTATGACCCTTCACTAATTCCTGGACCTCTGTGTATATTCCAAATGAAGCACACCTGTCTGAAGATCCAAGCTAATATGCAATATTTATCTTTCTGGGCCGTAGTTACCCTAAGCAGATGATAGTTACCAGTTCCATCCACTTATATCTGCCAACTTCTTGTTCTCCTTAATAACTGAATAATACTCCATTACATCAATAATACATATTTCATTATTCATTTGAGAGTTGATGGGAATCTAGATTGTTTCCATTTCTAGGCTATTATGAATAGAGCAACAATGAATACGGACAAACAAATATCTGTAGTAGGACTATTTTAGGGTTTTACTACTGTGAACAGACACCATGACCAAGGCAACTCTTATAAGGGCAACATTTAATTGGGTCTGGCTTACAGGTTCAAAGGTTCAATCTATATTATCAAAGCGGGAAGATGACAGCATCCAGGTGAGCATGGTGTAGGAGGAGCTGAGAGTTCTACATCTTCATCTGAAGACTGCTAGCAGAATACTGAGTTCCAAGCAGCTTGGATGAGAGTCTTAAAGCCCATGCCACAGTACCATGCCTACTCCAAAGAGGCCACAACTACTTGAACAGGGCTATACCTTCCACCTTCTAATAGTGCTACTCCCTGAACTGAGCATATACAAACCATCACAAGGATATAAAGAGTCCTTTGAGTATTTGCCCAAGCTTGTTACACCCTGATCATTTACTATTTCCAGATTTTTTTTTTCTTTAAATCCATGATTTCTATAGTAGTTTCTGATGGAACAAAGCAGTAAATCCTACAAAATCACAGCATGCAACAGGTCTCATGTAGGAGATGTATTAAATGGGAGGGTGTAAGGTGACTCACAGACTGCCTCTGGGTGGAGGAAGGGAAAGGGGGAGGCTGGGAGGAAAAGCATAGCCTTTCATTGGGGCTGTGGTGCAATGTACAGGAGGACATGCAACAGGAACAAAAAATGGGAATGTGTCCCATCTGGCCAGCTGGTGGAGATGTGTCCTGTTGTCACTGGCTCCCTCAGGAATGGTCATGGAGGTGCCTGGTGGTCATCGGGTCCCTAGAAATGGCCATAGGAGTGCCTGATGGCTTCACTGTCACCTGGTCCCCTTGGGCTGTCGGTGGAGGTGCCTGATTGCCAACATTATCCACTTTGCACTCCTATCAAGAGTGATTATTTCCCTTCCTTTCTTACCCATTGTGACCAGGTTAAGATGAAATCTCAAAATATTAACCCATATTTGCTGATGGCTTAAAGATATAAAGACTGGCCTGGCAAGACATACCCAGTGGTTCAATAGCAGCTTGGAGGTCACTCTTTGCTTAGCTTTAAGGCTTGTTCCACATAATATAACACATACCTGGCAACATCAGTAGAACCAAGAACCTAGTCAGGTTATAGACCCTTGGGGAAAAGCCATTACAATTATTCTGCTAAATGGATATAATATTAAACCAACTTTTAATGACTTATTCCTATAACCATAGGTCAGTGTATCTATCAAGCCTCATCAGAAAAATTTTCTTTAAATATATGGCAGAGAGGCCAACAAAAATTCAGAGAATACAGACCATGGAAAGCTCAGCCCTAAATAAGATTATATAAGATTAATAAGGTTATTTTTTCAAAACACTGAAATAAGAAATCAAAGAAAACAGAAAATTCACAGCTACCCAATACTTACAGACTAGGATGACTAATATTATAAAATGAATAGATGCAGATTCAATAAAATTATCATCAAAATTCCAATGTCATTCTTCATAGAAGTATAAAAAAGGAAAAGATACTAAAATTCAGATGGAAGCACAAAAGTCTCAGATAACCAAAGCAATCCTAAGCAGAAAAGGCAATGAATTCATACCAGTAATTTTTTTTGTCATTGAAATTGAAACAACTATCTCAAAATTAATATGGAATTTCAAATCCATATAATTAATGTTGAAAAAAAGATCAAAAGTGGTACTATCACATTTCCTTTCTTCAAAACATATTTCAAGTGACAGTAATTAATACAGCACAGTCCTGGCATGAAGACAGGCAAGGAAACAGTAGAAATCCCAGGGAAAATGCCTTTGTGTGCATGGCCAGACTGCTCTATGTCAAGGCTTCCAGGATAACTTACTGAGAAAAGAAAAATGTCTGTAGAATTGGTACTGGAAAAACTGAACAGCCACGTGAAAGAGAATGAGGTGAGAGTGCTACTAAACAACAGATTTAAAACTTAAGTCAACATGGATGGAAGATCTAAGTGTGGACCTAAAAGCTATAGAGAGACTAGACGAAAATATCGATTAAAAACCTCCATAACAAATTTTTTGACCTCACAAATAAAATGAACTGTTTATGGCAGCTTCTGTTTATAATCACATAGCTAAAACAAAGACAGGGAGATCCGTAGGACTTGTTATTGGGTTGCAAGCAATACCACTGGGCTCTTCCCAGAGATCTAGCAACAGACACCAAGCAACAGCCTGCATCATCACCCATCACATTAGGGTGGCCGGGCAGCCTATAGAGGACTGCTTGCTACCCGGCCCTCCCCTCTACCCCTCCTTTTATTCTCTTTGTTTCCAAGTGTTTCCAGGTGGCCTGCCTCTCTTCCTTTCTGTCATTCTCTGTCCCTGCTGCTCTGCCCTCATAGTCCTGTCTGTTTGCCTCTACCCCTTTCTTGAGGTCCCTTACTTCCCTTACTTCCAAATAATCATCCATTATACCAGGTCTATCACTCAGCATAATTTCTGACCTTGGCATGGGCATGCCATGTACCCCCTTACCCCCACCTGCCACTGCATTATATTTCATAACACTTACTGAAAATTTAACTTGAGTTAGTTGAATTTAGTTAGTTGTTGAGTCTCTGTATAATGAGGGACTCTGTCTTCACAAGGTGGAGGCACTTCAAAAGTAATTAAAAATTTAAAACTAAAGTTGTCCTCTGGCTTATACGCATATGAGTACCTATATACACATGAACACACACACACACACACACACACACGGGGAAAGCAAAACAAGACAAAGAAGACTATATAGCAAATGTAAAAAAAAAAATTAGTTCCAAAAAACACAAGCAACACAGTGGGGGAAAGAAGCTTACAGAATGGAAGAAAGTATTTTCAAATTATATATTTGATAAGGGATAAAACTAGAATTTATGAACAAATTTTTCTACCCACCTACCCCCAAAATTAAACAACCCAACTAAAAGTGTGTAAAGGACTTGAATAGTTATTTTTCTGCAAACACATACATATGATCAATATATGTATGTATGTATGTATGTATGTATGTATGTATGTGTGTATATATATGTGTGTGTATGTGTGTATATATATATATATATATATATATATATATATATATATATATATATATATTCACATATATTCTCAATAACACTAACAATCAAAAATGCAAATCACACCCAAAGCGAGGTATCACCTCGTGCTCATTAGGCTAGATATAAGGAAAATCACACAGATGTGGCAAAGTACAGAAGTGTTTGTAGTATTGGGTGAGGCTGTAAACTAATGTAGCTGCAGGGGTGTGGGATGGGGTGGTAGATTCATAAAACAATAGTAGCTCTAGAGCTCTGTGAGCATCAGTGTGAATGTGCTAACCATTACTTATCACACCCTTAAAACACACAAAAGATATGGTTTGAAGAAAACACAAATGGAATTAGGGCATCACTGAGTTCTTTGGCACTCAAATGTTGAACTTGCTCTAAGTTCCAACCTTGACAGCTAACTAAGGTAGTGCAGAGGAAATCAGAAGACACACATCTGTGCACAAAACCCTGGCACTGCCCTTCCAAATTCACTTTCATTCAATTCTCATCTGTCAAACAATATGTAAACTTTATTACTAATAAAGATATTAGCAAAAACTGTTGCCAAACAAAACCTTATCTAAAGTCCAAAGATCCTGATATCCTATCCTGCCACATAATTCTATTAATTCTGATAATTTTATTCTGTCACATCACTCAGGGGCTGCTGGATTCCTCGGGTGAATTAGTGCTACACTGCCCTTTCAATAAAGTACAACTCAGCTGATCTGAATAAATGTCAAAACCAGCTTTTTGTATCTCATTTTGGATTCAGTGAGGTGAAGTGCTTAGAAATTATAGTTTTGAACTTATGTATGATACATATTTGAGTTGAATAAGTTAACTTCTTTGTGGGAAACACACTCTCAAGAACGAAACAAGCAGAATGCAAAAGAATAGGGAAGATAATTAGCATTTAATAAGACTTGCCCCACTTCACTGGAAAGATTGCAAAAGCAAAGTTAATAAAGCTAAAAGTAGGTTAATCTCCTTTTTTTTTCTTGTCCCTTAAGCCTGCCATTTTAATATCTTTATTGTATCCCAAGTGTGCTCAGAAATAGAAAAGTCTACCAATGATGTATTTGTTAGACTACACTCAACAAATACTTGAGAACTCCCTGTCTCAAACTCTAAGCATACAGCTGGGAATGAAACCAATTCTCCAACTTATTGAAAAAGAAAGCGCCAGTAGCCTTTCTCTTTGTTCCCACATATTGAAGACATATTTGGGGGACTGGAAAACGGAATGAAATCCAATTCTTCTTACACCAAGAACCTTCAATTGCTTACTGTGGAACAAATTAGCAATGGTGGTCATTTCCCAGCCCTACCTTCTCTTTGTGGCCTTCCACTTCCTCAGATGCCAGCATGACAATGGCTGTTAGGTGCAAAGCCTCACAGGTAAGCTCCTTTGAAAGGATTCATTGAAGGAGTGGTGCCAGGACACACTGGCAAGGGAGTAAGGGAAGCCAGAGTGAGCTGGAAATGAGTGGATCAGCAGTGTGGTCTCAGCTGGAATCTGGCTCCTTTCAGACTCCTCAGCTACACAATGAATTTCTCCACAGCATGGTTTCAGCTAGAGGCCAGGGTGTAGGCTTTGTGATTCCAACATCATTAGTTGTCCATGACTGCCTCTGAGAAGTTAGGAGACAAAGGGATAACCTCTTATCAACTTTCACCTCTGGTTAAGATGGCCCTATTAGGAGAGGACATAGAATAAAGGCACCCAAGGCCAGAAAAGGAACTAAACAGGACCTCTCTCTATATTCAGCATTAAGTCTCAGAACTTTAAAGGAAGTGCCTCAAAGTAAAAAACAAAACAAAACAAAACAAAACAAAACAAAAAGCCCTCCTTGTTTTAGAGACATAATCTTAAAAGGTTTGTGATGATGCCTAAACCGCCCCCTCCCAAACATAAATTCTTAAGTCTTTGGTCTATTTTCCTTCATTCCCAAATCAGAGCACATGGTGAGTGGTAGACAGCTGAGCTGGCCTCTGCCTTACAGGTAATTTCGTCCAACAGATGAGATGATTCAGATCAAGGAGATCTCTGTCACCAGTAATCTTTGGCAAATGACTTGGAGTGACTTGGAACAGATATCAATAGACGTGGGTAGATTCCATAAAATTATAAGAGACATATCTTCGCTCTTTCTATGGCTTTGATCAGGTTACATAGAAAGTAATCTTTGATGGGAAAGAATGTTGGTATAATGTATTAGTGGCGTGATCTACAGAGGGAAATGAAATAGGAGTGGGAATATTAGCTGAGTGTATATGTTCAGATATTAAAAAATCCTATGCACTCATAAGTCAGCAACTCTACCATTGTGAAACATTTTCCCTGAGAGTTCAAGCCACTAGTTCCTGGGTAATGGACCACAGATGGAAGCCAGATTGGCTCAGTCTTGTTCCCAGGATAAATCCCAAGATGTCAGTTTGAGATTGGATTACAGAAGAGCCAGTCTTCAAAGTGTGATCATCCTATAGGCATTTTGCTGATTGAGAATACTTAAAAGAGTCTTTATGGAAATGGGGAGGATAACCGGGGAAAACAAGAGTGAAAACATTTTCATATAATCTGATTTGAGCTGATATCACAGGAAAGTTTGTTGGGCACCCAGTTATGCCCTGGAATTGAGGCAAGAGGCCAAGTTTGTATGCCCCAGTCATTGAATCACAGTAGGATGTCATAAGCATTTCCTGGAGAGGCACATCTCTACAAAGAGCAGCTGGAAGGTACCAGCCTCCACCCCCAGTGCAGCTGGTCCACCAGCCGGACAGAAGGGGCTAGGCAGGCATCAAACTGGCTCCATGCATCTTCCATCACTTCATGTGAATATCACAGGATCAGAGGCCTAATGCATAGCAGTCGAAGGAAATGCTTGGAAAGGAACAATCACGACTCCCACCCACAGCTTCCATGTGGTCTGCTGTCTGCTTTTTGTTTTTTTGTTTTCTAGTGCCTCGAAATGTGAAATTGATCAAAGATATTTTTAAAAATACGCTTCATTTTAGGTTATCTCTAAGGAAGCCAACTTTCAGTTCTCCAAGGAGGTTGCCAAAGCTATAGATATACTCTGTGTTCATTGAGGAGACTCGCAGCTTCAGCTAGAGCTGCTCCTTTTCAGTCTGTGAGGCAGAGCTCGGCTGGGAAAGCCTACGTGCTGGAGACCCCTGTCCTCAGGACTTTCGGTCCTCCTCCAGCGGGTCCTCATAATAGGATAATATTCTGATTTGTTGCTATGGCTACCCTATTCTTGATGGCCACTATGGGTTTTAAATAGCCATCCAATGCACTGTTGGGTAACATTTTGTTGTGCTTCCCCCACCAGCCCTATGAGTCTTCCCCCCTCCTCTTATCACTACTGAAATTCAAATGTTTTTTATGAGTTTTAAAATATTTGCTTTAAAAAGGGAAGGCCCCAGCAGAAGGCAGAAGGCAGGAGGCAGGAGGCAGGAGGCAGGAGGCAGGAGGCAGGAGGCAGGAGGCAGGAGGCAGGAGGCAGGAGGCAGGAGGCAGGAGGCAGGAGGCAGGANTCTGCCCTGGGCTTTGCTGCGGCATGGGGCAGTGCTCTGTCCTGGGCTTTGCTGCGGCATGGGGTACTGCTCTGTCCTGGGCTTTGCTGCGGCATGGGGCACTGCTCTGTCCTGGGCTTTGCTGCGGCATGGGGCACTGCTCTGTCCTGGGCTTTGCTGCGGCATGGGGCAGTGCTCTGTCCTGGGCTTTGCTGCGGCTGGTGGGAACGGAAGTACTTACAAGGAAGAGCTGGTAGAGTTCTTCCCCCATGGACTTGTGGACCTGTTCCTCCACCAATGGGAACATTTGCACAAAGTACTGCGGCAGAGGGTAGGCGGGGTGACAGGACAGTGTGGATATCTGCAGATTGGACTGCCCGTGTCCTGCAGTCTGCCACAGGCCCCACCCCAGCCCTCATACCTCCAGTGTGAGGCTGGCTAGCCTCTGGCTGTTGCTGTGGTCAGTGTTACCCATAGCCGACATCAGGCCGTGGACCACACGTAGGTTCAGCAGCTCCTCTGCCAAGTTCAAGTCATTGCGTGCCAGGATCCTTGTGAGGTAGGAAAAAAGACAGAAAAAAATGTGGGGAGGTAGGAAGGAAGCCTCTCTCTAGCTTTGAAACAAGAATTCCAGCAGAGGGAGGATTAATGGCCCATGCCTTTAATCTCAGTGTGGCAGGAGGCAGGAGGCAGGAGGCAGGAGGCAGGAGGCAGGAGGCAGGAGGCAGGAGGCAGGAGGCAGGAGGCAGGAGGCAGGAGGCAGGAAGCAGCTAGATGCAAAAAATGGCAACCATAGTACTACAACTGCAAAGTTCCTCAAAGCTCCAGATAACCTGTACCGATCCTGTTTTACCAGAGGCCCTTTTGTCTCTGAGAGATTCTCTGGGCTGGTAGTCAGAGCCACAGGCAAAAGAGGATACTGAACCATGCATATGCTCCCAGCCCTAGAAATGACAAGATTCTCATTTTCAAAAACTGATTTATGCATTTTTAATATGTCCATTTGTGTATGCCTCTGTGCAGATTCTGTCGTCAGAGGGAAGAGGAGGCTGTCAGAGCTGTAGCCACCAGATGTGGGTGCCGAGAGAATCAGATCCTCTGTAAAAGCAGAATATATTCTTATTTGCTATATACATTCTATATACAATCTGTCTGACTTGTTTTATAGCCCATTAAAGAATATGAACAGCTAGCAAAACAACAACAACAACAACAAACAGCAACAACAACCACCACAGCAAATCATATGTGTGAGCCTGCCTGACATGGTAGTATAAGGGCGGCACTCTGGAGGCTGGGGCTGGATGATTTCAAGTCATAGGCTGCTGTGTGACAGACCTTTCCTAGGAAGTCACACCACACAAGGCTATTGACCCAGGAAAGGGAACACATAATACACCAAAGGAATGGCTACAACAAGTTCACCTTTGTGAACCAATGGGTTTTTATTGGTATTACTAACAGGAGTTTGGAAGGGGGATTACTTACAGGTACATGGAGGACTCAAAAGCAGCTACATCACTGAGAAGCCCACCCCAAGGTGTGTGAAGACTCACTAAAGATACAGCTCTGAAGCTTTCTACATGGCTTACAGGCTGCTCCACTCTGGATAGCTCTTGGCTAAAGAGCAGTTTGGCAGTTCGAATCCCCTCTTCCCCTCATCCCTCCCCTTACAGATGTTTATCCCTTTGGATACTACTGGCGCGCGAGGGGGGGGGGGGCTCTCAAGAATCTTTCAAATGTATTTTCTAACAATGTGACTTTTGCTTCATCTCCCAAAACTCATGAAGAAACATTTCAACTCCCTGGGAATGTTTTAATTCAAAGGAAAGCACTGAACAACGCAGGTCAGCCTGAACTACAGAGTAAGTTTCTGGAATGCAAAAGTTTATTGAAAAAAAAAATGTCCACAGCAGATTCTTTAATCACAGATCATATCTCCTTAGCATTTTCTGTTTCCATGGATACCATTTGTGTATCTTTGCCTGGTTGTAGAAGCCTGGCCTGACAGATAGGCTCTGGGATGTGTCAGAAAGACAGCATCTCCTAGGGGTGGTCCTTTGTCTAAAGCTCACGGCAGTGAGTGTTAAAGATCTCAGATTCCTCTCCTCTTAGATAGGAGATAGTGGCCTACTTTTCACCTTGCTGCAGTCTTCTCTGAAGGTGTTCACAGGCTTAGCCTCCACTTCCCTAACACTGTAGTACTTGCTTCTTTCCTAGATGAACCTAATGCTCATTTTTTCCCTCAGATTCAATCTCGGAGCAGCCCCCCCCCCAAAAAAAAAAACCCACATAGTTCAATTTCTTTTGTTTCACAAATCAGCAATAGTTGGCCAAATTGGGGGGAGAAGACAGAATCAGATATTTAAATTGTATGTTTTTCATCCACATTAAAGATAAATTAATTCATTATTTTTAGTGACTGAAAAATATTTCTTACCAAGCTCCTAGAAAATTATAGGTAAATTCTCCAAGAACAATAAACTAATTATGCAAAACTTCTATTTATCAATAGAGTAATCTGTTGGCCAGAGAACTGAGGTGATTAATTCAAGGGACCCAGGCAAGGTATTCTAGACCAGTCCGGTCCCAGGATATGAAAATGATCCCCCAAATGACATAAGACTGAAAAAGGGGGGAATAGACCCAAGGCTGCTGTGCCCTACATACTGGCGGGCTCACAAGGAATATGCATTCCTCGGAAAAGACAAGACAAATGGATCTTATCATTTGGATCCAGAGGGGAATATAAAGAGCAGAATACAAAGAGGTCAGGATAAAGGTGACTTCTTGCCAGACAGTGGCGTCACTCACCTTTAAATCCTAGCACTGGAGAAAGCAGAGGCAGGCAAATTTCTGTGAGTCCAAGGCCACCTTGGTCTACAAAATGAGCTCTAGGACAGTCAAAGCTGCACAATGAAACCCTGTCTTGAAAATAAACAAGCAAGCAAGCAAACAAACACACAAAGACTTTTTCTTAGAACGGGCCCTGCTTTTCTCAAGCTAAGGTTAAGAAGTCAGATACACTTGTAAAGCTTCACCACCGCTCTCATGATTTTATGTATGCCTTATGGAGATCGTGTTGGTTATAACCTCATATAGCTGCATCTATGTATCTGGACTTGAACACAGGGCTTGATGTAAAAACCTAGTTTCTTTCTTAGCATTAACGGTCATCCTGTCCTAGAACTACCTGAAAAACTGGTCTCAGTTGAGTATTGCCTGTATCAGATTGGTCTGTGAACATTTCTATGAGAGAATGTCTTAATCATCTTGATTGATGTAGGCAGGCTCAGGCCTCAGTGAACAGCCTCATTTCTTGGACATGTATACCTGGAGTGCGTACAAAAGTTGTCTATCCATGATCCAGAGAGTGGACCAAAAAGCCATGTTTTCACCCTGGCTCCCCTCAGGAATGTTTTGTTACCTGAAAGGGTAAATCAAATAAGCCTTTTCCTCCCCAAGATGTCTTTGGTCAAGTGGTATATCACTGTAAAAGAATGAAACCAGAACACCTAAACATTTAAATTTTGACTCCTCAGTTCAATATCAATATAAAATAACCATTGGTCTCTTTTTAACATAGGATTTTCAATAAATTATTGTCTTAAAGGTTAGTGGTCTTTGATAAAATATATTTCCTATACTAAGAAAAGTTATCTAGAAATCAATATTTATATAAATTATATCAAACCTATGGTGTAATGTAAAGCTTATACTACTTTTTACTTTATCAAAAATACAATACCTATCAATGTAATCTATTTACTTTAGTATATCTATTGGGATTCTATCAATTCTTTGGCTTTCTTTTTATTTTAAAAGAATTATTAAAATATAATTGCATCACCACTTCCCTATTATTTGGCTTCTTAAATGGATATAATACTATAAGGGTTTTATTAGGTCATGTTGCCATTGAGAATGTTCCAATTTTATATACTAAAATTACTTTTTCATTTCAGCAACAAATTTTCTTGTCTTGCTACCTTGTGTTTGTTTTAAATATACAGAAATAACAAGTTCTCTTTGCCCACAAGATGACCCAGACTTTTTCCAGCCATATTGAGTCACGGACCCAGCTACAAACAGAAATATCTACAAGTCAGCGCATAGAAAAGAGATGTGAGGCTGAGGCAGCTGTTACTTTGGACGTTACACAATACACAGCATTTCCTGGGAGAACTTCTTCACCTTGCTTCTGTCCCAACAGCTTCATCAGGGCCTTATGCACTGTTGTGAGTGCCAATGGTATCGCTTCAGGGTCTTCCCACTGGCACTCCCATGAATGAAGTAACTCCTGCTGAGTGACTTAACTAGGTTCTTTACAGCATGGGCCCCAGTTAGTCACATCCTGTAACAAAATGCTTCTGCCGCAAGGCTGTGTAACTTTAATCCTATGGTCACAATAGCTCTACTATTATTATTTTACCTGCTCCCTGCTTCTATTGGGCAAGCAAGCTTGGGGATAACCTACTAGTGGATGAGATCACAGAGTAGAGGAACAGTCAGCTGCAAACCAGCACCAGCCAATCCTCTGCAGCAGAGCTGCCTGTAGGAATAGGAAGAACACACATAATCTTGAAAGAGCTTATGTGACACATGAAGATTTTATCATTATTTATCAGCTTTTCCAAGCCAAAAATCTTCAGACTACTCAGTGTTGAGCTAGCCCAGTGGGTTTTGTTTTAAGGCAGTAATGTAAGGTCACTATGTCATACAGCATGAGCTAACTGATACTATGTTCTTATTCTGGGAAACACATTCAATATTCTGCAGATCTATGCTGCCTACAGGAACAAAGTAAATCATATTACTTTTTCACAGTAGCAATTCCCAGCTCAGCGTTTATATAGCTCCACATTTTTGCACTTATATCATAAAACTAGCAATGTACCAACCCCAGTGAAATGCTCATAATCTGTGAGAAAGTCCCACGTTCTTTGACATAATAACAACATATTTTATTGAAAATCCATAGTATGACATAGGAATCAGTAAGAGTCTTTTAAGTAGTATGTCACTTAATTTTCAGCTCAATTCTGTGAGAAACAATTATTATTCTAAATTTAAATATGAGGAAACTGAGTCACAAAGAATTTAAGCCAAATGCATCTACTGTTAGAAATAAGATTTCATTCTGAAATGCTTGCCTGAAAGCATCCTTGCTGTCATACTCTCCTGTTCTGTGCAGAGCATTCCTTGCCTGCCATTTCAGGACTTAGATTTGCTTTAATAAAAAGAGTCACCCTGTGTCTCCCATTGTGTCTCAAGTCATATTCTAAAGATTTATGCATTCATAAATAGTAGTATTTGACCAGTTGACAACCAATAGGTATTCTTGTCCTTCATTGTCCCTGTGAAACCAGAATAAAAACAGGGAAGCCCAGAATCTCTCGCCTTGTTACTCAGGATGTTCTTGAGAAACTTTGATTCAAAGCCACACAATGATCTTGTACCACACAATGAACTCCCCCTTTGAATTGGGACCCCTTTTTGTGCTGTTTCTGAGAACAGTTGTTCCTAGAATCCTTTGCCCTTCTACTCTTTATTATGCAGAGTGACTCCCCAAATATTTTATATTAAATCAAAAGTCAACTTTCTGACCAATAGCCTTTCCACTACAGAATTCTTTTGGGAAATTATTGACCATATTTGAAGTTTAAAAAAATAAAGCATTTCTCTGTGAAACATTACTCACCAACCTCATCTAATAGGAACTTCAGAGTGCAAATTCACATATTTAAAGGTAAAGGTTGTAATGGATACTAGTATACTATGTAGATGACTGTACGTATTTCATCCATGATGCTATTGGCTGGTCTCAGCTCACAGTTGCTCTCTACTGCACAGCATTGCACCAGTGGAAATGCCTGGAAGGTCCTATCACTCACCAATTGAGGGATGTCCAAACTCAAATCCTGTAGGTATCCTGCTGGGTAGCTCAGTGGGATGCTTTCTACTCTAGAGCTCCCTGAAAAGTGAAGCCAAAGCTAGATTACAGTAGGATCCATGATTCTCTTGACTCATTCCCCCTCCGTAGTCAGCGTTCCCAAGCATTTTACACTTTTCTCTTGAAACTTTTCAATAAATGTAGAAACTCCGTAGCTCAGATGTTATTTCCAGGGAATCCACCAAAGGCAAGAGATGCATGAAAATCAAGAAGCAATTTTATCAGAGATAAAAGTGAAGGTCTATTCTGGGAAAATATTGTAACTTTATTTTTCTAAATAATAGTCAATAGCTATAAAATACTTACAATCTAAAGGACCAAACCAAAATCCTGTTTCTGACATCTAAATCTGAAAGTTCCTATGCAAGATTAAGTCTGAATCTGTTCTCACATTTGTTGAGTTACTGTTAGCTGCTATAACAAAGAAACCTCAAATTCAGTGGTTAGCTTCATGCTAGTGACTAAGCTATCTGAGTGTGCATACTCTCAGTGACTTAGGGCTGTCTCTGTTTTCCTCCTGATATTCGTCTTTGGGGTGGGATGCTCTCTTCTGCACATCAAAAGCCATGCAACAGCACTTGATTTATAGTCCAAACAAAAGGTAAGTAAGCATACAATCTATGAAAGGTCCTGATACTTTATTGTGCTTTCCTTTGGCAGAAATCTCGCTGCCATGGCCACCTGTCGTAGGGGATGATTAGTACCTTGTATTTAGTTGGATGAGTGGCACAGTATTAACTGCATCCTACTGACAAAAATTAATTGAGGAACATGAACTTTGTGGAGTCAGAAGATCGTGTACTAATCCTTTTCATTCCTCTTTGTTGGCCCTTGCTTCCCTAGTAGTCCCTATAAAGAAGAGGAGGACACCAAAGGGAAGACCATTTCAAGTTAACTTCAGTCTTTTGGGTTGACCTCAAAGCTGGTAAAGGTTGCATTCAAGCTTTGTTTTGTTTTGCTTTGTTTCCCCTTCATCAATGTGCCTGTTGTAACAAAAAAATAGTTAGCTATAAAATGTTCCCGAAATTAATTTTTTTACTTAAGTGAGCTTAACAGGTATTTTCCTTCCAACTTCTATATCAGAGGTTCACGGAATTTTGTGTGACAGTAAAATTCTTCCACATTCATGTGGTTCAGTTTGGCAGTCACTTGAGGAACATGGCTACTGAATACTAAAAATGAAGATGATGTATGTGGCTGAGAAACTGATGTTTAATATTTTAGCATATCAGTTTAAAGTTCAAGCCAGGTGACTAGCAGCTTCCATATTGCACAAAGTAACTCTCTGGGATAATCCTAGTTGTTTAGCTCATTAATCTATCGATAGATACTGGTTCTAAACTGTGTTTATAGTTTTTCTAAGAGCTTAGATATAAATAGAAGATAAAGGTCTAAACACTGTCTCAAGCAAAACAGGATCTTAGTGTGGAAAGGGGGAAGTGAACAAGGCTCCCAATCCTAAGAAATTATCTCCAATTGATAGCCACTGACCAAGAAACATTAGCTTTCTCCAGCGGAGTCTCACAGGCTGCGTTAATCCTACTTAAGGCTAGGTTCGCTGCCCAGCAGTATATGTCCAACACAAAACAAACTTAATCATATTTTTGTCCATTTTCTTCGTCTCATGTTGCTTTGTTTGTTTGAGGGGTTTTTTTTTTTGTTATTTTGTTTGTTTTCTGGTTTTGTCCTTCTGCTCATTTGCTTGTATATCATGGCTTCTGATTTTGTGTCTTTAGGGGTCCTATTTTGAGCATATGTGTCTAGTGTTTTCACTGCTTAATTTTGTTTTAGTTCTCACTTCAGATTTGTTTGGTTTTGGAAAGAGAGAGAGAGAGAGAGAGAGAGAGAGAGAGAGAGAGAGAGAGAGAGAGAGAGAGAGAGAGAGAGAGAGAGAGAGAGAGAGAGAGAGAGAATGAGAGAGCTGGGTAGGTGGGGAGTTGATCAGAAAATGTCCTATGATTTGTCAATTAAAATGAAAACAGATAAGGCTTTGTTTATTGATCCTCAATCTTGCTGCTTCTGTCCTTTGCACAGGGCAAATTGTAGGTATGCAGTAAGCTTTCGAAGGATATTTATTAAGGAAACAATTAATTAATGGGACATATTGTAAGTTTCTTGTGCATAGTATGATTTTACTTAATTCAGAACATTTTACAAATGAATATGTAGGTACATACCTGTAACATCAGCCTTTTGGAGGCAAAGTTAGGACAGTCAGTAGTTGGTGGATATCCTTGATTATTAACAATTTCAACCCAACCAGAGCCATAGATTTGTCTCAATTTAAAAAAAAAAAATCAAGAGATTTTGTAATTTAAGTAGCCACTGGGGAAATAATGTCTCATATAATTTATGTATTGATATGGCTTTACTGTTCAAGTAGGGACAATTATTGAATCAAACGTAACAGGATTATCCTGTTTCGGGGCTAGATGTCAGCAGTAATATATGTAGAACTTATACTGAAAATCATTTTTCACATTGCAGACATTTTGTATGTCTCCCTCATATATAACATAACATCACTACTTAACAGCTGTGTATAACTTCAATAGAACAGCCATGCAGTCAAGTACCAGAATTCATAAGTACATTTGCCATCTGGACTCAAGATGAATGTAATTTATCCATGTCTGGGTTAATCAGAGTTTAAACTCACTCAATTGACAGAACAGATACGAAGAGCCATTGTTTCATAAATGTAGACTAAGTCAGTCTCAGAGCTATCTTTACATGCGCTTTCCAGGTAGCTGCTATTTCTTCTAGGCTAAGGCTTCCAGTAGTATACATGAGTTTTACATGCTTGTAAATGGATTGAAATTAGCCAGTCTTGCTAAGATAGTTTGATTTAAAAATAAGATTTTAGATTCATAGGTGAAACCAAGAGAGTTTTTTGCCTAGTTATAAATTACTGGGAGTTTAAGTACACATGCACAGGCATGTGAACATAAGGTATTAAACGCATAAAAAAATGCTAATACACAAATTTTTCAAGGAATTTTATAACAGAGATAAACTAAATGATTTTCTTTTTTAAAATAATATTTATTTATTTATTTTGTGTATGTGAGTATATTGTCACTGTCTTCAGACACACCAGAAGAGGGCATCAAATACCATTACAAATGGTTGTGAGCTACCATATGGTTGCTGGGAATTGAACTCAGGACCTCTGGAAGAGCAACCAGTGCTCTTAACTGCTGATCCATCTCTCCAGCCCATCAATGGTTTTGTTGAAAGACAAAATTAGTGAAACCAAACCCAAAGACAAGATAATTTCAGTATGGCTATTTTTTAAGTAAATTGAATAAATAACTAATAATCATCCAGGAAGGCTTTGGAAGCAGCTTAATGATATAAGACTTGTCATGGTGCAGGGAGGAGGAAGAGGAGGAGGAGGAAGAAGAGGAGAAGGAGGAGGAGGAGGAGGAGGAGGAGGAGGA
>NC_034592.1:121398565-121428883 GCF_900095145.1 Mus pahari | reverse complement strand
GCTTATCAGTGAGTGCATATCTAGTGACTTCTTTTGTGATTGGGTTACCTCACTAAGGATGATATCCTCCAGATACATCCATTTGCCCAAGAATGTCCTCTTGTTTCTTGCTCTTTCATTGTTTTTGTTGTTGTTTGTTTATTTGTTTATATTTCTTGCTTTTTACTTTTGGAGGAGAAAGAACATAAAGTTGGATAAAGAGATAGGGAACCACTAGGGTGGAGTGATCAAAATACATTCTCTCATGAAAAATTTTAATAAAAAATCTAAAAGTAGATTGATAAAGAAGCATTGTATGTGAGAAAAATATCCTTAAAATTAAAAAAGAAAAACTAAGATGTTCGAAAGTAGCAGAGCAATCTTGGCCTTGGCACTGATGACCTGTTGCAAATATTAAAGGAGGGTTCTTCAGACTACACTCAAAGAGCATGACATAGAGGCTCAAATCCACCCAAAAGGAATAAAAAGCACAGTAAAAGTAACAATGTAGGTAAATGTAAACAATAGTTTAAATGTGTTTCCTATTTGGATCTCTTGTTTCTTCTACCTTGCAATAGTAAACTAACTAGATAATTCAATAACTGTAAGTCTAGGGAGGTTGACACATGTTTAATTTGTTATGGAACCAGCATAAGGCATGGAGAACATTGCAGAGTTTTGAATGCCAGTAAAATAATGGTGGATTATAAACTCAGTCTAGATAAATTGGTATTATTTTAGTTGCTATTGACAACTACCATGATCATTTAGAAAACAGCTAAAAAGTAAACAGCAAAATTAGTAATGAAAGAGTTAAATTGGTGTGGCATTTTTAAAAAAATCTGAAATGGAGACAGTAGTGGAAGACTAGAGGAATTTGAAAAAAGTAAATCAAGTGTCAGACATATAGGAAACAATATCAAAATGTCCATATAACTTCTCTCTATTAGAAATTACATTACAGGTTTATACTAAATCATGCCATTTTAGTCATTGATGGGCTGCACACACACTATTCATTCCAAGTAATTAGACTGTCTGCTGACACTACAGTCACCTTAGTTTATATTTACTTAGTATAGATACTGTACTTGCACAATGAAACCACATATTGACACTTTTCTCAGAATGGTTCCCAATGTTTAAATGGTTGAAGACTGCTTTAACAAGAGTCTAGAATCTAGAGTATGCAAAGAGCTCATTCAGATCAAAACTATCCAAATTTGAAATTGGTGAAGGGCTTATTCTTTGATGATAGTAAGATACCCACGGCATGTGATTACTATTGTATCCCTTTTAAAGCTGTTTGATTCATTGGTAATGAATATATTCACAATGTTATAATCACTGCTATTCACTTCCAGAACATTTCTATGACTCCAAACAGAAACTCTGTGCTCATTAAATTATTAATTCCTATTCTCTGCTTTTGCTAGCATCTACTAACTTCTACAATATTCTGAACTTTTTTCTTCTGGGTACCTCATGTAAGTGTAATCACACAGTGCCTGCCCTTCTATTTCTTGCTTATTTAATTTAGTATAATGTCTTTCCCATTCACCATGTCAGGGCATGTGCCAGAATTACAGTTCTTTTGAAAAGTAAATGATATTGCATTCCATGTGTACGTTGCATTTTTGCTTATTTGTTGATTATTGACTTGACTCTATCCATCTATTGTCTTATGAATAATTCTGGTATGAACACTGTACAACTGTTAAGAACACTGGTGTTCAGCTCTCCAATGTGTATGTAGAAGAAAAAACTGAGATCATAGAATGATTCTATTTCTTTTCTATGGAACTAGAGCAAAGAGTACAGAATGTCCTATCTCCACTAAGAAAATTTAAGTATCCAATAACTAATAATGACATACAGTGGCTCAAATCTCCAGTCACAAAGAAAACACAAATAAAATCCACTGCCAGATGGCTTTTTACAACTGCAAAAAAAAGAGTCTTTAGGAAAAGAAATGTGCAAAATCTTGTTCTGGGCAGGAGATGGATGTGACTATGTTTGTCATCCACTACTAAGAATGTAAAATGATATCTAGATCTTGGAAACAATCTGTCATTTCTTACAAACTTGAACTCCTACTAGCCACATCAAATAGAAGTCTTGCTCCTGGACATTAAACCAAAAGTAGTATGGCTACATCCACCTGAACATGTATGTGAATAGGATAAGGATGTGTGCACTTCTGATACATGCACCAAAAAGGATAAACTGCAAAGGCATTAGACTGTTATAAGATGCAAGACAGAAGCTTACACATTTTCTGGTTGGTCATCATGAAATGACAATAGTGGAGGCAGGCTAGACTACAATGGGCAGATGACTCTGAAGGACAGTGACGTGGTTTGAGTAAGAGTGGCCCCATAGGCTCATATATTTTAATACATAATCACCAGGGAACAGCATTTTTTGAAAGGATTAGGTGTGGCCTGCAGAAGGATGTGTCCCTGGGGTTTGGTTTTGAAGTTTCCAAAACTCAGGCCAACCACCCTCCCCCACCCACCCCCAACACCCCCTGGGTGAGGAGCAAGAATCAGCTCTTTAGCCTTTCTCCAGGACAATGCCTTCCTTCCACCATGCTCCCCATCACAGTGATAATGAACTAGGTCTCTGACACTGCTAGCAAGTCCACAATTAAATGCTTTCTTTGATAATAGTTTCCTTGGTCGTGATGACTCTTCAGAGCAATAGAACAGTGATTAAGACAAACAGGAAGAAAATATTCTGAATATTCTATCAAGTCATGATGGTGGCAGCATGTGCATGTGCCCAGATACCAAGAATATCACTCCTATAAAATCAAGTTTTTATTCCATAAAAATTATTTGTTAATCTACCTGCCAAAAGAAAAGCATCATAATTCAAAAATTTACCACACACTGTTCTTCTATAGCAGTGCCTTCTCTGTTTTTATTTTCTGAAAATGTTTTCCCTTCAGCTGCAAAACAAAAGTCTGGGATGGAGAGAGTCGTGGCCCCTGGTTACTAATTGAGTTCTATAAATCTCATTTCAGCAAATAAGCAAAATAAATGACATACTGGTGGTTTGCCATCACAAAGAAGAGACAAGGCAGACAAAATAAAATAACATGATTTCGTTTGTTGAAATTTATGAAGTAATTTATTTATAATGATTGCAGCTGTGTAAATAGCTACACGGGGGGGCTTGCAGAGGCCTTACGCAAACTCCACACACCTAATTGTCTTCAGGGGAATAGGAAGCCGCTGGTGTCAGGCGCTCACAAGCAGCTTGTGTGAACAAAGACCTCGGGATAAGACATGGCACCAGCAGAATCTATTGTTGGTGATGATTAAAGCGGCACCCAATTTCCACTTGGAATTCTAACTCAAGATGCATTTAATATACAGAACTTGAACGGTTGCGTATAAGTCTCCAAAAATGTCAATACATCTTATCACTCTTTCATCTTATGGGAGAAGAAGCTAGAAAAATGTAAGTGGTTTAGTGCTTTTAGCATGTTCTGTTTTCTTCAGCTCTCCTCAGTGTATAATGGAGATTTACAGACTCTGGTTACTATAATAATAAACAAATTATCCTTAAATCAAGGATCAGCTGTTTGAGTTTAGCTGATAACATCTGCTGCAGATCAGAAGAAGGAGCAGACCTAACTGGGGAGTTACCCACCCCTCCCCTTCCTTTCTCCATCCTTCTGTTGCTAGTCCCACTGTTCCTTCTCCGTTAGTGCCAAGCAACATCCCCATGGCCCAGTTAGACCTAAAGTCAGAAAACGTCATAAAATAAATAAAGAGTCAAGCAAGCAACTTACTATCACAGAGAAGCTGAAATCCAATACATTTACTACTTTAGCTGTATTAACTCTATGAGATAAAAAACAGTTTGTGAACACTACCTAACAATTGAGCTGTTATACCCAATATATGTTGCATATTAGTTCACCTTTCCTATAAACAATCTCCTTTTTGAACCCTTGCCCTCAGTTCTAAAAGTCTACAACCTCTTAGATTAGTGATACTTAACATAACGTTATTCTGATCTTTTGTTTTCCCCATTATGAACTGTAAAATAAAATAAAATAAAATAAAATAAAAAAGTTGATTTTAAAAGACAATAATGTGAATATCAAGAAGTTTATGTTATTTTTACTTGGGTCATCTGATTTAATTGTTTATTTCTCATTTAGAAAATAGAAATAGACAAGACAATAACTTGATGAATATACTATAACTGTGAACGTCAGTTTGCTTTTTCACTTTGTACCTGTTGATTGAAATTGGGAGCCCTTGGTCCTGTGGAGGTTTGATGCCCCAGCATAGGGGGATGGCTTCTAGAGCAGAGAGGGGGGAGGGTGTGTGTGTGGGAGCATCCTCTTAGAGGCAAAAGGGGAGATCATGAAGGGGGACAAGATTTGAAATGTAAATAAATAAAATAAGCAATAGAAAATAAAATAATTAACTTACAGCATATTTTTAAAAGAGTGAATTTTTAATATTGAAATAAAAAAATTTAAAAATAGAATCCTCTATGCTAGAGTACACCTAAAGCAGTTAACAACACAAGCAGGTTCCACATATCTTATTCAACTTACTATTCTTAGAGAAAATGTAGAAACAAGGGCACAGAAATATAAAAACAAGAACATTACTTAGCATATTAATTAAATGAAAGAAATACATCAGGTAGCCAAAAAGAAACTACAAAAGGCCTGAAAAGGATCAAGTTCAGGGAACTACCTCCATTGCCACAGAATGATAATACCTGAAGTGTGCTGCACTTATAGCCAGGCATCAAGAAGCACCAATTCTGTGAAAAATAGCCCTTTAGTCTGCAGGTTAGAACAGCAGGTTTGAATATGGCCACATTAAAAGGTTTGAATGAACACCTATACCCAAAGTACAAGCAAGAACCCCTGGGTCCCATGTTCACCTCTTCTGCCAATTCCTAGGCAATTCACTTTGAATTCATGCTTGTTCCTGCTTTGAAGAAAACTTCAGAATAGAGAGTTTAAGCCTTCGGAAACTATCTCTATTCTGGAATCATCAGAGTAGTGTTGAGGATGATCTTGTGTACTGTGTACTCAGAGGCTGATTTCCGTGTCGCGAGATCTAGTTACAGTCCGGACATAGGCATTGTCATGAATATTGAAGAATCAATGTGGTGTAAAGAATGTTCCCCAATTACCTCTGATTTGTTAATAAAAGGGTGAACAGCCAAATAACTGGACAGAGGAGGTAGAAAGGTTGGACTTCTGATCCCAGCCAGGGGTCCCAGGGAGGCCAGGAACTACAGGTTAGCTATGAGACAGGTGAGAGTCCAGAAGAAAGGCCACCAGGTAGAGAAAAAAGAAGACAGTCACAGTGAGGTTGAGCTTGAGGAGTAATTGCCACGAGAGTTCTCCATGGGAACAGACAGCTACAGCAGAGCAAGCAAAGGGAGACTAAATGCAAGCAACTCGGGGCGTACGGCTGGAAAATATCATAGAGGGTTAGGGATATCTACTCAGTTGTTGTACTTAAAACTTGTTGAAAAAAAAAAAACAATAGGTCTTCATTCAGGAGCTAGCTGGGTTACAAACCACAGCCTCTTTTAAATTTCACCCTGTAAACTAGTCTGATGGGGCTGTATTAGTCAGGGTTCTCTAGAGTCACAGAACTTACAGATAGTCTCTATATAGTAAAGGAATTTATTGATGACTTACAGTCTGCAGTCCAAATCCCAACAATGGTTCAGTAGTAGCTGTGAATGGAAGTCCAAGGATCTAGCAGTTGCTGAGTCCCACACCGCAAGAAGGCGAAAGAGCGAGAGACAGACTCCCTTCTTCCAATGTCCTTATATGGCCCCCAGCAGAAGGTGTAGCCCAGATTAAAGGTGTGTGCCACCACACCTTTAATCCCAGATGATCTTGGACTCAGAGATCTCCCTGTCTTAATCTTCTGGATTCAATCACCACTGTGTCTCAAGATCTCCATACCAAGATCCAGATCAGAAACTTCTATCTCCCAGTCTCCAGATTAGGTTCACTGGTGAGCCTTCCAATTCTGGATTGTAGTTCATTTCAAATATAGTCAAGTTGACAACCAGGAATAGCCACTTCAGGGGCCAAAAGAACAATAGCTTTCATGACAAAATCAGCTGACACTGACACAGTGCCTCACAGGGCACAAAGCATGTTTGCTTGGTTGGTTAGTAGGGTTTATTTGTTTGTTTGTTTTAATCTTTTAAATATAAAATAGAATTTCCTTGGGTACCACATGCTGGCCTTAAATTCATGATTCTCTTGCCTCTGCCTCCCAAGTCTATACCATGCCTGGCCTTGATAACAATAAAGCATCTTATTCCTACCACACTGTGAGGAAGACATTATCATATCATAAAGTGGAAATCTGCCGTTAGAAGGCTGAATGCTTACCTAAGTTCATAGACCTGGTCATTAAGAGAAAGTGGATGTTTACTTTTGTGTCAGGTCTCCACCTGTCCCAGGTTATTCAGGTCTGAGGAGGTGCCCAGGTTGTCAAAGTTCCCAGCGCTAAAAGGAAGACACTCATCCAACCAGGTCAGTCAATAACCCCGTCAGCCATCAAGAGCAGGACTCCAGCTTGTTCTTCCCAGAATCCTCAGGGCAGTTATGCTCACCACGAGGTGTGCTGCAGAGGTAGACTGAGCTACCTTCCCAACAGTCCTCTTGCTGGATAGCTGTGTGTTAAACAGGCTAGACTGAAAGCCATCTTTGAATCACAACTAACAAGTGAGAATGAGAAATCCATTCAATAGAGAATATTTCAAGCATTTCTGCACCACCCACTCCCCAGCAAGGTTGTGGCCCACTCTGCCTAATGGGAGCATTGGTTAGAGATGAGAAAGCAAGCTATTTTAAAGTTTTGCACACAACTCATCACGGTATTTGGCGATGCACTATTCGTGCTGGGTTAATCACTGCCGTGGGTGTCCTGGAAATGACAGTGAGCAATTTCATGAAAACTTTATAGTCAATAACATTACTCCCACAACACAGCAGAGAGAAGCAAAAGAAAAAGTCACGCAGCTCCCCTGGTCGCCTGAGCAACTCTGACAGATATCAAAATTAAGAAATAAAATCTTAGGAATATCCTAAGCAACAATTTGGCTGGAATATGAAGAATAGTGACTAGTCAAGGCATCCTAGACAAAAGGCGCTTAATTGGGCTTTAAGTCGTGTATAATTTTTAAAATATTCAAGAGGGAAAGCTGGTTCTTTTAAGAAAAGCAAAGAGCATTCATTGAATATTTATAACATGTCAGCTATTCCTGTCTGGCTTTACTGTGTTAATTGCCTACAATACCTGTATTCTACCATCACATCGAAGGTATGTTTTCATGTTCTCCTTTCTGTGATGGAAAATGCAGGTGTTTAGGAGCCAGAACAGTGAAGCAATTTGTAGGTCACAGCACTAGAATGTGGATTTAGGGGAGATGTGGCTGAAGGGTCTGTGCAAGGAACTACATTTCACCTCTATGGTTCCAAGAATTCCTATTCACTGAGACTGAGGCTAAAATCTTCAGGAAGTCACTAGTTGAACAACTTTAATCTGCAAGTCTTAAATAGTCCCAAACAATGAATTTTGACAAAGTAGGAAAACTCTACATTTGACCTCATGTGACAGATTTCAATCAAAATACAGATAAAATTTTAAAAATGCTACATAAAAATTTCTTCAAGCTGTCTTAAGATATCTACAAACAATAAATTCCATGTTATAGAAATCTTGGGGTTCCATTCTTACTTCATATATGCAAATATCCTAAATTCAAAAGAAGAAACTAATCTCATTTGCAAAATATTTCTAGGGACAGGTATTTTGAATCCGAGGTACTCAAGCTGCATACATGAACTGTAAGTAGAACAATGTGCCCATAGAGATTTGAAGAGTAACTCGGTTGGTGGCAGTATGGTGGAGGTTTGTGCTACAGTGTCCTCTATGTTTACTGGTAGGAAATCCAAAGAGGAGCCCACACAGTACTATTGTTTGCATTTCATTAAACATTTCTACAATGTTTTCCCTTAGAGTATGTGCACAATTTTCCTTAATTAAATGGTAACAATGCAATTGAAATTGAGACAGCCACACTTTTTCTCTACCTTTTATTAAAACCCCTAAAATTCAAACAAGTTAACCAGAAGAAAAGGAGGAGGAGAACAAGAATGGCTAATAATACAAACACAAGTTCAAGGAATAGACATTATTGGGGGGGGGGGATGACAACGGAGGTGTATGGAATGGAATCAAGGACTTTATTCTCTGCACAGCATCTGCTATGTACCAAGTTCAAAGCAAGGCCCCCAGGAGACAGAAAAAAAAAAAATCCATGCTTACATTTTGTACTACATCCAGAGAAAAGGACATTTCAGAAGCTCAGAAATCGATCTCTTGGCCAGCACAAAAGTTTTCCCACCACCCCAGATCCTGTTCAAGTCTCTCTTGCTGCATTCTTAGAAGACTGCAGCTTCATGCACTCAGGGTGCCAGAATAAGGAGAAGAAGGCTTAGAGTCACGTTTTATGTCTTGAAATATTTGCTTAAACACGGTTATGCTTTGTAACAGAGAATAGAATCAGAAAGAACATGGAAGGAGGGCTTTGGGGCCAATCATATTGGTGGTGAAGGTAGAGGAAAGTCAGATGGGAGGAGAAGAATCCACTTCTGGCTCAACTCCATGACAAGGGAAGGAGAGCTCAAAAAAGATCCCACCCGAAAAACCCCAGTATACCCCTCTGTTTCTCTTTAATATATAGGCTATAAAAGTTTCCTTCAGATATCTAATTATTAACTAGAGCCTACAATCTATAATAAAATCTGCACTATATCATAATTTCTCTCTGTAGGAGAGGCTAGCGTCAATTCAGAGGAATCAAGAGAATCACTCTCAATGCAAAGAGGTTACTGAAATAGATTCATGAAGGCCGGCTGAAGCAAAATGGAAAATTCAGTTCACTCACATAAAAATGGAGTTAAAGCCTTCGGTTCTCTGGTGAAGACAGCCCTAAACTTCTGTCCAGAAGGAAAGCCATATTCGAATGCAAGGGAGCTTAAAACACCCTCTGTGGACACCACACTGGATATTTAGTTCCTAGAATACGGAGGGAGTAAAAGCTGGAGTATTCAAAGAGGGCACAGCCAATAAAATGCCCAGGTTTATGTTGTACTGTACTATACTATAGTAAGTATCATGTAAATAAATGCCTGTTCACTTTGAATTGCAAATTTTCCATTTCATACTCAGCAAAACTGCACTACTAAGGTATGAAATTATCTGAAGGCATTTTAAGATCAGAAAGTTCAACCCATTTTCTAAAATATTACAGAGAGTGCACAAAGTCAGAAGAATTCCATTGCAGGATAGAAATACATAAATATAGAAATAACTCGGAGACATTAATGAAATAGCAGCTATATGGAACCGGTTTTAAAATTTACTGTGTCAGACAAACAGATCCTGAAGATAAAGGGTTTTGCAGTTAAACCAGTGATTTATTAGTCGTAATCTTGGTTTTTAACAAATGTGAGAGGCTATGTCAGAAATTGAGGGGTGTCTAACAGCATAAGCGCCATGAAGTATTCTTCTCGTGAAGAGAGACAGGGGCTGTTTCTCCTCTGAGGAGGTGTCCTTTACAAATTTAAGGTTAAAAAAAAAAAAAAGCAGAAAGCATAATAATAGATACATTCCTGCTGGGCGTTGGTGGCGCACGCCTTTAGTCCCAGCACTTGGGAGGCAGAGGCAGGTGGATTTCTGAGTTCGAGACCAGCTTGGTCTACAAAGTGAGTTCCAGGACGGCTAGAGCTATACAGAGAAACCCTGTCTTGAAAAACCAAAAAAAAAAAAAAAAAAAAAGATACATTCCTAAACTACGGAATAAGCATCAATAAAATATAGTCCACATAGAGAGAAAAGGCTCTCCTGGAGAGGAAAACATATGAAGTTTAATGCAAATGGAACTAGAGTTGATTATTAGTTTTATTTATTTATTTATTTATCTATCTAACTATCTACTTATTTAATTAATTAATTTATTTATTTATTTATTTATTTATTTATTTATTTATTTATTTTTCTGAGACAGGGTTTCTCTGTGTAGCCCTGGCTATCCTGGAACTCACTCTGTAGACCAGGCTGGCCTCAAACTCAGAAATTCACCTGCCTCTGCCTCCCAAGTGCTGGGATTAAAGGCATGCACCACCACGCCCAGCGATTATTAGTTTTAATCAACACTCTACAGACTATATTTTTCTTTTTTCCATTTTCTTTGGCTCTTAATTTAAATATTACAGTCTTGAATATTTATTGGGCATAGGTAAATGTTTTCATTTATTCTAAAAAAAAAATTCCTTTTCTGTAAAGACCCTATTTCTCTATTGAAAGAGATCCCCAAAGATCTTAACAGATCTGAGAGTTGAAAACAGTAGAAATCGTATTCTCTTATTATTATTCAGTAAAAATAGAAATTACTAAAGAAAGTAATCAAATGAAATCTAATTATTTGAAAATTAATGCCTCTGTGCGCTTCTGAGTAATTGCTTGGTCACAATAGAGGACAATGCTTATAACCAAGAATATGGTCAGAGCAATAATCAAGAGACCATTCACATGCTATAGTGAGGTACTGCAAGCTTCCCTCGGTTTTGTGTTCAAACCTCTCATTACTGTTGCAAGAACATCTTTAAATGGACTAAATTTAGCCGTTTATTTACTTAAGCAGAGAGGAGATTCATGAATCAGGTAACAAGCTGAACCAGGAAGTGACATGTAAGAATAGTTGGATGGAGAAAAGCGTTCTCTGGACACGCTGAGCAGTCTGCAGGCTGTGATCAGCTGAGAGCCCAGCTGCTTCGTTTGCAGAGACTTGGCTACTTATTGCAAGAATATAGCAGTTCAGTTGCAGCTCATTTATACACTAGATTAGGTTGCAGCTTGCTCATATGGAGGCGGCTTCGTGCCAAATTTAACGGAACGTTGGTTTTGAAACTAAAAGAGATAGAAGCATTGCACGTGGACTATCTAAAGGAGACATGTGAAGGAAACTAAAATGAATTTAAAGAAAACTAAAAAGCGCAATTAGTGAATTTGAAAACAGAACAAGAAAATTAATGCATTCTAGAGCTAGATAATTTATGTGTGTCTAAGATGCAGATATCTGAGATATTTTTAGGATTGCTAAGAGGAATTGCTGCTAAACCCACACACAGTAGGTCTGAAGATGTCTGTGTTCACTTACAGCTGTGCCCAGTAGAAGCTACTTAGCCTACCTGCTCCCCCAGGGTCATCTCAAGATTGGCAGCAGTAACAGCACCTCTTACACAGGGATGACTCATGGAAAGTCCACCTGGCCAGAATGCTATATAGATGGTAAGAGCCGACTACAGAGAAACTACGGTCCTTAAGAAAATAAAAGAAAAACACAAGCCAGTAGCATTTGACATAAAAAAGAACATTGATAAAATAGACATGTGGGAAAATGTACAAGGTAATAAATGTTAATAAAAAAGGAAATTTGCAGAAAATGAATAATTAGGGGAAAGGGAGTCTGAACTAGCAAAACTGAACAGAAATCTTGTCAAATACATTTACTTACGTTTTCAGGATCCAGGGACATATTTCATTATTTAATCTGTGTTAGCATAAAATAGAAAAATTCAACCAAATATTTTCTTTCCAATGAAGAAGAAAAAGAAACTTTATTTCAAAACCCAATATAGATCAGTATTTGAGATGAACATATCTCAAAAGAATGTCCCTAGTTGTAATGGAACTGTGGGATGTTGATAAGCATTCCTGCATATACCCATGTATAGACATGTGCACATACCCACACACACATACACACATGCTATTCACCCCAAAATCCTGGGCCCCTGGAGCACTGGCTCTCCTCTTATGGCAGCATTCATACCATGTCTTCCTTACCTGTTTCCTAGTCTGAAGCAATACTTAACTGTATAGTACTTAGGATAAGTCCTATGCCTTTCATTTTGTCATTGTGGCTAACTCTGTCCATTCTTGTCATTCAAGTGAAACTGTTTCAATAGCAGAATATTATGTTCTAATGACATTGGGACTCCACACATTGCAAAAGTGTTAAGCAGAATTCCCGCCTACAAAATCATTCAATTGAATATTCAGTTGTCCTTTATAAGTACCCAATGATAGAAATATGGTTCTTAAAACTATTGTTTTAATACTTGTTGTTCCATCATATCAATTCAGGAAAGACTCTTATTAACCAATTTCTCTTATGAACATGCATAAAAAAATAATAATAAAAGCATGATCTGCCAGGATTGTTCCTGTCCTTAAAAAAAAAAAAAAAAAAAAAATGCAGGGACAAAAATGGAGCAGAGACTGAGGGAAAGGCCATTCAAAGAAGAGCCTAACTAGGATCCATCCCATGCGCAGGCACTAAACCCTGACACTATTACTGATGTTATATTGTGCTTGCAGACAGAAGCCTGACATGGCTGTCCTCTGAGAGGCTCTACCAGCAGCTGACAGAGACCGATACAAATACTTACAGCCATCCATTGGACTGAGGTCAGTGACCCCCATGGAAGAGTTAGGGAAAGGATGGAATGACTTGAAAGGGATGGCCAGCCCATAGGAAGAATAGCAACTAACCTGAACCCCTCAGAGTTCCCAGAGACCAAGCCACCAATCAAAGAGTATATATGGGTTGGTCCATCACACACACACACACACACACACACACACACACACACACACACACACCGCCCAACCCAGTTTATATGTAGAAGACTGCCTTGTCTGGCCTCAGTGGGAGAGGATGCACCTAATCCTGTAGAGACTTGATGCACCAGGGAAGGGAGTTGCAGGGCAGAGGAAAGGGTAGGTGGGAGTCATTGTAGCACCCTCTCAGAGACAAAGGGGAGGGGAGGATGAGGTGAAAAACTCCGAGAGTGGCAGCTGGGAGGAAGGGCAAAATTTGGAATGTAAATAAATAACATAATTTAATTAAAAGAAAAACTGGGTCTGGTCATCGGCACTGTAAAGCAAACACCTCATCTTCGCCAATTTATTAACCCCTGAGACTCTCTTTTTCCACTCTAGTCAACGCGATATCCCACAAAATGCCAAAAAGCAAAAAATCTATGAGCCTACTTACAGTCAGCACTGATACAGAACTCAACTACCAACCATATTGACATCTAAGTACAGTTCTACTCCAGCCATTTTGACATTAAATAAAAAGATCTTGAGAGGCACTAGAGTATGTGGATCCTAAGAGTCAGAAACTCATTGACTAATCAGAGTTTTGTTGCCAGGTGAGAACTGTAGGTTCTACACCACATGCTGTGAATTAGAATGAACGGGGGGGGGGGGGGGGTTGAGCCTGCTGATCTCATGGTAGAGAACCACTGAAGTCAAGCCTGGGGAAGACCCAAGCTTCATTCAGTTTCTCAGAGGCATTAGTAAAGCAGGTTTCTGAAGACCAGGGTGGATAAAGGTTCAAATTAAGCAGCTTGACTTAGCAGATCAAAAGAAAAGAGTTTGGGTTAAAAAAAAAAAAATCACTATTTCAATGGCATCATGTCACATGAGATCAGGCTTAGAATTTTCCACTTGTTGTATAATATAAATGCCTCAGACACACAGACTTTGGATTGTGTTAGAATTCAGCCTTCTGATAAATGATAATTACCTTAATGTTTTCTTAAGATTTTATTTACTTTTATTTTGTGTATGAGTATTTTGCCTGCATGTATATAGGTATGCCATGTGCATTCTGGAGGCCTGCATAGTGTCACAAGCCTGGAACTGGAGTTTCATTTAGGTGACTGTAAGTCAAGTGGATGCTGGGAACTGATGCTTGATCCTCCGTGAGAGTAGCAAGTGTTCTTAATTCCTGAGCCATCTCTTTGACCCCAATTAACTCACCTGACGCAGGATGCCATAGGAGGAAGAGGCTGTGGATACAGAGAGATGCACCCTCTGTATGATGAAATACATACTCAGAAGAATCAGAAAGGGGAAACAGAAGTCCAATTCCTGGTCCTGATGCTTAGTTCTAGCTGATTCTACCTGCTCTATAAATACAACGGCTATTCTAAATGGTTAGTATGCATCACAGCGATGTGGAGTACTTACTAACAAACAGATGAATAGCCTCAGTCCTTTAGATTTTGATTTAGAGATTAGATACAATGCAGGTGAGACTGATTGTATCCCTCCATAGACTATACATTGTCTTTCTCCATTCCCCTCATATCCCATTTTTTTACACCCCCTGTAAATTCATCCACCCAGTTTTTTTTTTAATCTAAAAGTCTGTTTCTAGGGTAAGAAATAGCCCATAGCTTTTTTCACTCTATTATTTTCATCAAATGCTCACGCTCATAAAGCTCGCTCTAGTATGTCTCAAGTGGATGTGTGTCCTTCATCAACAGGAGCAGATTCTTCTGTATTTGATAGCTTCTGCTCTCTAGACAGCTTTCATTGTGGCATGTCTACTTCTCAACGCCTCTAACAAATCCCATGTTTACAGGGCTTATGGGATACTGCACCTCCCTTAAGTCTTGTACAAATGAGGTTTATAATGCAGTTATTAGCCACTTCTGGGAGGCCATCTTAAGCGTTCTGTTCTCAAATCGGCTTGAAGGGCAATGTTGTGCCTGCCACGGCATCACTATAGGAAGCTAACAATCTGTCTCTAGGCCAAAGCCTCAGAAAGTCCAGATGTACACACTATTTCTCTAGGGTTTGTTTCTTACTCCTCTAAGCCACTGATTCTGAACTTCACTGACACATTTTTCTAGGATATGAGGTAGATATAAGTAGAGAGAGAACACATTTGAACTCAGGATTTAATTCACTTCCAAACTGGAGCTTCTCTGTATGCATTATTTATCAATAGCATTTAATAGTCCTTGGTGAGCCAGGCCTGACTTGGCTTTATAAATACACTATGTCACACTTGCTTCCTGTCCGCCCATATCCTAACCAGGGCAAAGGGAGAGTGTACACACAGTATTCATCAAAATTATAACAAGTGATGCTCAGCCCATTTGTAAAAAGCCATTTAAACCAAAAGAAAGGAGCTCAGGAGTGTGGACCCTGATCTCTTTTTCTATGGGTTTTTTTTCCCCCTCTGGGCCTCTATTTATTTTAAGCTATTACCTTTTAATAGTGTGGATATTATTTTTCTTGGTTCTACATCGAATCCTATGCTGCACAGGGATAATCTCAAGTAAAGAAGTCTGTGCTCAGTATGGAGAAGGCTTCCTGCTATGGTAATGTCATATGGAAAGTTCATATAAGTACAGGAACTAAAAGGAATTTAATGAACAAAAGCACACCTTTCTTTTCTACTTATTTTTGCCATTGAGAGAACAGGGAAAAAGTGTTGGTCTTTGGAATTATCCCAAAATCTGTAGATTTTAGTCATAACTGTTGGGAAAGAAGCAAATGACGGGGTAAGATTTCATGATAGAGAAAAAGTTGAAAGAGTAGGAGGCCATGGTGTGAACTCACAATTCCTGCACTTTGCAGGGTGAGGCAGTAAGATGGGAGTTCAAGGTCAGCCTGGGATACTGTTGTATTGCTTTTTGGGAGGAGAAAAGAGTGATCATCTCTTTGACTCAGGCCACTGATGAGAGACAAGCCATGATACCAAGTCCATCATGATGAACCGATCTGCCTCTGACTTTCCTCACAGGAGATGGATCGCTGACACTGGCTGACCCCTAAACAGCTATGTTACAGAAACGTCCCATCCAGCATGTGTGATAACACACCCAAAAGCTCACATGTGGAGCCTCCTTCAGTTGCTCTATACCTCCCGTAAAACCTGGCAGCCACCCTAAGGCCATGTCTAGGAGCAGGGTTACATGCCGCTTGGGAGGTTTCCACTGGAGGGAATGGGTGTCTGGACTTAGTGACCTCTCCCATCTCTCTTTCCACGAGAGAACATCAAGTCCAGTCCTCTGAGGCTGTGCAGATTAAGATGGGAATGGCTATGAGGACCATTTTCCTCAGAGTTACAAATTGAGTTTGAAGCCTGAATAAAGGCCTTAGTATAAGACTTGGGACTCTGAAATTACTAGGGGGAAACATGAAGACACAAACATAGGCTAGGGTGGTTTGAAAGGTCTCTAATAGCTCAAAGAAATAATTTTCAAAAACAAACAAACAAAACCAATTAACATTGAAGACGCAACTACAGACTGACAAGAAAGCTTTGCCAGATAAACATCTGACAAACTATTAGTACCTAGAATATGTGAAGAAACTAAAAGTTTATACATACACACACACATACACACACACAAATGTACATACACACATACATACATATATACATACATACACACATATACTTACATACATACTTTTGCACACACACACACACACACATACACATTCTGTCAATAGACTGGCAAATAAGACAAACACTTCTTTCTTGAATGTCAAAATACAGATGGCCAATAGATACATGAAAACAAATTCAACATCCTCAGCCACCAAAAAATGCCAATCAAAACTCCATTGAGATTCCATCTCACTCCTGACAGAATGGCTATCAAGTTAAAAAACAAAATGCTGACAATAATATAAGGGGAAAGGAACTTTTATACCTTGTTTATTATGATGTAACTTGACAAATCCACTATGTAAATAAGAATGGAGTTTTCTCAAAACACTGAAAGTCAAACTACAGAATCAAACCCAGCATACTATAGACAAATCTCCTCACTCGTGATATAGCAGAATTTTATAATAGCTAAGTTACAGAACCAGCCCATGTGTCCATCAATAGATGCATGGACAAAAAATAAAATAAAATAAAATAAATAAAAGGGGGTGCATTGATACATTGATGGTGCCTTATTCTGTTGCAAATAAAAATGCAATTCTGTCAATTGTAGGTAACTGATGGAAATGTAGATCATCACAGGAAGCAAAACAAGGCAGAATTAGACAGGTAAATGTCGTGTTTCCTTTCATATATGGAACCTAGGATGGGGGGGGGCAGAAAACATTTTTAGAAGAGAAAGAGGAGGACCAAGATGGGGAAAGGAAATAGGAAGTGAATATGGTTAAAGTACATGATATATTTGAAGAAAATTGTCATCATGACACCCATCACTTTATACAATAAATGTACACTAAGAGGGAAAAGGTATATGAGGCAATGGAAGAAGACAGAGAAATGAGGAAGAGAAGGGTGGGGGGAGTACAGATGATTAAAACAATGGTATCACCTAAATAATACTGAAAACACCCAAGGCTGAATATGATCCCAATGAAGGAACAGAGCAAAAACTATTATGATCCTATATGTCCTTGAATGGAATTAAAATGAAATATGAGAGCAGGCAAAATTAGTTGCTCAGTGGGTAAAAGCTTTTGTTGACAAGTCCCAGGGCCTGAGTTGGATCCCCAGAACCCAGACAGTTGAGAGAACTGATACCCACAAATTGCCTTTCGACTTCTCTGCAACACATGCTGTGGCATACATACATTCACACTCATGCACGCACATACATCTCACTTACACACACACACACACACACACACACACACATACACACACACACACACACACTCAGACACACAAATAATGGACTTACAATAGAGGAGGGCTGGAAATGCTGAGTGTAGAGACAAGGTTATACCTGTGTGTATTTCCATTTAAACATTGCAGTAATCTGGCAGGAAGTATGGACACAAACTCTAGGGGTGGCCAAAGAATAAAGAGATGTGTAGTCAATGAGAGTGTGAAGAGGAGGAACCCCAGGAGAACAGGAAGGACTTGTGTGAGAGAAAGACAGAGGAGTGGAAATGGGTAGAAAAGGAAAACCAGAAGAAAACCCAATGCAAGAAATGCCCCAAAGTAACAGAGAGGCATTTGAGACACTGAATTTACAGGCATGGCCAACAAAGCCATTGGTAAGAAAAGAATGCTGATCCACATCCTAAAATATCCAGCCAAGAAGTCAAAGCACAAACTTAACAAATGTCCCTCAAATGCCTAGGACTAGGTCAATAGCTGAGAACTTGTGTAATCTGTTCTGTGTCCAACATAAAAGCAGCAGGATAAAGCCAAACATGGCCCCCATCTATTCATTCCTCCAACTCAACATGCCAATAACCTCAAAACAGAGGATGCCCACAGCTCTCCCTGTTCCTAATACGTCCTTACCCCTATGCCCACCATTGAGCCTGTACTGAATGCATACATTGGAAGCTGACTTGCTTGCCAGACTGAGCTCTGGCAATATACACTTTGTTCCTTCTAATTTCTGATGTCTTTATTTATTTCCATGTTTATATATAATCAATACTCTTCTGGGTGGTAAAAATCATGGAAAAGAAATTAGAAAAAGATCCCTGCCATTATTAGTCTAATGTTCTATTAGGGCGCTCAAGCAGTAAGAGAAGAAATGAGAGAGGAAGTGATCTGTAAAGGAGAAGGTACAAGGAGCTGGGTATAGAGAACCAGGCTGGGTACCTTGATGTGGACACAGAGTATGTGAAGGGCTTGGGCAGGAACACTTTAAACCCTAAGCCAAGTGCACATGCAGAATCGAAGCATTTGAAATGTTCTTTCCAGTCAATTACTACTATTGAGTCAGAACAGTTCATCCTAAAGATCTCAAGTGTTTATAGCCATCACAGATTTGCTGCTGGGATAATAGTGCTTCAGTGTAATTAAACAGCTCTGCTCCTCCAACAGGAGCCTCAACAAGCATCCAGCTCTTTTCTGAGATTCCACACATCGGTGATAATGGACAATCCATCAATATCCTCTTCTTGCCACCCTACGGCTATTTTATGGCAATGCTAAAAGCTTTAATAAACTCTTAGACAATTTCTTTATGAGACAGAGAATAAGATGAGCTAAGCATGAAATAGGTTAGGACCTGTCAACAAATGGGCCACCATTGTTTTTATGACCTACTTCCAGTGGTTCCCAGGTGGGAAACTCTAATTAGCTAGAATATTGATATCATGTGTGGTTGCATCGATCTGCCTTCTACGCAGCGGCCATCCTTTTGCTCAGATGGAGACTGCTCAAATCAGTAAATCATAAACAACACTGCAGTTAACAAGCCCAATTCTGCCATTATAGACCCTGCTCCAACCCTGGATGTAGAACGTTTAAAGCCCATGTGCACTCACACACCCTTCCAAGTCAAGGAAGAGAGGAGATCCTAGTGCCATAGCTGTCAAGTTTGCAAAGAGCCAGGAAGCCCTCTAAGGGATGGAGTTTGCAGCTTTCTGTAGTCCCTGGTATAGTGATTGATAAGTATGGAAAACACATCTACCAGTGCGATCTTGCTATGAGCACTGCCACCTATAGACAGGTTGGGGCAAGAAGCATTGTGAGCTCAATAGCATTCTTCTCTTGGCCAGTGGCTGTCCATGGAATCAGTCAGTTGTTGGAGAAACAACCCCTGTGACTCAAGCATAGGTATATCAGTTTCAAACATCAAATGAACAAGAAAAAATGAGATTAAAGTAGAAGCTATACTGATATGCTAGTTAGCATACCATCAGATCTGTCTTCCTTGTCCCAAGGATGCCAAGAGACTGAGCCCCCAGCCTTTCTTGCACTGCTATATGGTAGACGCTTAGCTATAAATGACAGAAGTCAGGTAGGGCTGCCCTTTAACATACCCATACCTCCATGCATGGTTCTTAATGCTCCCCTGATCTTCCCTTGAACTATGATTATGAAAAGCTATAACTTTAGAAGTTACATCAGAATAGGAGAGACACAGACAGCAGAGGCCTGGCTCTCTGCAGAGTTCAAAGGGAGTCTGCCTGCCAATGGATGGCATCCAATGATTGCATCACCTCTCTCAGCTGTTATCTGCAACCTATCGACTCAGTGTACTTGGCCACACTATGAACACTTGGTAAAATACACATACACACACACACACACACACACACACACACACACACATGCACGCATACAAATGTAAATTTATCAATTTTGAAAAACATCCCTGGCTTCATGATCAAATAGAAATGCTTTTAAATTTTTTATAGAAAGTATAGGCTATATTACACAACTACCCCACTGTAAGTGTACAGTTGAGTGAATTTTACTAAACTCATGCAGCTGTATAGATAGATCACTTATGTCACCCTCAAAAGTGTTCTCCTTCTTGAGGCCAACCTATATTATAGGCTCACCCCAAGCCAGTGCAAATCTTGTAGTATTTCAGGGGTTTCTCACTTCCTGCACTATTTTTAAGTTCATCTAGTTTATTACATGTAACTGTACTTTGGGGCTACTTTATTGTGTTCTTTTACCTTCTACACTTCTTAACCCAATCCCTTCCAACCCCCTGCCAACAATAGTTAGGAGGGACAAGAGGCTAGAGAGGAAAGGGCCATCCATAGATCTCTTTAGACTACTTCATGCTGAGTAGATGCATCAGGTTCCTAGGGGCAGGTCCAATCTTCATTGTCAGGATAGCTCTAACCAGCAATCCAGCAGATGGTAAAGCAGCAATTCAGCAAAAGCAACAAAACAACAAACACAAAAGCAACAAAACAACAAACGCAACAGCAGACACCAGCAGAAGTGAGGGCCGGAGCAGCAGGAGCAGCAGTCGAAACCTCTCTTGGGGCTCTGGCCATGTTCCACTTTCTCAAGAGTCCCCAGAATTCCCAATGTACACTATCATCAGCTGGCAGAATCATGCCCCCACCAGAGCAGGAGACAAATAGCCAGCTCCTGTGGACAATCTGAAGCAGCCCCATGTCCCACACCTGAGACTGAAACAAAAACATATTCACATAACATAACTGGGTTTTTAAACAAACTGAAATTCTCAGCACAATCACATATATCAGTAGTTTGTTCTTTTTTGTTATTGCATACCATACATTTTTATAAATAAACTAAATAAATTGTTAATTTGCCCATTGATGGACGTCTAGAGTGCTTCCAGTTTGTGACTATTATTTATAATGCTGTTCTGTGTGTGTTTATAGGGACATGTTTCATTTTTTTTGGTAGATGTCTATTGGCTGAATTATTGGGAAATATTAACTACAATTTTCTAGCCAAGGACAGTATTCTCCTTCTCCTTCTCCTAAGGACGCCCTTAGAGTAACTTTCTCACTATTCCCAAATAGCACGATGCACTTATCTTTAATTTTATTCACAGATCCATTTCTGTGAACTAGGATGATGCTTCTCCTGTAAAGGTATATATATATATATATATATATATATATATATATATATATATCTTTTGTAATATACTAATGTTTGGAATAGTGATTAGAGTTAATAGGTATTTGTTGAATGAATAAATACCAGAACCCTTGGGTAAAGAAAGAGACTAGCTAGAGTCAATGTGCTAGTTCATGTTCTGTCAGGGTGGCTTACTCTAGAAATAGTGTTTGTTAGCAATCAGGCAAGTCCACGGACAGCTAAAAGTGACAATCAGGCATCTTTACAGCCAGCTTTCAAAGGACCCATGGACAGGATATGTCATCTTTAGCTGCCCAAGAGGTGACAGTGTTGTTTCTGTGTCCCTTTGCACATGTACCACTGGCCCAATAAAAGTCACGCTCTTCCTGCCTCCACTCTCTCTTCTCTCCTCTCTCTCCCAGAAGTGACCTCTGTTTCTCACCTTATCCCAATAAAACTCCCACGTGAGGCCTGTCATATGGTGTGTTTTATCTGGGCCTGTTACCTAGTCCCATCAGTGTTTTTTGATATTCTGTCTCTGTCGAACTTGGCCAGTGGAAAGACAAAGACTTAAACTGTTCTCACTATTGCTCCATCAAGGTCACAATGCTGAGCTGCTAATGCCAACGAGAAGAAAAGGCTAGCCCTCCCTTTTCTGTTCCCATCCTTGCTTCTCTTTATCATTCCAGATCCTGTTGGCCATCAGCAGGCTCACCACCAGATGCTCTACCTTGGACCCACAGAGGTGAGATAGCCCTCCCAGCCTTCATTTAAGGATTCCACTCTGATGGTTTTGAGTACAGAGGTGAGGTCATCCACATCAGCTAAGACCTGCTAGCAGCTGATCCTCCGACAGGTCATTCTATGTTCTGCACCTGGAAGGTTCTAATCCCATTTGCCTAGGTTCTGTTGGCACTTAAAGACTTCTTTCAGGGTTACCTGTAGCAGCCCTCATCGCCCATGGAAGCCTACAATCTAGCCAGAACCCCATCTAACAACACTCCCAGGTCAGGAACACATGCAAATCTCTTTCTCAGAGCTATAGCCTGTCTTCTGCAAAGTGCTAGGGTTTACTAGATGGAGGCCCTGTCTGTTCAACGTGACATTTATTTTAAAAGGTCTCTCAACATGCAAGGCATTACCCATGGGATCTGGGATGGGTTTTGTTTGCAAATTTAAAATGTCACCACAAGCTTTTAAATTTTTGTTTTGTTTTGTTTTCCTTCAGTTGGAATTTAAACTTTTCCTGATAACACCATAATTGCCAACAGAATTCCTAGATAATTAGAATGACTTAAGCCCTTCCCTATTGTTGTTAATTGTGGTCCTGGGTCCCCAGGGAAGGTGGGGAGAGGAGAGACAATTTAATACAATCATGGAAAAGGGATCTGGAGTGTTTTCATTTTCTTCTTACTTCATACTTGACTTCAAATGTTTGTTAAAGTTGTTTTATTGGTTAAATAAAGTTAGCATTTCCCATCTTATACCACCCACCAGCAATATTCTTACCAGCCAGTAGATTCTCTCCTGACAGTTAGTCAATTGTAATTGGAGCCTATTGAAGATCAGCGATGGAAGGCGTGTTGCTATAAATGGCCTTTACAAGCTATTACAAAGCGATGATATTGCCTAGTCATGCTCTCCTGTGACAAATGCATCATTCAGAGTCTTGAGGAAATTGGTGGTTATGCCAGCACTCAGGAGCTGTGACAAATGCAGTCTCTGAGAGTGTGTCAGTGAAGTGGGCACAGGGTTTTGTTGAATCTTATTTTAACGAAAAAAGCCAAACTTCATTCACCCTACAGGGGCATTTGATCAGTTCCTTGTACTTGATATTTTAAGGGATCATCGTGGGCTCAGAGTCCTGGAAAATAGAGGGAATTTTATTTTATTTTATTTTATTTAGAATCTTGACAAAACTTGCCACACCAGTCACCCAGTCATTCATTCTCTGTGGAAGCAATGGCCAACATAAAGCCCGAGAGGCAGTTGGGACAGTCACTGAGGGAACTCAAGGATGACTCAGATCTGAATAAGCAAGGATGTTGAATGGAGAAGGAAATACGTCTCTAGAAAGAAGTCTGTATTTTCGAAAAGAGGATTAATTTTATATTTGGAATTCAAGAGTAGAAATAGGCCTTGATATTACATGATGGAAATTTGAACAGAGCCCATGGTTGCTGCAGGGACATCTTTTGTCCCTTCTAATCCTGATTATCCTAATAGCGGTGCATAGTGTGCCTTGGCTGTGCTACACAGACTTCAGAATCACCCAGCTGGTATATGCTGTGTCCTTCTGCTTTGCTCTGAATCCTCGTCATTGGACTTAGGGCTTGATTGTAGGAAAGCCACTCTTATGTTTCATATTTCATTTTCTTTTATTAAAACATAGATCACAGTAATAGGAATGACATCAAGAAGCATAAAAGAATCAGGTTAACTCACACAAATCTCGAAAGTATTTTCACTAACAGATGCAATGCCATCTTTTGAATCCTTACCACGATTACAAGTGACTGTAACAACCCCACCTGCCTTCTGTAATAACAATTCCATCTTGATATAGGGCTGTACTAGCATGAGCACACACACACACACACACACACACACACACACACACACAGAAAATATGCTTTCTCCAGACATGGCCATTTGATCCATTTAAAGTAGTTTTCTCTATATAGTTCCAAGCCATTGGTCCCAAGCCAGACTTCAGGGTCTGTTTTCTGTTTCTAAGCGTCACTATCCAAAGTGCCTTCAGGCTCCTTCATGGTTCCATGACTCATGAGCAGCTGATGAATAGGTGGATAGAACACCAGCAAAAGAGCTTAACTATGTGTGCTTGATGATCTGCAGACAATACCTATATATTTTTCCCATTTTCCTATAGTACAATTTATGTGCGATACCATCAGTACCACAATTCAAGCCCAACTTTGCCCCATACCCAGTCTATTCTCTGAGGGTGTTAAGTGGGCTTTCCTAGCATCCCAGAAGTTGTAGGCTACATAGCAAATTCAAGGAGTTTACTGACCTGAAAAATGTATTTCCTCTCACAATAATGTGTTAGTTTCCACTTTCAAAGTTGATGATCACAGAGACAAAAAGAAAAATAAACCAAAACTCACTTATATTTCAACCTGTTTTAAATTTATGTTTATTTACATAAAAAGCAGTTGTCTTTTCCTTTGTTCTCTAGGCCCTGATAATGTTTCCTAGAATTTCCTTGAGAAATTAGTGCATTTCCAGTTCTAAATAGTCCTAAGATTGAGTGTCAGTCAACCCAGTAGATTCCATTTCATCAGCCTCATCAACAGGTTATGGATCTGCAGCTGCCTCTTAAAATCCTATTGCACTTGGTAAGTCTGTCACATGACTATATTTTTGGGGTTTGCAATTTCAGCCCTAAGAGTTTCATTCAATCTGTTTTTATAAATCATACATTCACAGGAGGCCTGTATGAGGTAGGAGGAGGCAAACAAAAGTTAGGCAGTGCAAGAAAACCTTGTAAGTCCTGAAGAAATATTGTACTTAATATTCGTCACAAGGCCCAAGAGTGAAGTCTTCAGAAATATTCAAAGTTTCACAAGCTCAACTCTAAGCTTCCTAGCAGCAAGGTCAAGGTGAAACATCCAGTGACTACACAGCAGGAGTCTACTAGTGACCTTTAGCTACAACTTTTGACTTACTAAAATCTAAGGAACACAAGGAGACTTTAAAAATGTTGGTTTGAGGGATTCTATACCCTTTTAATAACTCTGAGGCTGAGAAGAACTTCATCACACAGGCACTCTGTGTTCTACAGCTGTGTCTACCACAGGACTACATAAACTGAGTCTTCATTGCAGACAAGAAGGACAGGGACTGAATTTAAGAGAATTATCTTACTTAGGGTTTATATTGCTGTGAAGAGACACCATGACCAGAACAAAATTTTATAAAGGAAAACATTTAATTGGGCCTGGCTTATAGTTCAGAAGTTTAGTTCATTTTCACTGTAGAGGGAAGCATGGGATTACACAGGCAGACCTGGTGCTGGGAAGGTACCTGAGAGTTGTACATCTGGATCTACAGACAGCAGAAAGAGAGAGCCACACGGGGTCTGGCTTGAGCACCTAAAACCACAAAGCCCACCCTAGTGATACATTCCTTCCAAGACCACACCTACTCCAACAAGGCCAAGCCTCTAAAAGTACCATTCTCTCTATGAGCCTACAAAGACCATTTTCATTAAAACCAGCAAAGAATTAAAGTCTGGTTCTGCTGAGGCCCTGATTAACCCTGAGAGATTACAGTCTTTCTGTCTGCTTTAATTTGTCTCAAGCAATATGCCAATGATTTACATTGATTCTCACATTCTGCATGTCCCTCGTGTTTTCTAGAGAGCAGAATCCAATTTTCTATGAAGGCAAGCTGTTGGCCTTCAACTGGCTTAGAGCTCTGTGTGTAAGCATCATGGTAACATTATTGAAAATTACAGATGAATGGTTGCATATGGGAACTCATTCAGACACTAGAGAAATTCATTATCAAAATGAAAGATCATGGAGATGGTACCATTTATAGCATTCCATCTAATTATCCAGGTCTGTTTTCTTCAGTCAAAAGTATGGTATCCATGTGGCATGTATAAACAACTAAACAATTTGAGCACAGATCTTTATATTTAAAAGTAAAACAACATTCAATCGATCACATCTTGTAAATTTAACAATCTAAACATACAGTCATTTCTTTGTAGAGTAGTAGTAAAGTACACATAGCAGGAAGTGGATAAGCTGATTATGGCTTGCATTGTAGCCTCAGCCTTGTGAGCACATCATGCATTACTGAGGATAAGGAAAAGAGGAAATTGGTAAAAACATAAAAAAAAAAAAAAATGTGTGTGTTCGTATCCCTTTGAATGCCCTTGGAGCCAAACAAAATATACCCAAGGTTTAACATTTTTAAAAGGACCCTGGTGACAAAGTATTCCAGAAGATAGAAACTATAATCTCTTTTGCTTTACAAAGTAGATTTCTTTTAAAGAAATATATTTTACTTGTTTTTTGTGCCTTTCATATGCACAAACCATATATTTAATCTGATCTATCCACAATGCACCTCTTTCAATATTCCTTAACCTCCTCACACATCTTCCTCCCATATTCATGTCCTCCTTTTCTATTACCCACTGAGGCCAGCATGTGCTGCACATATACACATAGACATAATCCCAACCACTGGAGTATGGTCAACCTACCATGGCCTACACCCATAAGAAAGCCGAGTGCCCGTGCTCCCACCCCCATCTTCTGTAAATAGTTTTTCATCTTGGAGCAGATGGTGGTATATCCTTCTCCTATCCATACTGTGGTGGTATTCTTGTGTAGGTCTTAAGCCAGTCACCATAGCCACTGTGAGTTCATGAGGACACCTGTCCTGGCATGACTGTTTAGCTCCAGTGCTTGCCAACCTCTGGCTCTTATAATCTTTTTGTTCTATCTTCCATGATGCTTTATAAGTGCTGGGATGAAGGAGAGTGGTACAGATGCTCCATTCATGTTTACATACTCCAGAAGCACTTGTTTTCAGTGCTTTGATCACTTGGAGTCTTTTTATTGATTGCTGTCCACTGTGAAAACACATTTTTTCTGATTAGTACTGTACTAATCTGTGAGTACAGAAATATATGCAGACAGCAGTTAACACTGTGTCTCTTTAGTAAAGTTATAGTAGTAGAATCACTCCCAGGACCTCAGAACTCAACAGATATGAGTCATGACAGATTTAGACTACTATTATGCGTTTCTAACTATGGAGCAGGTCTTAAATCTAATGAGAAAGTGACTGGTTACCTATATAACTTCATGCCACTATTACACACATGAGCATATTTTACCATACCAATCACTAGTATATCTCACAGAGTTCACATCTGGGTAAGACTCTTTCTGTCTTTTCTCCCCCAGCAGACTATACAGTACCTTCTGGTACTATGAGAGCTGTTCAGCACTGTGAAAGCTTCCATGCCAGTAACAGGTTGATTTCTCCAGGTCCTGTGAATAATGTGTGTATTGTCTTAAGCAAAAGGACCTTACTATCAAGTTCTGATATACCATCAAAATCAATGGCAATAAGGGGCCTTTGGTACACCTATGAACAATAACTAGAAAGAATGCATCCCATAACTTACACTGAACTGTAGATTTGACTATCTATGGGTTCTGGAAAAATTATTCCCTGTGTTGTGTAACTCCATCTAAACTATTTTATATGCACATATATTCTTTAGAAGGCTTATAAAATTGTAGGTTATTCTATGTCTTTTTCAAAAATCATAGTTATCTCTTCTCTCACTCACCTCCTCTTCTTTACTGTTTCCTGATTCACCCTACTTAATATTTTCTATTAAAGTTGAGAAAAGTCTTTCAGGTTACAAAGAAAGTTTTTTCTGGTTAACATTTATAACAAACACACACACACACACATATATATATATATATATATATATATATAGAGAGAGAGAGAGAGAGAGAGAGAGAGAGAGAGAGAACATCATGTATGTACATATATACTCACATAGAACATCTTAAGTAAGATACCAATTGCTGACTAATTGCTTCCATACTCAGGATATTTTCAATATAAACATAAAGTTGAAGTCAACACTACAGATGCTCTGCCTGTTAGATGATGAAGATATAGAGAAACTAAGAAAAGATGGAAACTTTGTAAGCAGCACATGCACACGGCTCCCTGGGCGTTCCTAGCTTCCCGGGATGAAGGTAGAATTTTGGTTCTCTGCACTCTTTTGGTTGGATGAGTTCTTAAATGCTCGTGTGTATTAGCTTTGGGAGATCTTTATGAGGTCATGCTTGGTTTGATGTGCTCTCTGCAACCAGGAGGTTTTAAAATAGCAATTTATGTGCCACATCAGGTCCCTGCATGAGGATGACATGGGGGAAAGCACCCAGTTCCTCCATGATATATGCGGAGTAAGCTATACAATATCGTTATTAAGCTATTTCTCACCACCAACAACCCAGAAACATAACTAGACTAGTACTGGCTGGCTAGTTGAGTTACACTGCAGCTCAGCTCACTTGGGGTAGGATTCCTGAATTTATAAGCTAAGCTGTATTACTTGGGCTACATATTGCATGAAGGTTCCTCTAAGTACTGTCACTCAGGGACCTTTGATTGTCAATGCAGAGAGGGCATGGTCTCACTAGCCCTTTAGAGCATCTGTTTGGAAGTTACACTGATTGCTCGAATTCACATTTTATTGGCCAAATGCAAGTCACATGGCCATGAGGTGCTCTTCTGAGACTAAGGAAGCCCTGGAGGAGAGATAGCAAGCACAACTAAGAAATATGTCAAGGACCACAGCCTTGAATATAACTGAAGGGTACTCCAGATAAAGTCATGAGTAAGGGTCATTAATGAAGGTCACTAATGAAGGTGCTTAAATACACATACACGCACACACACACACACACACACACACACACACAAACCTTGAAGAAACAAATGTTAAGTGCTGAGGACTGCACTCTATATCTGAAACCTTTACATTCCGCACAAGTATGCCAGTACTTTCATAATTGTTACTGTTTGGGAGTGGCATGAAGCATTGTGGGACACAAATAGTAATAATAATAATAATAATAATAATAATAATAATAATAATAGCTAATAATAGTAGTTCATTATCATTAACTGTAAGAACCAGGAGGTAAAGAACCTAGTAGCTAAATGATGAATGTCTAGCTAGGAATTTTGTGACCTTGGACAAGCAACTGACCATCTAGGTTCTTAGTTGCCTTGGCTGAAACCCAGTATAATAACAGCATCTCTTTTGTGGGGTTGTTCTGAAAATTAAGTGAGTTTAACAAAAGTTATAGAGAAGAGTAAAGCTGGCAGTCAATGAACAGGTCCTAAGTGATTTTTTTTTTCTTTTTTCTTTTCTTTCTGTTTTAAATTAAACACTCTATGTTCTGCATGGATTATCTGGTGCAATATCCTTCATACAGTGACAGCTCACGAGGATTGGGTGTGATGAGGTATGCCGCCATTCTCCTTTCCCTCTCACCCTCCTTTCTATCCTTACATTCTGATCTTCCCTCTGCCCTTGATTATTTGTTTCTGTGGTAACTACACCTAGATCTACTCAGTAATTCATCTCTGTAGACCTTCACCTCTGTTCTCTGATTCTTTCTAGAAAGCTAGTACACAATACAAGACACTCCTTTCCATAACTACAAACACGTCAATGGAGTCCTGATGGAATCCTTGGAATTTCCATCAATCAATTTGTGTATTGCCTAAATAAACAAATATGCATATTGTACATATATGTGTGGTCAGAATGATGAATAAAATACAGTGTAGCCCATTCAAGAGATGAAAAATTAAATTGGGAAATAAGAACTCACTGAAAACACACAAGGTTGTTTTTATATGGAGAACTTTGCTCCCAAAACCACTTCAGAAAAGACTTATCTATACATTTCTGGCAGTTCTGCAAAGAAAAAGCCAGCAGAAGGTTCATATTTTTTGTCATTTGGAATCTTTCAGCTGTGTATCCAGCACAAACAGCAAGTTGAAAGCAGGTCCCCAGCACTGGGGTTGCAGTAATTATTCTTTATGGTTTTGTGAGGAACCGTGGCAACCACATGTGTTCTCTCTCCTACAGCCTCATGATGAAAAATGAAGCAAGACCACTGCAGATGAGGATGTTCAGAGGGAAGGTCCTTGGGGACTCAGGACAGGAGATTAACACAAGGGCCTCATTAGGAAGCATGTGGAGCTCCGTCTGCAAAGGCATGACCACAGCTGTACAACCTTGCTTTGTTTCTGTTGATTCATTTAAAACAGCCCTTTGTCAGAGAACTTCAAAGCTGGGGGAAACTCCAGACTTTCCTTGTCCCGCTGGTAAATCCTAAGGTGGCCTTCATTATGTTTACATTTTGTCCTGTTTCAGCACTTCTCCATCAAATTGGTTCAAGACCATCCAATGTCCTATTGGAAGTACATTCTAATAAGGATCATACAGAACCAATTAACTTTATGCATAAGACCAAAGAGTCCAGTGCTTGGAAGAGTTTCTGCAGAAAAGGATATTACCGGGAGGGGAGGAGAGGAAAGGAAAGGAAAGGAAAG
>NC_034592.1:121396844-121398345 GCF_900095145.1 Mus pahari | reverse complement strand
GAGAGAAGAGAAGAGAAGAGAAGAGAAGAGAAGAGAAGAGAAGAGAAGAGAAGAGAAGAGAAGAGAAGAGAAGAGAAGAGAAGAGAAGAGAAGAGAGAAGAGAAAGCAAAGCATTGTGACCCAGGAGAAGAGGGGTGATTCTCAGAGGGGAAGACCAGAGTCCTGGATGGAAAAGGCCCATTCATACCCTGTTGATTTCTGGCAAGGGTCTCATGCATCCTCTGTCTACAGCAAGGAGCTGAGGCACTGGGAAGCTTATGGGTGAAATCAGCTTCTCCTAGAAAACCGGCAACTCTGGCCCTACAGTACACCAGCACAGCAGATGGAACTTCTTTATTAGTTACAGTGTGTGCTGTTTGCTCTTTCAAGTGCAGGAACACACACACACACACACACATACACACACACACACACACACACACACACACACGGAGGGAGGGAGGGGAGGGAGGGAGGGAGAGAGAGAGAGAGAGAGAGAGAGAGAGAGAGAGAGAGATCCCATTGACTCTTAACGCATTGCAAAAACTATGTACCTATATTATGATATTATAGTGACCATTTTGCCCCATGTGCTGCCAGAACACAATTAAATAAATTAAGAGGCTGTGAATGGCCTGGGTCCTGTGTGGGGTCCAACAAACCAATATGTGGTTTAGTCACAGTTACTGAATTTGGTTGGCTGCTGGACACTGTAATCAATTAACTACTTAAGCTGTAACCAATTGCCTGGTTGATTGACTAAACTGTGGCCAATTAAGAGGCTTTGCATGCCTCATTTCTGTTTCACTACAAATGGTCTTTGATTGTCTTTGGTCAGATTTCTCAGAACTTGCTTTGGCTGTGGAAGTTGCTTGATCTTGGAACTGCTTTGTTTTTCATGGTTCAAACAAATTCAACTTGATGTAATTGGCTTAAGGGATTATTCCGTTGTAACTATATATTCATATATATATGCATATTATACACAACATTTGTAATTCTATATTGCATCACAGAATTATTGAAAATGCTGCATGCAATTTGGTATGGGGTTATTATTACATACAAAACAACAACAAAAGTGGGGCTTAGCCACATTGGCCCAGAATGTTCCATTCTCTGTTCTTCTTATCTGTGGTCAGTCGAGATACAAGAATATACCTGTAACTGTATCCTGAAAGAGAATTAGGAACATCCAATTAGATCAGTGGCTCTCAACCTTTCTAATGCTGCGACTCTTTAATATAGTTTTTCACATTGTGGTTGATTCCCAACCATAAAATTATTTTTGTTGCAATATCATAACTGTAATTTCACTACCATTATAAAATTTAATTTAAATACCTCTGTTTTCCAAAGGTCTTAGATGACCCTGTAAAACGGTCGTTTAACCACAGGTTGAGAACTGCTGTATTAGACTGATCCCACTGATTTTTGTTGTTGTTTTTTTTTGTTGTTGTTTTTTTCGAGACAGGGTTTACTCTGTATAGCCCTGGCTGTCCTGGAACTCACTTTGTAGACC
>NC_034592.1:121327075-121396110 GCF_900095145.1 Mus pahari | reverse complement strand
ATTTCATCAGTTTTTTTTTTTTTTTTTTTTTTTTTTTCAGATCTCAGAATATAAGGAGAGTTACCGCAGCATCCAGGAATATGATGTGGTCTTAAAGAGAAAGGCAGATACTTCTGTTCCCAGAATATTAGGCTAGTTAGGGCATTGCACTGCAGCCACTAAAATGTGTTGCTGAAGGAAGAGATAGATCCATCAGTTCTACAGGATGAAGAATTTGGTTTATTCTTATAGATTTGGGAGGAAAAAGGAGCAAGCTGGTCTGGCCTGGCCAAAGTATGAGACGTTAAGAAGGCACTGAGAAAGTCTATCTATAATATAGTTCAAGGGTGTTTTCGATACGGTCAGTAGGGAGGGGGCAGGCCTGTAGCCGTGAGGGGAAGGGCACTGCAGTACATAATGGGCTTTATCAAATTTCGGTCAGAGGGGGCTACAACGGATTCGTGACTTACATAATATAATAAGACATCTTTACTTCTCTTTTTAAAACATTTTCAAGGCATTCCTTTGCCTTTCATTTGTGTGATGAGTAGAGCTTTTTATACTGTCTCTATTGAGACCAAGATCGGGCTATTCTGACAAAACTAATCTACAGAGTTAATGAAATCCCTGAAAAATTTCAACATAATTCCTTACAAAACTGAAATAAACAAAAATCCTCAAAAACTTCACATAGAAACATAATAAACTCAGATTAGCTGAAACAATTCTGAATAACAAAAAAAAAATCGATGGAGTTAATAGTTTGATTTCTGAGACAAAAAAAAAGGGATACACACACACACACACATACACACACACACTCACAAACATATCACATGAAACAGTAAGAAAGATTGACAGAGACAGAGAGAAAAGAGAGAGAGACAAAGACAGAGACAGATAACGGAGCATAGGATAGAAGGTCTATGTCCCAATAGTATAGAACAAACACACATGTATAATCCCAGCTCCCAGAGGCCAAGTGAAGTTTGAGGCCAGCCTGAACTCTATAGCACGGTAGAGAGAGAAGGAGAGAGGGAAGGAGTACTGAGACTCAAAGCTGTCGGCATGCATGTATGTGGCCTTGGTTAGAATTGCAGTCTGTAAAGGTGTAGTCAAGGGACGGGATCACCTAGATTGCATTGGATATAAATATCCCGTTTCTCTGACTTCCTTTCCTTCTCAGCAATAATTTACATCTTGCATATTTTACTTATGTGTGATATAATGTGCACTAATCAATTTTATTACCCAAATATAAGCTCTAAAAGTGAGGATTGATTATTATTGTGTACCTTATGCCAAAGGTTGGAGACCATTTTCTGTAATGGCTCAAGTAGCAACTATTTTAGGCCAGCCATATGGTTTCTAGTTTAAATGCCAACTGTGCCATCAGGTATGAAGATAGTCCTGGACCATTCGTAAGTAATCTATCATTATGACCATATGCCAAAAAAAAATATCTGTGAGAATGAAAATTTAAATTTCATATAATTTTCAGTTGTTGTAGATATTAGTATTTTTTAAAGTAGAAAACCATATTTAACTCACATACAAAAACTCACAAAGAACAAGATTTCCCCCCACCCCAGGTTGTGGCCCAGCCCTCGTGTTAAAGACCAGATGACATACATATAAACCTAGAATATGCATTCATTTCACAAGCAAATGCTAGAGATGATATTTGTAGGTGAGTACTTAAAATAATGTGAGCAACAAATTATTATGGTGAAAATTATTATGCTAAAAATTTCTTGAAATAAAATCTTTTAACATCATCATAACCATAATAATAGATTCTTATTCTGCCATTACCTCTTTGACAGGTAAGAATATAAAGCATGCCAATGTAAGAATTCAATTGTAAAGACATGCTGAATTTTGTGTAGCACACACTAAAAGCACACAATATGTTTCTAGGTAATCATACAATGTCTACAAATGCTATGCATACAACTTTAGAAATGAATATGTATTCCTTAGCACTGCTCATTTTGAGGGTCTGTCTCTATTCAGCTTGAGCCTGAGTAGATGTAATTTCTTTAGTAGAATAATCAGAAGTATTGTTTTGTGATTTCTGGGGCCATGACATCAAAAACTACACAACTCTGTTTGTGGCTCTCCTAGGATGTTCATCAGAGTGTGGATGCTTCAGTCCTGCATTGGGGGTGGGGAACAGAATGATCAGGGAGGTGAAGGGAGGGGAGGGCCTGGGAGAGAGAGAGAGAGAGGAGGGGGAGCAAATAAAGGGGGCATTATCAGGTACCAGAGGGGATGGGAGAGGGGTACAGAGGGTCATGAAATCAAATAAAATTATGTAGCAGTGGGGCATGAGGAACTGGGGGTAGCCATTGGAGGGTCCCAGACACCAGAGAAGCGAGAGGCTCCTAGGACTCAATGGGAATGACTTTAGCCAAAATGCTCAGTGAATGGGGAGATAAAACCTTAGAGACCAGCACCAGTACATAGGGCATGGCCCCCAAATGAGAGAAAGATGGGGTCACCTACCCATCTCAAAGTTTTTAATCCAGATTTGTTCCTGTCCAAAGGAAACACAGGGGAAACTGGAGCAGAGATTGAAAGAACAGCCATCCTGGGACTGTCCCACCTGAGGATTCATCCTGTCTGCAGACACCAAATCTGACACTGTTGCCAAGAGACTCTTGCTTACAGGATCCTGGTATGGATGCTCCTTTGGAGAGTCTGCCAGCAACTGACCAATGCAGATATGGATGCTTGGAACCAACCATCAGACTGAGCACAGGGACCCTGTTGGGGGAGCTGGCAGAAGGACTGGAGGATCGGAGGGGGATTGCAACCTCATAGGAAGAACAATGTCAGCTGGACAGACCACCTAGTGCTCCCACAGACTAGACCACCCATCAAGGAGTGTACAGGGGGAGATCCATGGCTCTAGATACATATGTAGCCAAGAATAGCCTTGTCTGACATCAATGGGAGGAAAGGCACTTGGTCCTGTGGAGGTTTGATGCCCCACTGTAGGGGGATGCTGGAATGGCAGGACGGGCATGGGTGAGTGTGTGAGGGAGCACCCTCATAGAGGCAAAGGGGAGGGAGGAGAGGATGGATGTGGGATGTGGTGTTTGTGGAGGGGTAACTGGGAAGGGGGATATGATTCGAGATGGAATGGAGTGATTAATAAAGAAAAAAAAATGTAAAAATGTACCCTGTTAAGTTCCTACATCTCAGAATCCAGGTATCATGAGAGAAAACACAGATGTTATATAGCAATATCCCCATATTTGAACATTCTATCATCAGGGAAGATACCTTAATAATTGAGAAATAAAGAAAATTTACAAGGCTCTGAAAGCAAACAACTCACAAGACTCAGAAAAATCTCTGAAATTAAAAGATTTGTAAGGTCCCTCCCTAAGGTTATATAAGCAGTAATGATTATTGGGAAATCCATGCAAGTCATGCACGGAGCTCCAGGGATGCAGCTTTCATGAATCATCATATATGCTGGCTGAGATTTTTGATGATACAACTGCTTTTGAGTCACCTTTCTCCTAAGTAATCTTTAGCCATACTTCTTTCAACAACTCCAATAAACTCACCAGTTCACTAAAATAAATTAGGGTGGAATCACTATGATAGGCTATCTGTTTTTTGTCTCTTATCTGGGATAAATAAACTTGTTCATGTCTCCTGACAAGAGTTGCAATGCAAAAGTCATTTGGACAGATTACGTGCAAATGCTGGAGTTGTCTGGCATTTCCCGGGGAGCCATATTAATGTCTATTCACCTCACACAGAGCCAAATAAGTGATTCTGTCCAAATGAATGATTCCACCCTAGTCTATGTAGAGAACCAATGGATTTAATGAGATTCTTTACAGAAACATGGGCAACTCAGTGTCATCTGGATCTCCAAAAACTTTCAGTATCATGACTCATAAATGCTGTAACACGAAAATCTCATTCAGTCAACCTTCTACCACATCCATATACTGTAATAATCTCTTAAACCTCATTCTGCCTCCCTAACAACCCATTACTAATACCATTGATTTAGTTATCCATTCCTTTACTGCTTTGCCTAACTCATTGCTATAACTGCTGGGTTGAAGTATTATGTAGGACACCACAGAGAAATCTCTTTCATGGTGTTGATGGCCATGCGAAGTCCAGAAGAAATAGCTGAATCATTACGGTCTTACCTTAGGCCATGGTCCAAGGTATTCATACAGTAAAAACTTCAAATCAACTCTGACTGGAATGTCAAATGGTAGGAGGTATTCGAAGCATCCCAATCAGAGCCTTCCACCTGAGGGCCCAGACATTAAAAAGTATAGTCAATTCATTCTTGTTATGCTCTATGAGAATTCCTGCCCAAGGGAATCCAAGTTCATAATAGAGTCGTGTTAAGTGGCTCTTCTTTTTGTGTGACTTTACCAATATTTCCCAAGTGAGTAGGAATCACAACATCAGACAAATAACAATGTTGCAATATAGTCCAATAAAATAATCATTTTGTCTTCAAAATAATTCAAATTAAAGTATGACTATAGTGTGCCATCAATGTACTAGGTCAGAAACATAGACAAGGATGCTTTATGTCTTTCTAAAATGTTAGAGTGTAACATCCAATGAAGAAATATACAAGACACTGCTGTTTTGATGGTAGCTATTTTCCATGGTAACTACTATTCAGAAGTAATCACAGTTTCTTTTGTTCTAATCTTAACTCTTAATCACCTTTAACTCAGTGGTGTTTGGGGGGGGGGGGACATGGCTGAAGAATGATTAAAAAGGTTAAAGAGGCCCCAGGAAAATTCAAAAGGTTTCAGGCATAGGCTAATAGACATTTGTAGTCATAAAAATGAAAATTGAGCTTCAGGGAAGAAGCTGAAGAAAGCAGCTGCATAAGTCACAGGTTTGAGCACAGAGTTGTAGAGATGGTAGCTACAGAAGTAAAAGGGCAAATTAGGTCCAGAAGAAGTAATGGACAATGGATGGATGGATGGATGGATGGATGGATGGATGAATAAATGAAAGAAAGGATGGATGGACAGCAGGTCCAAATGCATGAACATTATGATGGACAGATGGCAATTAAATAAGCTACTGCAATAATGGTGACTAAACTGAAATGAAGATGCAGGGACAGTCAGGAGTTCTCTGTCTGTATGTCCTTGAAAAACACACCTGAACAGGTTGATGATGTTTTCAATATTATAGTGTATATATCCACTTCTTTAGGGGCTCCAAATGAACTAATCCTTTCCTTGTTCTAGTATATCCAATAAGCTTTGGGCCTAATTTTCCTGAAAGGATTTTAATACTTCCATGTGTCTCCACAGTGTTGGTCTTGTTCTCTGTGTATTAAGATGTTGATTTCTGTGCCTTGAGATCTAGTTACAGTCCAGAATCTCCTGTATCAATGTGGTGTAAAGAACGCTCTCCAAATATCTCTGATTAGTGAATAAAAGGCAGAACTACCAATGACTGGGCAGAAGAGATAGAAAGGTAAATTTCCAATTCCAGTGAGGGGTCTGAGGGAGAAGAACCCAGAGGAAGAGTTTGCCATGAGGCAGGAGAGGGACCAGGAAAAGAAGGGCCATGAGTCACATGGAGAAAGAATATGGTCATCATGAGGTTGGGCATGAGGAGGAGTTGCCAAGAGAAATGGGAACACAAATGGAGCAGAGAAGCCAGGCAATTCAAACTGCATTAACATGGGGCAGGGCCTATGGCTGGGATATAGATAGCTTAGAGTGTGCTTCCTCCAACCTTGAATAGGCTAAACAAACCTCCAGCAGTTTTACAACCTGACTGGAGTTGGTGCCTGGCCTTGCCACATTTGCATTTCATATAGAGCCCTGAAGAGTTGACTGCCTTCTGAACTTGCTTTGCAGCTCAATTCAGCTGAAACAAAGGGAGGGGTCTTTGGGTTTTGCCTATATAAACGCAGAGCTGAATATTAAACTTTGAGTCTTGACCAGAGAACCTTTGTCTTGGCTTCATTTTTCTCTGCCCATCCTATTTTATTCCCAGCCTCCCTTTCAGGTGTACCCAATTCTCCTTAGCTGCTGGACATTAGAGGGTTAGAATAGCTTAGGACCTGCACATCCATAGTGCTTAAAGTTTGCTAGTAAACATAATAAGTCTCTGTCTCAATTATTTGTGAACTAGCCAGGTTTAAAAAAAAAAATACTACCTGTAAATTTCATACTATACCACAGTCCCTATTCATCCCAGACAGATTTATGGGATGTTGCTCTTTCTACACCAAGGGATAAAAGGAATAAGCAAGTTATCAGTCTGTGCCATGTGACTGGTGCTAGACAAACAGTGCCCTTCACACACCCACCCAGGGGTACAGTCATCTTCCATCCTCAAAATGGAATCAAAAGTGACATGTAAATTAAAACTTCTCAGGGTAAGACACAGTCTGGAAAAAGAACACTATGCTTTAAACAATGTGTAGTAACTTAGGGCAGGGCACTATGCAAAATCTAAATTCCTTCTAACAATCTTGTTTGTTAGGTTTCAGACTCAGACAATGGGCTGAGGTGCATATTTTACATACCAAAGTTGACCAAGCCTCCAAGTATTCCCAGCATACTTCAGTCCCTACCTGGTAATCCCAGGCAACAACCCTGAACTTTCCAGTTCAGTACCTGGGCTGTCCTTACTCCCAAGAGGTTCTTCCCTATATAATCCAAACATTTTGGTCTCCCCCTTCTCTCTGTCTCTCNCTGTCTCTGCCTCTCTCTCTCTCTCACTCTATTTGCCACTCCCCTCTTTCTCTCTCCTCGTGGCAATAAGCCTGTCTATACACACTTTAATCTGGCTTGAATTGTCTCATTTCATGGACAGAGAGAAGCTATCAATGTCCTGCAAAGTAATTCCTCAAAGACCATTAGAATATGCTCAACAGTTTCCTTAAATACAAATGAGTTGGAATCTTGTAAAGCTGGAATGTGTTCTCTGATGTCTCACAAAGAAGAAAAGGAAAATTTGAAAACCATTCTGACTCAGAGCCATACACTGCGATTATTCCCTTGACCAATCAGTTGTGAAATTCTGCAATGCTTACTAACATTTCTATTATTTCTCCCTTTGAACTGCAACCAACCAGTTTCCTCCTATCCATGTCCTTGCTTTATCATGCAACGACTTCTCTCCCTAATTCAACCATCTTTCCTTTCTTCCTTGGAATCTAGGGACTTTTATCTTGAGAACAAGACACAGGTTGTACCATGTCCTGTGTGTGTATGTGTTTATAAAATAAAGGATGTGTTTTTATATAAAGTAAATTCTAAAATCTTTCATGTAGCCATCAAGATCTTCAAAGACTACTTTCAGAACACCTCACCAATTCCATCTCCCATTAAAATATCCTCCTATTCACATATTATTCACCATATAGGCCTTTTTATATTACGCTAGACAAGAAAGTCGTATTAGTAACCATAATCATGAAGGATCTAGAAATCTAAGATTTTAGAATGTATTTTGGAAGCAATACACAGAATTCAAAGCAAAGTGTCTCTAACACCAAAAGCAAAGACTTTGTTAGGTCAGGTACATGAAAAAATGATTCTCTCAGTGTCTCGTTCTGTTCACCTCTGTCCCTCATACTGGATCCTTTGGGTAGGCTCCACTCTTGGGCAGTTGGACAGTATCTCTCTTGGTATTAGTTTCCAGGCACTCTGAGTTTAGACATCACAATTTTTCTTGAAATATGCCATTGGTAAGTAATCTCCTCATTCTAAAAATTAGTTGCAACAGAAGTCCAAAATCTGGTTCCCATCTCTAAGGTAAGGGGAAGAGCATCAGTACTGAGGCCAGGCTGAAGAAACAGATCTACCGGTAAGGTCAATACAGCTCAAGCCATATAGTTTGAAACAGGTACAAGGGGGCTTGCCCAAACATGCTTTCACAATGTGGAGAGGTACCAGTACAAACATGCATGGATAAAACTAACGTATCACATGGTTTATCAAAACTGGTTAGAAACACTCTGATGGGTTAAAAGCTATCTTGAACAACTGAAATCTATTCATGAGAGAAAGGTATTGTCCTTATCAGCAACATCAGAAGAGAAAAAGAAAGTGGTACAGCCTGACTATGACTACAGAGCACGGATGGAAAAGAATGCAAGAAATGAAGGCTAGACTGAGCTCCATCAGGAATGAGACAAGGACTCTGCAAGCATGGAAAAGGTAGTGAGTGACACTTCCCAGATGACCAGATATGTTCAGGGTATACCTAAAGCCCTATGTGACCCCTGGAAAACTTATATTATCTTATTAATGCATGAATTTCTTGCATGTCCATAGCCATCCCTGTCAACTGCTACATACAGGCTGAGTTCTAGCATAGTTAATCATATAAGGCACAGGCCTGGTACGCAATTATTCAGGAAAGATTCAAAGGATATCTTGGAATTTAGATTTTATATATTGAGTTTTTTTGGAAATAGTCTATTTACTCTCCACAAGGCTCCATTCCTTCATCTGTGACATGACATAGTAATGCCATTCTGTCTTGGATGATACTATAAAAATCGCATCAGGATGCTTCATCTACTACAGGATTCAAATGGTTGATTTACTGACATTAAGCACTCTGCTCCTCATCCTTCCAGTGGGAAGATTGTCTTTTTTACATTACCTTTTTTATTCGAAATATGGGGGGGGGGTTGTTTATTTTGTTTTTTTGTTTTAATACATTTTACCTTTTCATTGGCATGTAACAATTGTTCATATTAACTGGGTAGACTGTAATTTCAGCATAAGCCCAGCTCATTCACAGTTCAAAACAAAATGGCAAAACTACCTTGCCCTCGTTGTTATGTTTGAAGCCTCGAGTTCCCCTCAAAAGATCTTCATGAAATGTGTAATGGGTTGTTTTAAACTTCAGTCATCCCCTATGCTGTGGGACACTTCTTGAATTTTTGTGTGTGTATCTGCTATTCCTTATTTGGCTTTGAGAAGTTTGCAATGCAAGAGGGAAGAAAATTAATAAACATAAATTGGACATTAGCTACAAAGAATAATTGGAGCCCAATCCAGTCACTGGTTGTATTTTTTAAATCAATCTTGTTTTACTTTACAAAGAATGTGTCACTATATTTCAATTATCTCTCTCCTTACAACTTGTTGTGTACTTCCTTCCTACAAACTATTTTAAGTACTTATCAATTCATCTGATGACTTTCCTATGCAAAACAAGAGAAAAGTTTCTCTCACTCCTTCTCATAGCGTCTGTTTGAAAAATGATTGTTTAGAACTGAGAGGGAAAAAATATGTTGCTAGAATATTAAGGCAGCACAGATGATTAAAATATCACACCTTGCCTGCTTCTCTGGCAAGCAGAGTTAAAAAAAAAAAAACAAAGATGAAATATTAGCATCCATTTTTCATATGAATATGTGTGTGTGGAGGAGGACTTTAAAAAACAATTTATTTTTGATTTTTACTTATATTTGATATTTTAAAAATCCATATAACTTATTTTGGTGCTTCTCCAAAATAATAGTTTGTGCTACTTAGATATGGAATCCATAGCAAGTTAGACTTTCCACAGGATGCTAAGATTTTTTTTTAACCAAGTCATGAATACCAAATATTCTTTTTCTCTTAGTATTTACGCCATGAATCCTGAGTTAGCACATTTGAAATTAATATACCTGGCTTATGAAATAAGTTGATTCCAAAAATTAATGACTCTCTTATTATCTCTAAACATATAAATCTACTTTTCTGTGGCAAGCCCAAGTAAATCATCTCATAGGTATTTTAAAACATAATAGTTCTATTGGACTTCACTTGCTATATCATTGTCTTATTTAAAGTCTACAACTCCAGTCTTTACAACATTTTATGTTAGAGTAGTTTCATCACCCAAAAAAGGAACTTCACATCCATTAGCACCCCCTCCTCACTCTTTCTCCCAGCAGCTTGGAAACTGCTATCTGTTTTCTAGCCAAATGGATTCCTCTACTCTGGAAATGAAATGTAAATAAAAACCATATATGTGACCATTTCTATTGGACTCTTCATTTAGTAATCTTTCAAAGCTCATCCACTGGCATTTTGTATCTACTTTATTTTTCACGGTGAGAAACTAATATATTGTTTGACTATTTTATTTATGTTTTCATTAATATGGCCATCTTGGTTGTTTGTGTTTATTTTTGATTGTGAATGGTGCAGCTGTAAGCAGGATATACACAGCTCTGTGTGGGCATGCTTTGATTTCGTCTGGGTTGATTCCTGCAAGGAGGGTTGCTGGGTCATAAGCTAATTCTTTGCTTCACCATTTCAGGAACAGCCTCATTGTTCTCAAAACTTGGATGTCATTTTTGCCTTCCTCACAGCAAATCACTCACCAAGAAAATTCAAATCGCTCAACCCCTGACAAGCACTGTCACATCCTGAATGTTCCTTTGCTTGATTACAGCCACCCTAAGGAGCATGAATTATCCCATTGCGAATTTGGATTTGCATTTCTTCCATAGCTAATGATGCTGATCTTCTCTTCCTGAGTATATTGACCAGTTGCCTTGTAATTGGGGAACTATCTCTTGAGGTGTATTACTTTTTCTAACTAATTTGTCTTTTCATTTTTGTAAAGTAAGAATTTTTTCATATCTTCTGGATAACATATGTGATTTGAAATATGTGATTTGAAATGCTCTCTCAATTCTGAGTTTGTCTTCTTGATTTCTTGATGGACTCCCTTGTGATAAAACACCACACTTAAGTTTGATGGAGTCAAGAATGACCCTTTTAGGTACTTAGATTTTTGGTGTTACACCTAAGACTCCTTTGTTTAATCCATAGTCGTGAAGACTTTCTACAACATTTTTTTTTCTTAGTTGGCCAAAATATGAGAGTTTATCTGTTTTATTTAGGTCTATAATCTATTTTGAATTGAATTTTCATGAAAGAAGATGTGTTACAATTCAATATATTATGAACAATCAATTGTTCAAATCACTTTCATTAAAAACTATTTTTTCCTCATTGAATTCTTTTGCTAAGTTGGCATGTTATTATATATATATATATATATATATATATATATATATATATATAGAGAGAGAGAGAGAGAGAGAGAGAGAGAGAGAGAGAGAGAATATTTTGCTTGTACGTATGCCTATGTACCACTTGCATGGCTGGTGGCCCCAGAGATCAGGAAAGTGTGATGGACATGCAGGAATTAGAGTTACAGATGGTTGTGAGACATTTTGTGGTTGCTGGGACTTAAACTCAGGGCCTCTGGAAGAGAAGCTAGTGTTCTTAATTGCTGAATCATCTCTCCAGCCTCAAACTGATATAAAATTTGATCCTTAAATTGATTATTACAGGTCTAAGTAATCTAGTCTAAATATATATATTTCTTTTTTGTAGTACTGGGGATGTAACCCAGAGCCATGGGTGCTCTAGTATATAATCTACTGTACTGGTTAGTTTTGTGTCAACTTGACACAGCTGGAGTTATCACAGAGAAAGGAGCTTTAGATGGGAAAATGCCTCCATGAGATCCAGCTGTGGGGCATTTTCTCAATTAGTGATCAAGGGGGAAGGGCCCCTTGTGGGTGGTGCCATCTCTGGGCTGGTAGTCTTGGGTTCTACAAGAGAGCAGGCTGAGCAAGCCAGGGGAAGAAAGCCAGTAAAGAACATCCCTCCATGGCTTCTGCATCAGTTCCTGCTTTCTTACCTGCTTGAGTTCCAGTCCTGACTTCCTTGGTGATGAACAGCAGTATGGAAATGTAAGCTGAATAAAACCTTTCCTCCCCAACGTGCTTCTTGGTCATGATGTTTGTGCAGGAATAGAAACCCTGACTAAGACATCTACATTTCTAACATGTATCTAAACTTAAAAAAAAAATAATGTTTTTTTTAAATCTAGATTGTTAATATTTTTCTATAGAGGATTCTATCTGTAGTTTGGTAATCATTTAAAACATGCAGGTAATGTCTATACAAACCTTTTATGAGGTTTTTTCATCAGTTCCTAAATCAATGTACCTATAGGAAAAATTTTGAAAGTATCCATTGACTGGCTTGAGAATTGCTCTGCAGATCTTTCCCTGTTAGAAACATGAATGTTGTAGCTAATTGTTAAACTCATAGTTTATGAAGCGTAATGTTTAATCCCAGGTCGATTACCTGAGAGTGCTTTTTAAGCTTTGCTGGCTCTCAAGGCAAGGTTGATGTAAAAAGCACAGATTTCTGTGTAGATTTATAAAATTTAAATGGTTACAAGTTTTCTTTTCATGAGATTTTTTTTTTTTTTTTGTCACTAAACCTGGAACAATAAAGAAAGTCCATTGAATGTGTTCTGAGAATTTCATCATCTGTTTAAAGATACATTTATAAAGTATGCACTTTTGATTAGTATTTTCCAGTCACTTGTCATATCTTGTTATAGAGAACATACTTTGTGTGATATAGAAATAGTGAAAATATTGTTTTCTTACAGAATTATGTTATTTTTTTACTATAGAACAAATATTTCAAAATATGCAACTTTGACTACTAGCTTTGCCAATGATTGTGTAAAACAGCTGGTCCCTTCATTTGATCCTTTAACTTGTCTTGCCCAGGATCACATTGGCCAGCTAGCAAATAGACTGATATTTAAGCAGGATAATCTAGCTTGTCTCGTATTTTTCAGGCCCTTAAAATTCTCTGTCTTCTTATTCTGCTCGTCTGTCCAGAGATCTTCACACTGAAACTTTATGCTTTGAGAACAACAGTGTCTAATTTGTAAGCCATTCCGAAGCCTCTCACATCAAACTTGTTCCCCAAAGCAAGTCATAACAGTCATAACAGTGATCGTGTCCCCACTTCCTCACAGAAAGAGAGACAGGGTAGATCTGATTTTGCAACCGACATCACCAAGCAAAACTTGAAGCATTTTATAGTGCCCCTAAATTGGGATCTTTGAGACATTCTGTTTTAAGCATTCTGTTTAATTTTAATTGTGTTTGCATATGTCTGTGCATATTTGTGAGTGCTGGTCCCAGTGGAGGCTAGAATATCAGATGCCCTTGGTGCTGTAGTTACAATTTATTGTAAGCTGCTCAGTATGGGTGCTGGGCACAAAACTGAAGCATGTGCTCTGAATTGCAAAGCTGTCTCTCTGGCCCCTGTAGGAGAAATTTAAAAATGATTTCTATATGTGCAAACTTAGTCAGCTGTTTCTTATCCTTTTATAGTGTTCCTTCAGCAGTTAGGTTTTCCTTTCTAAATAGCATTTTCACTAATTCTTCAAAAGTTCTGTACAATGTGTTTTGATGATATCCACCTCCTTCTCCAAGTCTTCCCAGATCCACTCCACCTTCCAAGACTATCCAATTTCATGTTCTGCCCTCAGCCTTATCAAGTCCAGTTTGTATTGAACGAAGTCTTTACCCTGGGAGGCCTTCCCTGGAATATGGCAATATGTCGTGTTGTCCACCATTAAAGAAAGCTGATTTTCCCCTCTCCTGGAAGATGACAATTGTTAATAGTTCCTCTGCCAGGACTGGACTTTGTGCCCACCTCACCCACTTGTGTTCGGATTTTTTGTCTGGAATGAGCTTACATAGGTCTTGTGTATGTTGCCACTGTAGATATGAATTTGTATATGCAACCTTTCTGTTGTATCCAAAAAAAAATAGATTCTTTGAAGTCATCTACCACCTGTAGCTTTTATGATTTCTTTTTTGTCCCCTTCCTCAATAGTCTCCAAGCCTCTGGGACTATAATACTGCCACACCATTTAGACTTAGCACTCTGAAATCTCTTCTTTTTACATGGACTAGTTGTGTGTCTCTGTTTTAACTTCCACCCTTTGTATGAAGATACTTGTAGGGCTGAGAGATATGCCATTTGAGGTAGTTTTAACAATATATTCATTTATCAGAATAATAATAGGTTCCCTGCTAGGACCTATATTCCACCTAGCCACCAGCTTTTGGCCTCATTCACACTTCCAGGTATGAGTTTACCTGGTGGAATAAACCTTAAATCATTCAAAAAGTGTCTAGTTACTCCTGTTACATTTGTGTTACTATTGCACAAGTGCTCATAGCTTGCCACAATGATCATTATTGTGTCTCTATGTTTTACAGCTGGGTGACAATGATGATTGTGTTTCTCTGACAGTAACAGCATAGCACCTTTCAGTACTATGAAACTTAGCCACAAGGCTTCAATGTCAATAACCTTGGTTTCTCCATGTCTATGACTTAAGTGAGCAGTGTCTTTAGAAATAATGTCTTAACATCAAGGTTTAGAGGGTAACCAAGATCATTAGTAATACCTTGTAATATTTAGGGTTCTATGGAACTCCACTAGTCAACAACTTGAAGAAAGGTAACTAGTTCTGGGATTTTTATTTGTTAGCCTATGACATCTAATAGGAGTATGGTTGTGCTGTTATATGGTAACTCCACTTAAATTATAGAGATAAAGATGGAGATGGAGATGGAGATAGAGATATGGAAGCTCTGTAGCACTAGGTTTCCATATGGCTTCTTCGAAGGCCTTTAGCATTAGCATCTGCATATTCCTTCTTCTACCCCTTCCTCCCATTGCTAATCCCTTTTAATCTTTCCTGCTCATTAGTTCTGACTTAAGAAATTGTATTAGTTGTTAGTTTGGTAGATGTACTTTGCATACATTCAGAGATGTAACAACAAAGAGGGAGGGGAGATAAAGAGAGGGAGGAAGGGAGAGGGGGACAATCAAAATGAAAGGACTTTCTTCTCATAGGCAACAATATTTTTCTGGCTTCACTTTAGTTCTGAATGTAATTCTAAGTGAAATCTGAATTTATCCATACTAGGTTGTATCTGATGTGATAATGTTTGCAGCTCTTGTATTTCTTTCTCCATGTTTCAGTCACATATTCGCCTCCTTGTCTTCATCTTTTTCTTTGTTTCTCTGTCTTTTATTTTCTTTTGGGTATTGCTATACTGCACTAGTTAATCTAAACTCAGAATCTTCCTGTCTTCATTCCCCAAATACTAACATTACGGACATATATGACCAAACTTAGTCTTTTGATTGCATTTCAAATACCTTAATTCATGTATTGAGTTCTATTTTAATATACCCATAATATACACAGCATAACTCACAATAGTGTGGAGGCTTCAACCCCATTCATAAGGAGGGACAAAATAATCATCAGAGGCAGATGGACGGAGGGACCTCAGTAGCAGAGTGGGAGGGAAAAGAAAGGGGTGCGGGGGCAAGACCAGCTATGGGAAGAGACAGGAGAGAAGTTTGGAGGGCCAGAGGATGAATAGAAATAAGTAGCAGTAGGGGATGGGGAACTTGTGGAACCACTATAGAGTCCCAGACACCAGAGATTCTAGAGGGTCCAGGACACAATGTGATGATATTAGAGGAAATATCCAATATCAGGGAGAAAGAACCTGAAGAGACCACATCCAGTAGGTAGACAGGGCCCCAGTTGAAGGATGGGGCCACCCACCAATCTAAAATTTTTTAACCCAGAATTGTCCCTGTCTAAAGAAAATACAGGGACAAAAAAGGAGCAGAGGCTAAAGGAAAGACCATCCAGAGACTACCCCACCTTGTGATCCATTCCATCCACAGACAACACACCCACCCCTACACTATTGCAGATGCCAAGATGTGCTTGCAGACAGGAGCCTGGTATGGCTAACCTCTGAAAGTCTCTGCCAGCACCTAAGTCAGATACAGATACTCACAGCCAACTACTGGACTGAGCAAGGAGACCCCAATGGAAGTGTTAGGGGAAGGGTTGAAGGAGCTGAAAGGGACTGCAACCCCTTAGGAAGAACAGTATCAATTAACCTGGCCCCTCAGAGCTCCCAGAGACTAAACCACCAACCAAAGAGTATTCATTGGCCAGTCTACAGCACCAGCTACATACATCGCAGAGGACTGCCTCATCTGGCATCAGTGGTAGGGGAGGCTCTTGGTCCTGGGGAGGCTTGATGCCCCAGCAAATGGGGATGCTAGAGGAGGTATGTTAGAGGGGTGACGATGGAGTGGGTGTGTGGGTAGGTGAGCACCCTCTTAGAGGCAAAGAAGAGGGGGATGGGGGTTGTGGAGGGGAAACCAAGAAGGGTGACAACATTTGAAATGTAAACAAATAAAATGATTAATAAATTTTTAAAAGAAAAGAAAAATATTGTAAAGATGAGAGAGAGAGAGAGAGAGAGAGAGAGAGAGAGAGAGAGAGTTAGTTCTGTCTTAGAGCTAGCAACTATCTGCTGCAGTTCTCTTTTTGTCCCTGTACAGTGAGGTATTTAATGTTCTGACCCCTATGGCCTTCAGATTTCTCCCTGTACCACTCACCAGAATCAGTAGTCCTCTGGTGATGCTCATTTGTGTGGCATTTGCAATTATGTGTAGCATAATAGTTATGCGGCCATAGTTCAGTGCTACAGCTTACTGAGCTCACGACTGGCATTAAAATTGTGATCATACCGAAATGAGTAAAGTGCTTGAGACTCTGTCCCTTTCCGGAGTCCCTGAGAGAGCATTTCAATATCAGCGTCAAATGTAGTCAGGTAAATTGTCACCCGCTCCAGATAATAACACATTTCGTCTTGGTTCAGATATATAACATGATTTTCTCATACTGCCTTCTAAGTCTCTTAAAGAACTTGATCGCATTTCTTTCACATTGCGATCAGAGAGAGAGGTTGTTTGTGCTTCAGCACTTTGCTGAGAGCTTCCGACTTGCTTACCGCACTACTCATTAGGTGATGGGAAGTGCTGCTCGGCTGTAAGCTCAGCCGCCTTCTTAGATCCTCTACAGTTCTGGGTCAGTGCAGCTGCTTCCTAAAGGCTTTGATTTCCTTATTTAAGATATTTTTAGATTGTAAAACCTTAACCTACTAAGTACCCTTAGACTCTAATGTAACTTTTAATCCCTAGATTTTTTTTTCCCTTAAAATTTTGAATACATCTTTAAAGAGAAAACAGTACTGAGGGGAGAATGTACTAGCAATCTAATTCTTATCAAAACTTCAAAATATACAATGTAGCTTTTTAAAAGTTTAAGTAAGTACTCTATGACCACAAAAGTTGACAAATTCAACATTATCACAACATGATTATACACAGTGCCTCAGGAAAGCCTTCCTTTGCTCCTCGTTCTTAATTATTAGCACCTGTTTCCCTATTTAGACTTCTAATGCCAGTCAGAGCTTGCCTGTTCTTGAAATGTAGACAAAACAAGACCAAAATATATTCTAATTTTCTGCTGCCAAACAAGATGGTCAACTGAGTCACATCTCACTCTGATTATGGTGTGACCTATATAATTGCTCAAGAGTATGCCATGGTATGGGAATCTGTTGTGGGTTGAATGTGTTCTCTGTAGGCCTACATGTTTGAACACTTTGTCAGCGTTTGGGAAGGCTGTGAAACTTTTAGGAATTGAAGGTGTTCTGGAGGAAGTGAGTCACTCAGGTCAAAGGCCAGGGATTAAGGTTTTACAGCTCAGCTCCACTTCTTGCTCATTCTCTGATTCCCGGATATGAATGCAACGTGACCAAGTAGCTTCCTGATCCTGGCACTGTTCCTTCCCTGGCACGCCTTCCCAACCATGAAACCCCTAGGAGCATTAACCAACAAAAATCCCCTTTCCTTTAAAGTGCTTCTATCTGGGCATTTTATCATCACAACTGAAAAATTATTAAGACAGCAATGTATTCTCACTAATATTGATATGCTTTTACTTCAGGTTTACTTCCTATACTATTGTTAACAGTTTTATTTGCTGTACATACATCACATTTCTAATGTATTTTATTTTACTTCTTGTAAAGAAAGGCATAGAGTATTGTTATATTAATTTTCAGAATATTACCTAACCACTTTACAGAATAAACCTATTAAGTTCACTCTTTTCAGTAATGTCATATTGCTCTGAAGCGTCACCAACCTTGAGCCATTGGCAGCATATTTATCTTAGGTTGTTATAACTGGTATATGGTTGCATTCTGGATATCCAAATTATTAGTAATCGTCTGCTATGTTTGGTTAAGTCTCCATTTTTGCCAATGCTTATTTGTTTGCTTGTGCTTTTAATCTGGATTGCATGTATTCTTTATATGTTTTGATAGGAGACTTCAAAAGATTATGTACATGACAGTTGTTTTACTCTTCTTCTCATCTTTCTAGTCTTTTGAAGATATGTTTAGTGAATAGATATAGTTAATGTTCCCAGTCCTTACTTCTATGATTACTGCTTCTTTAATAAGACATTGTCTGCACACATAGAAATATCCCCCTTTTTTATTTTCCAGAAATTTGTTGTGTCACCATTCACATTTTTATCTACAACACATGAAATTGATTTTTGTATGAGGTGAGTTAAAGATCAATATTAATGATATTTTCCATTTTGATAAATAGTGTATCCAGTATTATTCACTCGAGGAAAAGTTTCCTTTGTCTCTCTCACTGGCTTGTAACATGACGCTTGTCACAAATCACGTGTCTTGCTGGACTACTGTTTTCCAATGTTCTATCATAAAATACTAATGCCAGGATAGTTACTCTTTTTCATTTACTATTTCATAATTTTATTCATTTGTTACATGTTACTTTGATCCTCCGTCCTGTCATCTCAGGCATCTCCTCTTACCCCCGTCCCTATCCTGCTTTCATGACTTTTGTGGCCCACACAGCACCGCATTAGTGATGAGTGCATGAATACAGGCAGGAGGTTATTTACTTGAACAATTATAACCAAGCAGTGTTGATATCTACAATTCCCTTATCAACTATTGGATGCCCATAACTCTTTGGGGGGTGTAGGCTCTTGTGATGGGATGCTAATAGGATCAATCTTGTGCAGCAGGCACAGCAGTGTGTGAGTTCACAGGGGCAGGAACCACACTGTGTCCTGAGGACATAATTCCTTCTCATCTTCTGGCTCTTACATTCTTTCTGCCATCTCTTCCAGGAAGTAAACGGAATCTTGGAGGGTTGCTGGGCCAGAATACCCTGACTAAACACAAGCTGTGAACGAAAGGATTGATTTAGGTTCAAGTTTCCAGAGAGGATACTGTGTATCAGAGTCTGGAAAGCACAGAAGCAGGAGGGCAAGGCAGTACTGTCAGGGAGAAGGTGGGGCAAGAACAGGAAGTGAGACCAGGCTCTAAAACTTCAAAGTCCACCCCCCACCCCCCCAGTGACATACTTCCTCAAGCAAGGGCTCCTAATCCGCTTCTCAGGAAGGAATTTTTTTTTTTAAGTGATATATACACAATTAGTAGGAAATCACCATGACTTTTCTTTAGTTTTGCTTCAAGTCTACCTAGACTAAGGAAAGGTGCTGTGTTGGGTATCACACTCTGAGCTGGAAGGTAGAAAATTTGTTCTCTCATAATACTTGCAGCCAAACAGACACACAATAACATGTGTCTGTAGCAATGTGGAGAAACTGTATCCTGCCCAAGCTGCCAATAGAAATGTCACCTGACACTGTTGCTTTGCAAAATAACCTGGTATTACTCAAAGAAAAAGCAATCAGTTATCCCATGATTCATCAATTCTATTCCTATCTCTATACTCCAAAGTAAAGAAAATGTATTTTTACATAAAAAAATTGTTTATGGGTGTTCATAAGAGTATTAAGCATGACAGGCAAAATATGCCCACCAATTGATTAATGGAAAAAAAAAGTGGCATATCCATATAAGGGAATATTACTCAGCTGTAAAAAGGAATAAGATCCTGATTTATGCTATGGCCAAAAGAACTTTGAAGTCTTTATAAAGAAAGGAAATGAATCCAGACACAGGACAATGTATCTATGATTGCTTTCATATAGGATGGCCAGAAATATTAAATCCTTGGAGTCAGAAAAGAGTGACAATTGCAGGTGACCACTTAGAGGGAATGGTTCCTTTGAGGGCGATGAAAATCTTTCACTTAGTAGTGATGATTGTACCACTTATGGAATATACTAAAAATTTTAAAGTTTATACTTTTAAAGAGTAGATTTATGATTTGAGGTTTGAAATATGAGTGGACAGAGGATAATTGAAATATCTAGACACATAAAGTCAACATAGTAAATGCTATTTCTAAAATCTTTGTTGTTGATAAAAAATTTTCATTGTATAATTTAACTTTTCTGGGTTTCTGCAATTTTTATAAAATGATGAAAAATTACCAATGATGCAATTTTAAGATAACTCTACAGACATAAATTAAGGAGTTTATTTTAAAATAAAATGCAAAAAGATGGATGGGTGATAGATCAACAGGTAGATAGAGATGTCACATATATGCAACTGAGCCAGCAAGCTGCAATAGCCAAGGTATGGATATCCTGAAGAATAGTCAAGATCTAGGCATGCTGAAGCATAGCCCAGGTATGGACAGTTTAAGGAAGTCTGTGGAGAGGAAAGTGGGGAGAGAGAGAGAGAGAGAGAGAGAGAGAGAGAGAGAGAGAGAGAGAGAGAGCCTTATGTCCCATAGTCTCACCTCTAAAGCTATGATAATATTGTTTCTGCTATACTCTTTTGACATGGTATATGCCTGCCTAATATCCAAGGAGAAGATACGGATCTTCTCATAGGAGAATTAAAAATTATAAAAGAGCACATGAGATGGAAATCTTTGGGATTAATTGTGAAAAATAAAAGCTGTCATCACCATCATGTACCTAAAATGAAAAAAAAAAAAAATCTGTCTAGGTATCGAGAGTTTTCAAAACTAACTCTCTCATCACATACTTTACTTTTCTCGGTATTTGTTGCTGATGTAGAAGGTGCATGATTTTAATGGTGATCTTATATCCAGTGACAACTGCGAGTTAATTCTGAAGAGTCCATTAGCTTTTCTACTCAAATGAAACAACCCACCCATGCCTCCATGGTGCAGTTTTAATTTGCCTTTTCTAACTTGAACAATATTTATTTGATTGCTTACTAATCTCTGCCTCATTGCATGATTAGAACCTGTTTTATAAAACTGGAGACACATGCTAGTTATATTCTCTGATCCTTTTCTTAGTCCTGAGGCCTATTTCCTTTTGTAACTGTCAAGTTTACAATATGAAAGCTTCTTGTCATTCTAATTTTTTGAGGAGTAACATAATGGTAATATTTCATGACAACATATAAATGATCAAATTTTACAAGCTACCTTTCTACATGTATTGATGTGGTGTTATATTGCCTCTGCCATATCTGCTAATGCTTTGAAGCACATTAATTGGTTTAAAGTGTGTAGACAACTGTACTTTCCTGGATTAAACCATTGATCATGATGCTGTTTATATTTTTATCATAATCAATTTGAAAGGCATGTTTGAAATTTTTTGAATGAGATTTTGTTTTTTTATTTTAGTATTCATAAAAATCAATATTCCAAAGGTATCTCCACAGAAATATTATTTGGAGTGGCTTTGTAAAGAATCTAAGAGCTCTGGTCTCTCCGCATCCTCATCCATACTCTCTTCTGCCTGATAACGGACAGTGTCTGCTCTTAATGATGCAGCTCACTGTGCTTTCTTTTATGCTTCCTGAGCTAATGATGATACTGCACATGCATCCCTAGCCCTGTAGCCCCCTGCACAGCTTTGGAAAGAAGATACCTACCCTAATTCCTTTGTCATCCTCTTAAACGAGATTCCTCCATCATTTTTCTACACATCGACAGGAATTACTTTTGTATTTGGAATAGTCTCTCCTTATGAGGTACAGCTCTCAAGGCTCTCTCACACACATGTATTTGCCTTCTCGCTTTGTATGCTTCCTTCTCATTCGAGAACCTTCTATGTGAACATCTATTTCTGTTTTTGTTGCTTGTGTCTTAGTGTGATGACCTTCAAATCTCTCACAAATTCCAGGAAACTTGTGACCTACTTTCCTTAGGAAACCTTATTCTTCACAAGTTCCTAGAATTTTAGGCTTTTGAAGTGGCAGGTGATACATTGAAGCTATTGATTTTCATTGATGTTTGTGTGTTGTGGGAAGAGCATTCGACTTTGCTCTTTTGCATGGGAGCATAAAGCATTTTCAGGATCTGATGTGCGGACTGTATTAGCCATTTTGCTTCTGGGTACTCTGCCGAGACCTGGCCATAAAGAGAATGATGTTTGGGGTATTTTATTTATATTTCACTCTATGCCTGATCTATATGTCTGTTTGTACTGATATCGTATCCTTTTAACTACTGAAGCTTTTAAACATTTTCTGAATTCAAGGAATGTAATACTTCTAGCTTTCTTCTTCCTGCGAATTATTTAAGGTCTTTTGATTCAAACACACTTTACAACTTAGTTTTGTATTCCACATAAATAGTATAAAACACAACACAAGGAATGGGGCCTAATGCACCAACTGAGATGTAGGGTTATCATATGTTATGAATTGTAGGCTTTTATGGTGCATCCAGTATGATCTGTCACTATGGAAACATGTTGGCTTGGTTATGGAAAGGTTTTTAATATTGATACTATCAATTATATGTATCAAATTAATATATCTTTGGATTATATTATGTTATAATATTTTATTTAAAACTTGTTATTTGAGATTCTATGCTAAGTTTCATATGAATTACTTTAATTTATGGCTTGGGGTTAGGATAGAACTTCTAACAATATGAAATTGCCTGAAACACTATTTCTGACATTTGAACTATGGATTTATGCTAAGAGGTATTCTCAGAATTGATAGTTATAAAATAAAAGTATCAATTAACTCTAAAAATTGCAGAAGATTCTATGTCCTAAAGCAGCAAATCACCCTTAATAAATGGTAAAATTATCTATACCAAATAATTTGTCATGCTATTTTAAGTGACTGCCTGATTTGTATACTTATTTTATATGCATACAACCCTAGAATCACATAGAAGTTTCACACAGAAAAACAGGATCCTAAATGGAAAAAGGTTAAGACGCCCTGATTGAGAGAACTCTGTATATATTTTTCACCAACTACTTTGTTTATTCCTATGTGTTGGATTATTTTTGTTGCTATTAAAATTGGATTGCTATTTTAATTTCCTTTGGGGGATAAGTCATTGTTAGTGCCAAAACTACAATTTAATTTTGTGTGCAGTTCTGAATGAAGAGCTATATTGAACTCATTTAGCAATGCCAACCTGCTTACTTGATTCTTTTCTGTTTGTTTTGTTATTTCCTATTACCTGGGGCCTTTTGCATCCAGGGCCTCACAGTACCTAAGCACACACTGTGCTAGTGAGCTACATTGCCAACCCCTGCATAAAGATGTTTTCTAACTCCCCCTATTGATTCCTTAATTTACCCATTGGCTGACAAGGAATGTTATTTAATTTTCAAGTATGTATAGATTTTCTCATTTCAGAAGATTGCAGCCTAAAACATACATATATTTGTGGTGATTCCAAGCTTGCTAAAGTCATTAGCTGCTAACGTGCGATCTCTCCATGATCCTGATACCTGAGACTTGAGGAGAAAGCATGTAGTGGGGTCGAGGCTCTGCTTATCTGTTTGTTATCTTGGTTGCTGATAAGTGTTGTGTATCAGGCACTTGTTTCACAGTTGCTGATGCTATTTTGGGTGGCTCCCTCAGGAGGTGAGGCCTGGCAGGGAGGAGTATGGCACTTGTTCCAGGCTTATGAATGACATAGCCTGACCCCTGGTTTTTGTCATCTCTTCTGTGTTGGTCTCTCATGATGTTGAACAGCCTTGCCTAAGACTCCCCACCCCCATCACCACAAATGGTGTCAAGCCTTGTCTGCTAACATATACTAAAACTTCTAAAACTCAAAGACAGGTGTTATGGTCACAAAGATGGGGAAGATACGAACACAATGGTGTCTTACTCCAACTTTTTCTTCATGTATATGTTACATGTAAAGGAACATTACTAAGGCTTCAGAAAGAAAGACGATCCACCTTTTCCCACAACATCATACTAAGTGAAACAGGACATAAAATATTTGATGGTCCGATGTACATGTGAAATCTAAAAAATATTATATATTTATAATATATATAAATATAAATATGTACATAGATAAGATGTAAAATCTTGGGTTGGGGAAAAGATATCAGACTATATGTCAAGAGATACAAAATAACAAATATGTAGGAGTTGAAAGACCAAACATACAACATGAAGGTCACATTGAACAAGAGTGCATTATTCAAAAGTTTGCTAAATGCTTATAATCTATCTTCTCCTATCAAGGGACAGAAAATAAGTATTATGAGATGGTGGAGACAATAATTACTTCTACTCTATTCACCATTTTCTATGTGTATAGTTTACAAAATCAATGTTATATATCTTTAAATGCATACAATATATTTTGCGTTTTTAACAAGAAAACCACTGCTCCCACAAATACCGCAGCCTTTTGTGATACTCCGTGAGTAGTCAACTGCTTTGTCTCTCTTTGTCACTTCCATGTTACTGCATGTCAGCTGGGCTTCTAGACTTTCTCCTGGTAATTGCTATTCTTCAAACATTTGCAAGCAGTTAACATCCAGTTATGTGTTGTAGGACTGTGCCGATGAAATCAGCATCAGGCTTGGGTGGAGTCAGGTCTTCCCAGATTGTACAGTATAGAGGAATATTACAAACCCATATGTATGGCAAGAGGATGGGGAGTCGGCATGTGTTTCTTTCAGCTTTTCTCAACAGGGGTCTTGGGCATTTGTGTCCTTATTTCAGATGCCATGTTATGATGCATCCCCACCTGAAGTATTTGCACCCTGGGCGCCCAGGGTCTTTCCAGAACTTTACGTTGTATGGATTCTCTCCGGCTTTATCCTAAGACTGAATCCCATGTTTGAGTTAAGGATGATGGAAGAAGTCAGCCAACACTGTTCCATAAGCTGTTTTAAAAAAGAGGTCTGCCAAACGCTTCCTTCCCCCCATTCAGATCTGCTCTCAGATTCACAGGACACAGTATGGACACAATTGGGTGTAAACTTCTGGACTCACTCACATCAACAAGTATAGTCAGACTTGCAGGCACACAGCTATAATCCAGCACTAGGGAGGCTGACGTAAGAGGATGGAGAGATCAAAGAGAAACTCACAGCAAGACTGTGATAAAACAACAGTAAAACAAAAATTGTCAATCACAACCTCCCTTGTCATTCCAAAGTCCTTTGGGATCTCAAATCCACTGGAAATGCTATCATCTCTCTCCACAACGTCTTCTTGTCATTTCAGTACTTGTCTTTGGTTATTACATCATTCATTTCATTCTTTTGAAACAGGTAAGTTCACACATTTAATAGTACAAAATTATTAAATTTAAATCTTTAAAGCTTTAACTTGAATACTATCACTTTTTGATGTTATATTAATAACACACAACTGGAGAAGTTCTGACAATAGAGATTATTTTGATTCCACACTGAGAGACAACAGGGATGGAAACACAAACGTATTAAAGAACATGTCTCTCCCCCTTTGTGAATATACAAAGTCGTGAAGGCTATTATTGGTTTTCAACTTGACAGCAATTAGCTACAATCCAGAAATGGAGGGTACACCAGTGAGAGATTTGTTTCTTCATTTGAAGTAGGCGAATCAAATTAAGTCTGGATGTTTGATGCAGAAAGGCACACATCTTTGGGCCAGATGTTGAGAAGGGACGAGATACCTTTAATCTGGGCTTCTGCTGGAAGTCTGTATAATTACATAGAAGAAGGAAACCTCTGATCTTTTATGGCTTGTCCTTATCTTGCTAGATCATCCACCCCTTCACTGGAATTGAAGCCTAGTTTTTTGGGATTCCAGCGTATACTGAAGGCCACTGGAACTTTCAGCTTTATGAACTGAGCAACTACAGGAGTCTTGGACTTTTCATTCACAGCCAGCCATTGTTGGATTAGCTAGACTGCAGCCTGTAAGTCATTCTAATAAATTCCCTTTAGATAGATGATAGATGGATGGATGTATATATAGATATATAGATATATTATATATTATAGATATTACATATATATTGAGAGAGAAGTTCATTCTGTAAGTTCTGTTACTCTATAGAACCTTAATATACATTTTCTTATTTTAATAAAATTAATAAGAAATATGATTTTAAAAGTTTTAGAATTTGCATATGCTATCAGTAAACTTTCGTTAAAATTAGAAAATATTTATCTGTTAAAATTATTATTTTATCTGTTTTGGGATCTAACAATGAGTATTTACCAACGTCTATTATGCCTGTTATTTTTATTTAGCCAGGAATGATATTCATTGTCTACATTATGCAGATTCCATATATGACAAAATACTTTGTAAAATAATGTGCAGAGAATATTTATGTTCTCATGGTTTCAGAGGTTTTCAATCCATGCTCACGTGATCTTGTTGTTTTGGACTTTCTCTATCAGAATTCATCAATGTATGCAGGTGGGAACAAATGGTGGCACAATAATGTTTACCTTATAGCAGCTGAGAGACAGAGATAGATAGATAGATAGATAGATAGATAGATAGATAGATAGATAGATAGATAATAAATACCAGATAGATAATTGATAGATAGATGATATATATTGATACATGGTAGAGAGATAATAGATAGATAATTAATGGATGATAGATAGATAGATAGATAGATAGATAGATAGATAGATAGATAATTGACAGATTATGGATATAGATAGATGGTAGAATGAAGATAGATGTATAGATAGATAATAGATAATTGATAGATGATATAGATTGATACATGGTAGAGAGATGATATATAGATAATAGATGATAGGTGGATAGATAGATAGATAGATAGATAGATAGATGAGAGATAGATGAAAATAATTGACAGATTATGGATATAGATAGATGGTAGAATGAAGATAGATGAATAGACAGAAAATAGATAATTGATCGATGACATAGATACATGGTAGGCAGATGATAGTTTATAGATAGATAGATAGATAGATGATAGATAGATAGATAGATAGATAAGATAGATAGATAATAGATAGATGATAGATAATAGATAGATAGATAGATAGATAGATAGATGAGAGATAGATAGATAGACGAGAGATAGATGAGAGATAATAGACAGATTATGGATATAGATAGATGGTAGAATGTAGATTAATAGATAGACAGAAAATAGATAATTGATAGATAATATAGATACATGGTAGGCAGATGATACATGATTTATAGATAGATGATAGACAGGCAGACAGACAGACAGACAGACAGATAGATAGACAGATAGATATGGAAGATTGAATGCTTCAAGTCCATTCCCAGGGACCTAATTTCTTTCCACTAGACCCATCTCTAAAGCTCTGCCACTTTCAATAGGACCTTTAGCTAGTGAACACAACTTCAACACACATCCTTTTGAAGAATTTTTGAGATTCACAGAGCACTAATTTTCCTTGTTTTCTGACTTGTAATTATCTGAAATAATAAAATAAATCACTAGAGTAATTCTTTTCTTTCTAGTTTGTCAATCCAACAAATAGCTAGTAAGCTTTGATTTGTTACTCAGTGCTTGGTCCTAGAGATATACTTAATGTGAGACAATCCCATATAGTCACTTCATTCAACAGGCATACAGTCCAGGGGAGATAATAGCACACTTTTCAATTCAATTTAAGTTTTAAATTTTATATTAGTTCATACATTTTATACAATGTGTTTTGATTAGATTCATCTACTTCCACAACTCTTTGTAGATCCACACCCTGATCTCTATGCATACAATATTGTTTTTTCTTTAAAACAAAATCAAGACCATTTTGTGTCATCTATATATTCTAACATATGTGACCCTCCAGTGGGGTACAGTATGCTTACTAAAGTCTATATTCTTAAAGAAAACTGACCCCCCACACACCCTCATCTCCTAGGAGTGGGACTTTGTGTCCCCCTCCTGTCACATGCTGGCATTTAGTCAAGTCATATGCATCTGTCACAACCTCTATGAGCTCATGGGCGCAAGTCTTCTGCTGTGTCTGGAAGATGCTGTTTTTTGTAGTTATCCGCTGTCCCTGGATCTTCCACACTTGTCTCCCCATCTTCTGCAATGATTCCTGTGCCTTACAAGGATGGAGAATGATATAGATGTCTTATTTAGGGATGTGTATTCTGCAGTTTCTGATTCTTTACACTTTGACCAGTTGTATGTCTCTATGTTGGCTGCCATCTACTGTTAACAGAAGCATTTTGATGATAGAGTTTAACCATAAGTTGTTAGAGGCCTGTTTAATATTATGCCCACTTACTATAAAAAATGGTAGTGGGCGCACCTTTAGGGTTCAGGGTTTCTCTAGCCACAGGTTGCTGGTGGCAAAATGGAACCAAGTCTGGATTTTATCATGTGGAATAGGTCTTAAAATCTAGTTATCCCCATGGCATTCGTGTCATTATTGTACCAGTGGGTAGGCCTTGCTAGACTTGGCTGTTATTGTATCTCACAGAGTTCAAGGCTGGGTACAATTCATGATGCCTTTCCTTGACGGTAGCATCCCAGGGCCATATGGCATTATGAAAGTAATGCAACAGCACACTTTTAAAAACATTTTATGTTTTCTTGCACATAGAGCAAGAGTCATGTGCATATCTATCAAAAAATTTGCATGGTAGGAAAATACAGACTTGTTTTATATTTACAACCTTACAATGTGTCACTCATTATGGGATGTCCAAACAATCTCCTTAGTTTTAACCAGAGTCCTATTTAGTGAAGATAAATTTGCCTTAACTGACCTCAATCAGTGCTCAGCTGGTCATGTACAGAGGTCACTTCATTAATGCAGAAAACAAAGTGAGGAAATAATTTAACTCCAGTTTAATCATTATTCTTGGTAGCAAAACACCAGGCTGGCCAGTGATGGATGTCACAGTAAACAAGCCCTTAAAGGATCAATTTGAAAAGAGTCTGAGGAAGATAAATACTAAATAAGTATTGCCACAAAGGAATGTGAAACTCCTGCAGAGTATTACATAGCAGAGTTATATGGTCTATAGAAGGGTTGGACTTAGGGCTGGGGCTGGAGAGTACCAGTTGTAAGGGAGACTAGAACACACAATACTCAGTGGTTCTTGGGACTATGAAAGCCAGAATACAATAGTGACCTTTCCAAGTGCCGTTGCCTAGACACGACAACCAGACTGAAGATCCTGATTTACTGTATTCAGGTGGATCCAGGTATACCCATGCCATCTGAAAATCCACACCAATAAAAAATAGTATTGGGAAAGTGTTTTAGAAGGATGAAGTATAACTCATTATAGCTAATAATGCAAGGCAAGAGTGGAGCAAGCATCTTCAGGATTTTCTAAAGCTACAAACCTATGACAGAGTATGTGACACTTTTGTTCTCCCATGGTCTGTATTTCGCGTTATAATTTTAAAAAACTTTGTCTAAAGTTAACTATATCTCTAAGATATGAATTAAAAGAGACTTCAGTGTAACTGTTTTAACTATCTAATATTTATGCCAATAGAGACACAGGAGGTATAAACTGAGTTAAAAACCTGCTATCTCAGTGAGGTGAGTTTATTTTCTTAACTATATACAAAACATCTATTTAAACAAAGTAGTCTACATTTCTATGAACTCCACCAAACCAAAGAGGGCTCCTTAGCTCTCTTGTCTAGAATACTGTTTGACCTGTGTCCTACCAGCTGCTTCTTGGTTGTTCCTGAAAATCCATAGAGAGAATCCATATCTCTATCTGGAGCTTTTTCCCATGAAGGCTCTTCCCAGCCAAAACAGAGAAAGAGAGAGAGAGAGAGAGAGAGAGACCATCAAAGGTCCAATTCAATTTCTTATAAAAGAAGTTGCTACCTCCTTCCTTACAACCTTGGCAGGCTAAATCACATCACCATCATGGTGGAGGGTGCCCCTATCCAGTCCAGGGTAGCTTGAGGCCACCCAGCTGACTTTGTCTCAGAACATAGAGCAGAGAACACAAGAGACCTCCCCCAAGCAACTTGCTTTAAAACAGGCAGGAACGCTCATTCTTTAGAATATATCTGTGGAAGATTTTAGAAGCACACCCAAACTGCATCTCTTTAGGACACACCTAACTGCATCTGAAAAACTCCTTAAGCTTTTACATTTTACTAACAATTAGGTTTTCTTTTTACAATAGTCAAATAACCTGTAACATTTCAGCAACATACATAGGACCATCTCAGGTTAAATACTAAAAGACTTTGAACTCATTCTTTTTTTTTTTCAATTTTTTTATTAGCTATTTTCTTTATATTACATTTCAAATGTAATATATATTACATTTCAAATGCTATCCCAAAAGTCCCCTATACCCTCCCCCCACCCTGCTCCCCTACCCATCCACTCCCACTTCTTGGCCCTGACATTCCCCTGTACTGGGGCATATAAAGTTTGCAAGACCAAGGGCCTCTATTCCTAATGATGGCTGACTAGTCCATCTTCTGCTACATATGCAGCTAGAGACACAAGCTCTGTACCTGACAAATAAAGAAGTGGATGCTCACAGTCATCTTTGAACTCATTCTTATAACCTTGCATATCCATGCCTCACTGAACCTCAACCCAGGGATAAACATCTGTAAATTCCGCTGTCCGAAAGGAAAGCTATGAACAGAAGGTCTGATCAACTATACAAGTCTTTTCTTTTATCATACTCACCTCAACATATTAGTGCAGACATCAAATCAAGAGCTCACTAATCATGACAGGAGGGCAGGTTTTTCTAATTATATTCTTACATCAACTGAAAAACTAATACATGACATAAGCAATGAAGCTGATTGATTTGAGACAATGATCCAAAAATCTGCTTTTGGCAGAAAAACAGATAACCATTCACAAATTACTAAGACAGTGTGATCGTTTGTATGTGCTCAGCTTAGGAAGTGGCACAATCTGGAGGTGTGGCCCTGTTGGAGTAGATGTGTCACTGTGGGTATGGGCTTTAAGACCCTCATCCTAGCTGCCTGGAAGTTAGCATTTCACGAGCAGCCTTCAGATGAAGACGTACAACTCTTAGCTCCGCCTGCACCATGCTTAACTAGATGCTGCCATGCTCCCTCCTTGATGGTAATGTACTGAACCTCTGAATCTGTAAGCCAGCCCCAGTTAAAAGTTGTCCTTTATAAGACTTGCCTTGGTCAGGGTGTCTGTTCACAGCAGTAAAGCCCTAAGACAGACAGATTTATGCTGCAATTTGAGGCACTCTACCTTCTACCCTAGCTTCTGCAAGTCACCACTTCCCTGACTCTGTGACATGCTTTCCTTAGGACCTTTGCCCACTGCCTCTCCCTCTATCCTTCTCTATGATCCATTTCCCTGTTTCTCCTAGTCACCCAATCAGAGATTTTTCCCAGGGCTAACCAATGCAACAATTCTCTGTATACCCCCATTGCTTCTGTTTTGTTTATGGCATTAATCAGACGGTGACATGTTAGAAAATTATGTATTTATTTCTGTGTTCCTGCTGTCACATGATGTACTCCTAGCTTGTAAACATGACATTATCAGTAGCTGTATCTGATTTGTTTCCTAATTTATCCTCACTGCATGCAATGGTGCCTGGCAGATATTTAGTGCTCCAGATATTTGCTCTCTGATCTATCAATGTTGGCAGTATGGTAAGAAAACAGAGATACTAACCAGAACAGGCACATGTTCTTTGGAGAGGTGAAGACAACTTAGAAGTTCCACTAGGCAAGTAAAATAATACACAAATGGACTTTAAATGGAAGTTGTAATGCATTTCATAGTGAGCTATTGTCTCCATGGTTGGTGGTTAAATTTTATAGAATTTCAACCTCTGTTGAAAATTACTATTTGATAGATGTGACCACAGAATAAAAGTTAAACTAGTATTTATGAGGCATATTCCATTAAATTCCATGGGCATTTTATTTCATTAAAGCAAATAAAACTGTGATTTGAAGCTGAACTGTCTCTCATCTCTATCAAATTCACGAAATAGATGGTGATTTACTTTATGTGACAAAGTGAGCTATCCAATGTTTTTGGTTTAAAGGGGGTGTGCACACTATCCTCCAAATATGACAACCATCCATGGGAATATTAAATGTAAGTTTTGCTTCCGTTCTCATTTTCTCATTTTCCAACTTTTCTGACACCGTGCAATAATACAACAAAATCATACATACCGGAAAAATAACATCTGGAGTCCCTGCTCTGGATATCGCATTTCTCATTCACTGTCCCATAGAAACCATGCCTGGTCATTTCTCCATGCCAGTAGAATAAGCGCACATTTGCTTTTCTTAATTTTTTAGACTTACTCATTCATTGCGTCGATGCAGCATGTGTTACCTAGAAAAAGTGATGATGGTACTCTACAAGGCTGAGTATGCACCAGAAACAATGGGAAGGCTTGCTGAAAGCAGAGACGAGCCCCATTTTCACATGTGTTGGCTCAGAAGATCTGGAGCAGATACAGAAACTGTGTATTTCTTATACACTCCTGGAGACGTCAATCCATGATCGCTGTTTTGGCCACTCTTCGGGTAAAGTTTATCAGTTGAGTTCTGAGGGTGCCATTGCCTCTTTTCCATTTGAAAACTAACCTATGGAATTGATCCATCAAACTAAGACTGAGCTGTGTATCACACTGGGCTATGTTGTAATCCAGACACAGATTTTAGTGGGTGGGGCTGTTTGAATAATTTCATGTAGTGTTGAGCTTGATTTCCTAGTACTTTGTTAAAGATTACCATATATGTGGCCATTGGGGACTTAATTGGTCATTTTCTGTAGCTTCTGAGTTTTGGGTTGGTATCAGTGGGCTGCTGGTCCCTTAAAATGAGGTTGGAAGTGCCCTGTGCCATTGATTTTGGGGAGAAATTAAGGATTAATATGAATTCATTTAGTTTCTGATAAAATTCACCAAGAAACAATCTAATCCTGGATTTATTTCTAGTTTTGATTAACTAATCAATCTCCTCATTAGTTATGTCTCTTCAAATTTCCTATTTCAGTCTTGACATGTTGTATGTTTCTATGAACTTATGAAATTTTTTCCAGATTTTTTTCATTTGGTTTACATATTCATTTTTAGGAGATTCTCATGGCTTTGTTTCATAGCCATTAATTTAAATATTTTTTTCCTTCTCTGAATCTAGCTAAGCAGTGGGGGTTGAATGAGGCTTTCACAGGGGTTGCCCACAACCATTGGAAAACACAGAAATTTACACTATGATTCATAAACGTCTCAAGTTATAGTTATGAAGTAGCAACAAAAATCATTTTATAGTTGTGAGTCACTACGGCATGAGGGGCTGTATTGAATGGCTGCGGTATTAGGAAGGTTGAGGACCACTGAGCGTGTGTTGTTCTGCACTCTGCTAAATTTGCGTTTATTTCTTTTCCTAATTCCTGAGGTGCAGAGTTTAGCTGAGATCCTTTTGAATGAAGGCTTACATCATCACAATGAATTCTCATTTGGTAATAGCATTGCTCCATCTCCAAGCTTGGATACGATGTGCTTTATTTCAAAATACTGTCTACTTTTCCTCGGCTCCTTGATTATATTCAGGAGCCTGGTCATTAATTGCCATATATTTGTGATTTGGGGACATTCTTTCTGATATTATTTTTCTGGTCTGGAAAGACACTTATCACCTTTTCAATCCCTTAAAACTTTTGTGTCTTGAGCTCTGCTGCTATGAGTTCTGGCCTGCAGAATGTTCGGTGTGTGCCTGAGAAGAATGCAATCACTGCTTCTGAGTGGAATGCTTAGTGTACATCTGTTAGGCCCGCTTGATAAAATATTGATCACATCTGCTTGTTGATTTTTGGACTACATGTTATTTCCAGTATCAAAAATGGAGCATTGAACTCTCCTACTATAATTGTGTTGCTATCTATTTATGCATTCAGTTCATTTATCTCAGAATTATCTATAAATATCATGGTACTCGAATGGTAGGTGTACATGTATGTTCACAGTTGTTATATCTTTTTGCTATACTGAGCATCTTATTAAATAATGCCCTTCTGCATGTCTTGTGATAATCCTTTATTTAAAAACCTATCTCATAATATACAAGTAAAGCCATTCCTACTTTCATTGCTTAGTAATTACATTGGATATCCTTTCCTAATGTATGAATAACCACTTTATATTTAAAGAGATTAAATCCTGCAATCAAAATTCATAGAGCAGATAAGCGCATAAAAAACTAATTGTACGCTGCCCCAATAGACTCATTTTGGATTAAAACAGTACATATAAAGGCAAGTTGTTAACTTTATTGCTTACCTAAACTTTGAAAGGAAACATCAGCACCTAGATATTACTACAAATTTGCTAAAACTATTTCTCAACCAAATTTAATCTCATCTGTTTCATTCCCTTCTTTCACCTTTTCTTCCTCTATTTAATTAATATTTACTGCTTGGATTTCTCTAAACAAATTATGTCTTTGTATATGTATTTATTTCAATTCATAAATAATCTGTTCTCTGGGTCCTTTCTCAGCTTGCCTTTTTGAATTTACATGCCACATGTTGTTTTAGAAGTGACTGACCAGGAAAAAAAAAAAAAAAAGTGAAATGATTCCTAGTGAGACTCTGCTATGCCCAGAGCCCAGAGCCTAGCTCAATAGTCGATAGCAAGGCTGCTTCTAGAAATTAATGACGTAGATACAAAAACCCACAGCCAAACATTCAGTAAAGCTTGAGGAATCCTAAGGAAGAAGGGGGGAAGGAGGTAGGATCCAGAGGGTTTTAAGGATATCAGGAGAATATGGCCCACAACATCAACTAAGCAGGCCTCATTGGGGCTCACAGAGATGGAATCAACAGTCACAGAGCCTGCATGAGTCTGATCTAGGGCCTCTGCATGTATGTTACGGTTGTGTGGCTTGGTGTTCTTGTGAGACATCTGTCAATGGGAGTAGAGTATCTGAGATTGTGAGACGTCTGTCAGTGGGAGTGGGGTATCTGAGGTTCTTTCACCTTCTCTTGGCTCCCTTTTCCTCCTACTGGGTTGCCTCATCCTGCCTTGCTATAAGGGTTTATGCCTAGTCTTATTCCAATGTATTATGTCATATTCAGTTGATATCCCTGGGAGGCCTGCTCTTTTCTGAAGGGAATTGGCAGAGGCATGGATTTGGAGTTGAGGGAAGGTGCAAGCAAAAACTGAAAGAAGGAAGAGAGGGGAAACTTTGGTCAGGGTGTAATATTTGAGAGAATAATGATGATGGTGATGATGATGATGATGATAAAATTCATATCTCATGCTAGTTATGGCTTTAGTTCACTTATGTCTCTGCATTCTGATGTCTGTTTTATGACTTTATCAACTTTTTTACTTTCTCAGTAGATATTTATGATCCCTTAATGGTTTTCATAATTATAAGTAATAACAGTCACTAAATGTATATAGGTCTCTTCATATGTGTTTATTAAAAATTTTACTATCAGAAGTGTTGACTCATAGAATTTATTCAATGCTTCCTTGTCAGGTAGGCTGAATGAGTGACCCCAGTGAATGATCTTCATATTGCCACACCTTTCCCCTACAATAGTGTAACCCTATTCCCCACCCTGCTTTGGCCAATTACCTGCGAGGTAGAAGCCTGAGTATGGGTTACATATTTTTGCTTTCTTCTTTGTGCGATTGAATGCACTTGCCCTCACATCTCTGATACTGCTAATAGAATGTGTATATAATAATAATAATAGAATGTGTCTGCTGAATAGAAATAGTTGACACACTTTAGAATTATGTGGATCAGAGTCCAAGGGTCTCAGGAGCTGTCCCAAACCATAGTCAGAGACAATCCAACCACATGTTTACCTGGATTGTCTAGACTCACCTGTCAGACTAAAGATGCCTGAGTGAGTCTTTCAGCTGCAAGAAATGATTCTTATTTTAAGAAATTAGGGTGTTTTGTTGTTTTTCTTTTCATATTACCATAAGCAAAATTTACTTGACACATTTGATATTGCTAAATACTTCTCCAAAGCAATTGATCCAATTTTCACTCCCACTAACAGTGGCTTCATGTTTTACACTTGATGACATAAGACTTAAACATCTTTGCCAACAATATGGTTGTGAAAGCATATTTTACTATGGTTTTAATTTTATCTCTCTAATTAACAGTGAACATATTTTCACATGCTTTTGGCCATCCCTACCTATGCATTTTATATTTTTATTTGCCTCAGCACTTATTAATGAGAGTTGAAGCCTTCCCAAGACGTTTTAAAATTACTTTACAATAGAAGTATGTAAATATGGTCAATTAGAATCATTCTACCAAGTAAGACAATTTGGATCATCTGTGACTATTCCGACTCATAGTAATAAGGTCATTGATCTTAAGAGAAGACAGATGTCTTAAATTGGGGCTCAGTTCAAGTATGAAGAAATGCTATTGGGTTTGCCATAAAATAATATCAACAGCAATACTGTGTTTACCTAAGGCAGACAGCCATAGGCTGATTATATTTATTTCATATTTATTTCAACACTCTCATTTCAATAATTGAAGTAACTTGCCTAACTACTTAACAAGAGATAAGTCTTAGAAGTTGAACACCAATCGCCTACCCCCTTCAGGTACTCATTAATGGCCAGATTTTAATAGTTCCATATAAAATACTTTTCCAAATTTCTGATATTTACCTATTTCAAAGAAATAATTTTGTTTTCTATTCAATATATTTATTTTTTTCATTTATGGATACCTTATTACATATATATTTAATTTTTAGCAATTGATAGTTTTCTACATGAAAATTACGAGTTGTTTTTGTTGCTGTTTGTTGTTTGTTTTGTTTTTCAGAAACTGAAGATACTTGGGCATTTTGTTCTTCACTGGAACATGATGAAATATTTATTCCTTTTTCCTCTAGCACACATGGTTTACAGTGCTGCATATTTACTGGATGTTCTAAAGTGCCAAAAACCCCAAACAAACAAACAAAACCCCCATAGTATTACAATATTGGTAACAGAAAGGAAAAGCAAGGGAGAAAATACAATAATATTTGCAAACTCATTTAAAAAAAAAAACATTTCCCTCTGTGGCAATGGATCTTTCCTTTATAATTTCTCAACCCCGTCTGAGCGGATTCTGATGTGGCTTCCTCTTTCTAATAGTACAACATGCATGTGCTTTGTAACTCCAATGTATTTGTAAGTCTTTACCTGTCTGATTCTGTTGTCTGTGAGGGGCTCAGGAAGCCTGCTGGTCAGGTGAAGGGAGAGAGTTTGGCAGGCAATGAGACAAACATTGTTTCAAAATCAACTGGGAAATCCAAGGCTGTGAAGACTGAAGTAGTTATGGTAAGTGCTTCAAGACGAATGGCGAAATAGCAGTGTGGTGCACATTTGAATCTTGAGTCAAATGCGTCATTTTATCCTCACCAAAACGGGCACTGGAAGTACTTCCATGGTACAGATGAATTAGGAAGACAGACATTTTCAGAAACTTGCCAGTGTCACAGACTAAAAGTGATGGAACCAGGATGCAAGGAGGACCTTCAGGACAGTGCTTTCTGTGGCTGTGCTTTATGGTGAATTCTCCCTGTATGCATGATGTCTTAGCATTAGAACAGTTAGTGGCCTGGCCAATGCCTAGCTACTGTGACTGCTAGCTATTAACTGCAGGCAAGTGCATGCTGTTAGAGATGGTCCCTGGCCAGTGAGGGAATCACCTTAGGTGGGAACCCTGGAGAAGTGAACATGATCCTTCTACTTCATTAGAGAAAGGAAGGAGCCAGAAGCTAACAAGATGCTAGTGGATGCATAGACTGTTGCCTGGATTTGACTAAGGCCTTGGAACTACCTAGGCTCCAGAGCTCCCTGCAGAATCTGGCCGAGGCTGGACTTCAAATGAAACTATGATTTTGGTGTAACCCCTTTGTGCCCCCTTTGGTTCTCCTCCCTGTTACTCTCCAGGAATACTTCCTCAGTTCTTCATTTGTACAATAATCTCAGCTCAGCTCTACCTCTCCAGATTCTGAACCTCACCCTCAGCATATGGCAAGCTTTCACCTGCAGTCCATATGCAGCCACATGTTACCAACAATGCCTATAGTTGTGGTCCAGTACCAAACCATAAAGTCAAAACATGATGGTTTTCTCTGTGTGTGTGTTGTTTTTAATTTAATGAGTAGTTTTTAAATATAAACTTTGTCAATGGTAATGTCTCATGATATCAAAAGATAGGACACACCCATGAGCATCTACATCTCTGAAGATACTCCACCTGCTCCAGATAAGGCATCAAGACATTCCCTATCTCCTCCAAGGATTCAATGAATATTTAAATAGCACAAACAGAAGGCATCAAATTTAGCCAATTCAAAATTACAATATGTATCTTACAATAGCAATAACAACAGTAGCAGAAAATGCATCCTTGACACCAGCTGAACTAACCAGACAATGAGAAAACACAGACATTAACAGTGACAACAGTCAACTGAAAGGTGTTAGTGTGTGCCTTTGAAAGCTTGTGTCTGGCCTGGTGGAAGAAATAACTGATGATCCATTCCCTTACCTGATGACCTGAAGTTCATCCATAACAACCTAGGTTCTGTAAATCCTAGCCTGAGTTCTGCATCCCACAATTCCTGATGTGCTTGTGCCTCCTTTCAAGCAAAGCAACTTGGTACCTGGCTCTGCTATGATACTTGCTATAATAGTGATTAACAGCTCTGTGGCTATCTTTCAAGCCTTCCTCTCCCTCAGCCATTGAGGTCAGCAACCAAGTTTAATTACTGACATATCCCCATATCTGCCAAGCAATCAGCCCACAAGCAATTAACACGTATCTAGCCTCGAAATGAACGCATGATGACAGAAATGGAAACAAGCATATTGGAATCAGACCTAAATTGACGTAAGAAGTTTGTATCAACTTTCTTAATCATGAAACAACAAACTGTTTCAAATGCAAAGGAGAGAATGACGACCTTCTATGTCTAGCATTGTCTGTATCTACACTATATCTCCATTCTTAAGCAAAATGAATCTTCTGTTGAACTCAGAAGATGTTATACTTGTTGTCATTGCAGGCTTCCTATGAATAATGTTTTCTATTTTGCAAAACTGTATTTTTCCTCCTAAAATTCTTTTTTTCTCTTGTGTACAGAAATCCTGCTGTTCTTTTGTGTTCAGCCGCGTTCTTCTACCCTGGGGACATCCACACTACATTTTCCTAGGAAAGGTGTTTTCAGTGTGCTACATTAGAAAACACTTATTTTGTACCATCCCATCCTTCATTGGTCTGGTATCATTCCATGGTATCTTAATAGCTAAAATCTGTATACTTGTAGACTATACCTAGAAGGCTTCCAGAAAAATCAATGGTTATTATTTTCAACTAGAAGAAAACCTCAGACTCCCGTTTCTTCATATGTGTCCTTCCTGATTATTTTTAGAAATGAAGGATCAAATACACTCGTGTAAGCCTATACTATCCAACTGTTACTGTTGATGAGAAAAGCCATGTCAAGGTTATTGATACTTACTGCAGAGTAGTAATTTCCCACTTATCTTCTAAACTCATAGCTGGCCAATTAGATTACTTGTCTGTTGACACAATAACACTGCCAAGCAAACAAGTGCAAAAGTTTAACAGCACATTATCACATGTTCATTGCTGTCATATCTGAGATCATATGAGTGTCAGCTTGCTGATTTGGCTGGTTTGGGTTTCCATATCTCAAATCACTCTCAATCGTTTCATTGTCATGAAGGGCTACTGAGGTGATATGGACCAACTACACTTCTTTATCCTCCAACATGATAGCCATAGTGTTATGGGGAGGACAGAGATAACAAATAACAAGCAGGAACTCCATTACTAGAATCACAACTGGCACATAACCACAACACAGCCCTTGAGTTCTGTCAAATTGAGACTAAGAGATGAGAATGCTCATGCTTTGAGGTTCTGTTGTCAAATTTTCCAAATCCTCTTCTGTTCCTACAACCAGCTTAAGTGAGTAATGTCATGAGGCAGGATACACACTGCCTGTTCTCTCGGAACATTTTCTGATCCTCTAGAAGAAATTGATTATATATCCCAAATATCCCCAAGACTCCTTCCTGTGAACTGTCCTGAGCACCTAAGAATGTGGCCCGGACAACATACACCATTCATCTGGCAACACATTTCTTTCTTTCTTTTCTTTCTTTCTTTCTTTCTTTCTTTCTTTCTTTCTTTCTTTCTTTCTTTCTTTCTTTCTTTCTTTCTTTCTTTCATTTTTTTTTTAGAATCTCCAAGAAACTGAGTAATAAAAATGGCACAGCTTAGCTATTTTTTTTTTTTTTTTTGGTAATTCTCATACCACATGTAAGATAAGATCAGGACATTGAGCAAATCCTGACCTACAGTGTTCCAATTTCATTCTGACCTTGGAGCCCTCCATGAATCAATAGCACTAGATGCTGCAGAAGAAATTCATTTATCCCATACACACTTTCTATGGTGGAATCCCAAAATATCCAGCCACACCAACTTTTATCAAGTCCCATGGCAATAATTTCTTTAGATCTGGCTGTACCTATCTACTTCAAGACTCTTCCAGTGGGTAAAAGAAATAACACACCCAGAGTATATGTCTTAGGTGTGCTTCCAATGAGACAGACAATCGTCACTCCTGAATAATCTCTCTACCTTCTACAGTTACACAGCCATCATCAGCCCTTCCTACTGGTAATGAGAAGGAAGATTAACACTGAGATCTCATTCTAGAATTATAATATATGTAGGGCATATACATAAAATTAAGAAATGATAGGAAGATGCAGTATTCTACTTTTATGCTACAAAATCTACATAGTATTAATATGGCTAGATAAATATTATCATGGTTATTTTCTCTCATCCCTGGTTAAGGCTTAGAATTGTAGAACAAGGCACAGAAACAGTCTTTGAGAGATAATGACAGGAAATGACTACATTGCAGTTTTCTACATCTTACATAGACTACTAACCCATTACATTCTTCCCAATTACTCAATAGCTCAAAACACTTACTTGTCATTTGTTTTCTGGCGAGTTTTGCTACGAGTAGTGTAGGAGTTATTTGGCCATGCTGATCCTCTTGTGTCCTGTTCTCAGACTTCTTCCTTCGCTCTCCTCTTCCCTTCCCTCTTCTATTCTTCAATTTCCTCTTTCTCTTTTCTCTATTTTCTTCTCTACTCTTGGTCTTCTTTCTACCACATCCATTTTTATTTCTATTTCCAGTTTCAAAAAATATTTCTTAGGGGCTTACTTCTGTCATCATTACTTTGAAACTAAAGGCACATCAGCAAGGGGCCAAGGAGAGCAGCTTCTCTTGCTCATGCTCAGCACAGATGAAAGGCATTTAAAGGTAATTACAATTCTCCTGGGGGAGTCCATTAGCTAGCTATTATTAGCCCAAGCCAAAAGTCACATCTATACTTTACAGCATCACATCAAGTGCCTGAAACTGAAATTACAACATGGCCCACACATTTAAGGTGCTATATTTAAGGTTAAGATTGGTCTGTCCTCAATCTACAGTCAGGCCACATTTTCTCATTTTCTTCATCCTGAAGAGCACACATTCACACACACATTAAAAAGGAATAAATTTAATTATGAATATGAACATAATGTCACATTCATTTCAATCTTGTAGAAAACCTGGTTAAACCTCCCAGAGGATCCTTCTTTGTGTCACAACATCATCTTCCTTGTGACGGATTTCACACTTCTTTCATATTATGGGGTAATGACTAAATTGCTACTAAGGGAAATGGCATTTGTCTAATGGAAGAAAAATATTGGTGCAGTGTAAAAGATCTGAAACATTCTGAATTCCTAAACCAGTTTCTCACCTAAGGAAGAGAGTGTAGATTATATTATTAGTCACTATACTCCCCTCATCCTGGCAGAAAAAAAAGGGGTCTACAGCTAATTCCAACAAGAAACACTGTGAAGCAGAATGTGGCAAGAATTCACGGACTCTTTTAATATATATATATATATATATATATATATATATATATATATATATATATATATATATAATGTCCCATGCAAAAATGTAACAGTACTTTTATGCCAAACAAGCATTCAGTAATGACATAATGGAATGCACACTTCTTCTGGGGAAAGGGAAGCTATTTTGGTCCACTGAGAGATGGAATGTATCAAATAACTAAAGAGCTCCCTTCAATACCACAATTTTCTTTAAAAAATATCCTGGAAGCATTATACTGTTGGAAAATATACCCATTAAAACTGATATTATCTACAATATTTTGAAAGACTGTAGACTGAACTTTAATGTAATCCTTCATCTATGTTTTCTGGCATAATGAAAAGGGGAGACTAATAAGAAATCCTGTATTTAATACCAAGTACTCTCAGTGCTTCACTGTGGTTCTACATTTCTCTTCATGATTATTATTTCATCCACTCAGGCACGACTCATTAACAAATTACATTAAATACCTACGCTGTGCCAAGAATTCTAGTATTATGAATGAAAGGATGAAAAGGGATATTTCATTCTTTACAGAACTTATGTTGGGCAGAGATATTTTATACGTTTTAAATAATAAATACAGAGAATTATAACTGCATTGATGAAATAATGCAAAGCAATAAAAAAAGAGCTATGGGTTGAGATGTGGAGTATCATGAGACTATGTAGACACTAAAACATAAAGGACAAAGACAAACAGCTGTGTGGGATCAATAAGTGTCATAGAAGATTCTAGTCTCTGAAAAATGTTAGAGAATATATATTACATCCATGAGCCTATGGTAGGTCATGTATATAGGATGCACACTGTTATGGGTCTAATTGAATTTGTTTAATAGTCTTTCTCTAGGTCTCGATGCCCAAACTTTAGCTACCTGCATTATCAATATCTTATATCTGTAGCAACTCCCTTTAAAGTTATTCCTTTGTGTTTGGGGTACCAGAGGTACTTTGGGTACAGCTACAAGTTCACATCTCCAAAGGGGATCCAAGGCCAATGGCTGTCTAAAAGCAAGTATGAAAGTTCAGATTCTTGATTCCAAAGAAGAACGCTACATGGTATCATTTGTGTGCTTCACACAGCCTAAAGTGATGAAGCCTGAACTGGAACTTGGCCTGAAATCCTTCCTTCCTTCCTTTCTTCTTTGCCACTGACTTCCTAGATACCTTCACCCTTATCTCCTTGGAGCCCAGTTTGAATCAATTACCTTTGGTCAAATTTTCATGGTAGATTCTGTACTTGTTGAAACAGCCTTCATGTACTCTCTACAGCAACACAAGTGGAAGAGAGTATATCAAGGTGAATGCTATGCTTGCATTGATGGTTAGGATATTTTACAATTCAAGTATTGATAACAATGATGAGGAACTATTTTAATCCTTCCACAATGTAATTTTATAACTCTAGGCAAAAACCACATGCCTGAGCTTAAGTTTCTCATGTATGCTGTGAAAAGCAGGCCCACAATGTTCTCCCAGGAACTTTTCCTAGTCTAAGGTAATATGTTCCATGCATGCATGGTATGGGTGAATTAGGAATAAATGTATGTGCTATCTACAAAGGAAATAGCCTACAGATTGGAGTAGGGCTATGAATTATTATTCTAGAAGGAAGGCTTTATTTGACTTATTACTGTATCCTAGCTGAAGCAAAAGTTAACTATCAGCTCAAAAGTCAGTAGGGTAGAGGTATTATTAAAATCATTTTATCTCATATCTGAGTAAGCTTTAAGGAAGATAACTGAACCAATGAAAGAAAGACTCCAGTGATAACTAACCTAAGAAATGTGTGTGCTCTGGGTGGGAAAGGTAGATGCTGAGAAGGTCCATTCTAAAACCTGCAAGATCATGTTTGTTACTGAATCACCGGATCTGGACGTGTATAGTAATTCCTGATGCTGAGAAGTCAGAATGGATCAACATTCCAGAAAGGGGCAAATATTGCTGGAAATATGACAGACACTCATAACTTCACAGCATTGCCTTAAAAGCCATTACTGTTGGACAACTGGATTTAAAATTAGCTATAAAGCATTTGTGGCATATTATAGTTTCAGATTTCCAGCTCTATGGATAGAGAAGATACCAGAAGATCACAGAGGTGCAGAGAGCAGTTGGCCAAGCATACAACACAGTATGCCATGGCACAGAACCAAGTCAATGAGTCAGGTCAATGCCTTTCATTGCTTGTGCCAGGCCAGCTAGCTCCCTTTAAGTCTGGTTCCCACAAGTGTAAGGTTAGACAATGATTATACACATCTCATGGATGAGTAAAATAAATGGGTACCTTTGCGATCTTTTATTATTATGCACCCAGTAAAGACATCTTCCCGTTGTCCAAACTTCCCACCAAACTTAGAAAAACAAAATATTGTCAACAAATTCTCTGCCTAGCCCTTTCTGTTTCCTTCCCCTTGACCTTCTCACCCCAATGCTGGTTTTGTTCCAGTTTCTCATATGGCAACCCCACTTCCCTAAGATGACTATCAATTTTTACATTTTTTTCTACTTCAGTCTTTGTCCTTTTACTGAGAGAACATTCTGGCAGTTATTCACAACTCAACACTCACTGGCTGTGAATATGAGACCCAACTATCATCTCTCTATCCCTCTCCAGTCCAAACGGCCCAACTAGATATTCTTACTAATACTAGAGAACATCTATTCTGTAGATCTTTCATTTACTTCAGTTTATGTGAAAATTATAACACTGTTAATTTTCCCTATCTCTAGCCAGTTTTTCCATACAAGCTGACTTTGTAGAGAAAAGCAAAGCCTTTACATCCACAGGCATTTTTGTTCCTATCTAAAATTAGTGCAGCTGCTGCTATACTATTTTAGGGAACACAGGACATGCGCCTCTCCTCAGATGTACCAGCTTGTCCAGTTATGAAGCAGCATACGTTATGGGGTATGTATGTTTAGCATCAAACCCCAACACCACAAGGCTGCAGCTTCTGCTCATTTACCACAGAGTTGGCAAGTGTGTGATTGGTGAGCACAGAGGCTGGTAGGAAGGATAAACATGATTTTTTTTTTTATGTGAAAAATATATAACAGAACAAGAAGTCCAAAACAGGGAATGTGTGTGCCAGTTTGTCTTCCATTGCTGAGACAAAAGCAGCAGGGAGAAAGGGGAGGAGTTAGCTTACATCAGGGCTACAATCTATCATGAAGGAGAGTCAGTAACCAGAGGCAGGGATCAGGATTCAGGAACTTGCAAGGATTATGGGAGAATACTGCTTACTGTCTTGTTTCGGGCTATTTGCTCAGACCGTTTTCTTATATAACCCAGAAGTACCTGCCCAAGGGTTAGTGGAGTCCTCTCACATCAATCATTAAGAAAATGACTAATAGACTTGCCTACAGGCCAGTCTGATGAAGTCCTTTTCTCAATTCAGGTTCCCTCTTTCCAGATGAATCTTGTTTGTGCTAAGATGACAAGAAACTATCCAATACATCCTGCAAGGGGACACTCAGTGAGTGAGGATGCTCTCAAGAGGAACATGTCCAGGATAGGAAAAGCAGAAGACAGCTTTTTTTCTTTGCAGAAGTCTACCTCCATCTTGGCCTCCCAAGAGCTACATAATGAGAATGGCACCAAGACCCACCATCATCGCAAGCTGACTCCGGAAGAAGGTACTGTCTGTAGATGTCTGTACTGGTGCAGCTCCTGGAGGCAGAAACCAACCCTCTCAAGAGAAGGAGCAACAGCAGGCAAGGCCCAATGGCTGAGACAAAGGGTCTCACCTAGATTTTAGAAGATATGTGTAAGAGAATTTTTCTCAACTCAGCTGAGAAAAAATAATAGAAGCAATGGAGTATGGGAGGGGAAAATGGAGGGTTTCGTATTGAGCCAACACATCTTCTCCATCTGTTCAGCTCTCTAGCACCAAAGATAGTATTTCAACAAAATGAGTGCTCAATAAGTACACAGTCAGTAGAAATTTCTTGGAAATGAAGTAACCTGTCAGAAATAGCTATTAAAAGAACAACAACAAAAGTGATAAAAAAGAAATAGCTATTAAATTTAAAATAATGCCATATTTATAGAATATGGAGATTTTGATTTTCAGGATATTAAAAATTGTATCAAATCAAGCAGTTGAGAGTATCTCATCTGCTGCATTGTTTTATCTTTTCTGGCCTTCAACATTTCAATAAGCAAAAGCTGAAAACAAACAAACCAAAGCAAAAAACTATGGAAAAGAAGAAGAAAAGAAGTAGAGTTGCAATAAGAAGGAAGGGCAGATATGGAACAGCCTAGAGCCCCAGCACTTGAGAGGCTGAGGTATAATGAGTGAGAGAGTTCAAGGCCAGCCTGGGCTGTATAGGGAGAATGAGTCACACACCACACACACACACACACACACACACACACACACACACACACTACATGCATGCAAAAACACACACACACACATACATACACACTACATGCATGCATACAAACACACACACACACATGCATACACACACAGAGGCAGAGAGAGGCAGAGAGAGAGACTGAGAAACTAAGAGATACAGAGAGAAACTGAGATAGAAACAGTGACAGAGACAGAAAGATGTGCTCTGCTTCCAGGTTGCGCGCACCTGCTAGTTTTCCCAGTAGATTAGTTGAAATGAGCATAATTTTATCTAATTCAACTCCAGAACTGAAATTGTGCTAATGGTGGACCTGTCTGTGCTTTTCTTGCATGGATCAGATGAAGCAATCTACCAGCAAGGACATCTGCGGGATATATATATTTTTTTTAATTGAAGGTGACAAATTCCAACCAGAGAATTTAGCTTAAACGAATGAGGAACTTTGCAGGTAATCTAAGAAATCTGCAGAAAGTGAGGTGTGGTTGCACAAGCTGATAACTCTAACACTAAGGAGACAGAGACGAGACGCCCACTGCAAGATTGAGGACATAGCCCTCCATGTAATGAGTACCAAGACAGCTATGGGGACATAGAGAGATGCTTCCTTAGGAAGGAAAGAAGAAAGGAAGTCATGGAGGGAGGGAGGCAGGGTTAGAGTGGAGGTGAGGGAAGAAAGGAGGGAACAAAGGGGGGAAATGAAGAAATGAAAGAAAGAGATCAAAAGCTAGAATGAACTGGTCTCTCCCTCTCCCTCCCCCCCCCCCTCTCTCTCTCTCTCTCACACACACACACACACACACACACACACACACACACACACACACACACAGGAGCCAGCTACTTTTAACCATAGCTATTTTCCCTTGCCTGACAACTTGTCTAGGAGCTGATGGCATTCTCACATCATGGGACTCTTTTAAAGCCATGGATCTCATATGCTGGAACATCAGTGTCAACCTTGATTGACATTGATGTCAATGACTGAATGTTCAGCATTCAGCAGCTATTCCATAGCTTTCACCTGGAGGCAGGAAGAAATGTTTTCCTGAGGGATGGATAACCTCAGAAGAAAAGCATAGCTGGAGAAGACAGAGCTAACTAAGTATTTACAGAAGAAACAACACCAACTGTCTTTTCCATGGGTTGTGTCTTCATAATAATTAATATATCTACCTGAACACTTCCCTCTATAAAATGAGAGTACCAATAAATGTTTTACTAGGATCTTTGAAGATTAAAATGGATAACTTATGGGTAAAGATACTGAATAAAACATGTGCTTTCAAATTGTGGTAAAATGATGTCATGGATTGCAGTGTATTAATTACGGAACATTTACCAAGCACATAGGAATTTTATATTAGTTTTATAAATTGTAAAAAATAAATATTCAATGGCTACCTTTTCAAACTAGGAGTCAAACCCACCACATCATAAAAGCAGGAGATGGGGGAGGGGGAGGAACTGAAGGTGGCACTTTTTCTTGTCAGTTCTCTCTTCAGAGTAGTCATTCTCTGTTGAGAATGACACAAGGTTATGTTTAGAGAAGTGCCAGCTCTGAACCATTTCCTCCCTTTATTCTCAGAAATCAAAAATGATCCAGCATAAAGCCTTCGCAGCTGTGTTGGGGAATGCGCTAGTCACGCCTCAGCAATTTATGGCCAATTTTCCATTAATAATAGAGAACGAAGAGTGGTTCAATCACTTCACTATCTAAATACTTGTTCTTAAGAAAGGGGGAAAGAGAGTACAATAGTTTTTGTTCTGTTTCTGAAAGAGCATTAATTCAATATTGTGTATCTTTGAAGAAAAACATTTAGATGGCTCTAAGTGGTAGGAAGTTAGGTTGATTGGAAATTATTCATAACAGCCAGTCTGCGCAGTATTACCTACAGTCCCCAGAGAGTGAGTGAGAGACAAACCTGAAATCCATGGTGCAACAGAGGTACACTGAATGATGGAGAAAAGGGAGCTAGAGAGAAAGAAGAAGAAAAGAAGAAGAAGAAGAAAAAGAAGAAGAAGAAGAAGAAGAAGAAGAAGAAGAAGAAGAAGAAGAAGAAGAAGAAGAAGAAGAAGAAGAAGAACAACAACAACAACAACAACAACAACAACAACAACAGCAACAACAACAACAACAAAAACAAGAACAAGAACAAGACTACATTTCTAAAACTTGAGTCAAAAGGGAGGGTCTCAGAAAAGTTGTGGATTCTTGCAGTGAAAACCTCAAACTAGAGGTCACTAGAGGGCTAAGGTAAATAAGAGATATAAATAAGAATAGGAAACAAAAATAGTGATGAAGAGGGAGCCAATAATTGAGGGTGGCTAGCTTATAAATTTAGAGGAAGTTAAAGACAGACTGGCAAACTTTTGTCCTAGTTGGAAGATGTAACACTTTCCTAGGACATGCCATACATATTAGGGCCCTTCAAGTAAAAACAAAACTGTCATCTGCAAAGACAGACCCTGTGTCTAAATATAAGGTTAGAAATTGCTTAACATTCTGAAGAGGAAGAGACAGAGCTAGAGTTCCCACAATGGTAGAAGATATCTTATGTTGTTTTTACTTGACGCACAGACTTACCTACTTTTCTACTGGCATGTCAAGGCACTACGATGCCCAAGGCAAAACACAGAAGAGTTTATTGGGGGTTCAGAGTTTCAGAAGATGAGCCAAGGTCCATCATGGAGGGGGAGCACAGCAACAGATTGCATGCATGGTGCTGGAGCAGTAGCTGAGCTCTCACATCCTAATCCACAAGCAGGAGGCAGGGAGAAATCTAACTGGCAATGGAATGATATTTTAAAATTATAGAGCACATCCCTAATGACACAACTCTTCCAGCAAGGCAACACCAAAGTGTCCCACCTATCTGGGATCAAGTAAATATTCAACTAAATGAGCCTATTGGGGTCATTATCATTAGACTACTCCATCCCCTGGCCCACCAATTCTCTCAGCCGTCTACTTAATTTTTTAATGGGTGTGAATCTTAGTTTGGGTTTCTTCAAAAGACAAGCTGTAGTCAAGCTATGAAAACACAGGAAGGAATGGGGAAAGGAGCCACTAGGCTGTCACTGGGTAGGCAAATATGAGAGTTTCAAAGACAGAAATCTGGGAGGATTCCTCCAGTTGTCCTTAACTTATGAATTTCATTCCTTCAGGGTGACTCTAGGGTGTACCAAATGCTACAGCGTTTCCAGACTTCCCTCGGGTAGAGAAGCATGGGCACTTGAGAAGGTCAGATGCCAAAGCAGTGCAGGTGGCATCCCCAGTAAGCCCCGCAGCTAGTGTTGGGTCGGGGTGCAGTAAGAAACTACAGAAGTACCCTAAATATCCCACTCCTCAGCCCAAGGCTCGTGTCTAGTAGCCCAGCAGGCTTCTTCATATTGAAGATCATCCATTTTACTAGAAATCAATTGCAATTATTACCAAATTTACTAGAGTTCTAATTGACATTATATAAGCAGCTAAGTGCTATGTAAATAACTAGATTTCTGTAAATCAATGAAATATGAGTTCGTGAGGGAAAAAAAAATTTCAATGAAAAATAACATGAATGTTTCTAAAAGCTCCTTTGAAAGCAAGTCAACAAACCAAGTGGAATGAGGTGTGGCTCCAGGGGAACTCAAGCCTCTATAAAGACTGTTTAAATAGATTGCTTCAAAAGTCACATTAACTGTGCTTCCACGTAAAGAAACTGAAGTCGAGAATCTTAAGGCATGTATTAGTGGTACGATTTATTAGGAGAGACAACATATCAGGCCAATTAACAGACCCAGAGTCAGAGAACAAACCTCACTTTACATCAAAGATTGGCAAATTAATGTCGATTTATATTCTTTAAGCTACGTAAAGGTGTTTAAGGCATGAATAAATCATCTTTATGATCACTTGCTTTAAACATATCTTTTCAATGAATCGACCAACTATCAGCCTTGTGTTTGCTGCATGACACTTAACTCAGTTCTACTCTCTAGAAAAAGATGCTATGGGAGGATTGTATGTAAGCTTTCCAGGAAAAATGAAGTACTGGGAGCAAACACTTCCATGAAAGGATGCAAACTGGGATTTAAGATCCCAAAGGTGAGGCTTTCAGGTCACTGATGAGATGGAGTAAGAAGCTGGATGGGATTGTGTGTATCTATCATTCCAGGACCTGGCTGCTGACAGGGAAGACAGATACAGGGAAATCACAGGGATGCAAGCCTAGTGGCAGATGTAAGAAAGAGCCTACCTCAACATGGTGGAAAACAAGAAACAAGTACAGAAAGTTGTCCTCTGATTTCCACGTATACATGGCACCATGCATTGTGGTGGACAGTCACTTGTGGATGCCCACCCCACACGTGCTAGTAATACATAAAAAAATAGGTAAATAAGTAATAATAACAAATAAATAAATTTTAAAGGTTAAGGTTTCATGATGGTGTTGTTTGGTTCAATCATGAGGAACAACAAACAAAACAAACAAACAAAAGGTAACTAACCAAATGAAACACAGATTTCGGAAGGAAATATTCAAGTTTCGTGAATGTGCCTTGGTTAAGCACTGCACAGTTATGAGACTAGCTCTATAACTTGAGAAAAAAAAAATCTTCCAAACTTTTAACTGATCTTCACCAAAAAGCTACCAAATTCTTAGAGACATGAGATTGATGCTACTTAAGCTCAGAGACCCAAGTGGAGAGCCACATTCTTGTCATTTACCACCAAAGGCAGTTTCTCATTGGGCTGGCACAATTCAGAATCACTGGGGCTGGACACAGCAGATTTGGCAGTTCAAAAACCATGCCGTGCCTCCACTGCAGACCAGATTAGTTCTAGAAATGTAAAGCAAGCCTTAAGGATTTTGGCTTTCTTTTTATAGGGTCTTAAATTTTCAAAACAAGGTAACCACATAGAGAGTTCTTTCTCCATGACCTTAAGTCGTCTACTGGGTGAGTAAATGAAATTACAAATGACTACGGTCATGTTTCTGAGCTTGCATGCATAAAATAAGAGAATTTCCAGTAAAGCTGAAAACTTCCTTTCACTTCTTTCGCCTGTAATTCCAGAAATAATTAAAGCGAGGCCTATAAAGTGAAATGAAATTCAGTAAAAGAACAGAAACATCTGTGATGGTAACTTCTCAGAAATATCAAAGGCCTTGCAGAATTCAGCTTTAAATATCAATTAATCTATTTTAAAAATGAAGCCCAGTGCAGCCCTTTCCCTTTTAGTGATGTCAGCCTGCCCCAAGGCAGATAGATCCCTGGGGCAAAGGAACCAACAGAAGCTTTCCCAGGTGGGCTGGTGGGCTGCCCTCCTCAGGTCCTGCCTAAGTCCCCTTCAGTCTGTGGGAGGGCTCAGATGCACTAGGTGGACCTCTCAGCCTGCTGTCCAAATGGCCTACCTCACCTTGTAACAAAGTAGCCTTTCACTGTCTTTTGGCTCTAGGATGCTCTCACTAACTGGGTTTGTACTCCAGGAGAGATGGGGACTATTTAGGCTGAACACTCTAGACCTTGGAAGCATGACAGACAACATGTTGACTCCTTCATCTTTAGAACCTGTGTGCTTATGATGTATGCCTAAAAACAGGAAGAAATGGACATGTCTTTCCATAGAGTTGAGATTTATTAAATAAACTCTTGAGCCATCTGAATTTTCTTGGCTTTAATTCACCTGGTGCTATGGATTTCACTTTATAGATTTGGCCACAGGCAATTATAGGTTCTTTTAGTCTAATCCAAATTATTAATGTTCATTCTCAGATAACATATTATAATTTCTACAAATCTATATGTTGCAGAATGACTACTAAATGGCTACCAAGTTCTCAGAAACCTTACTTCTGAAGAGAAGTCTTACTGAAGAGAAGCACGTGGAACTGATACAAAATGTGAGGAGAGCCACAAACAAATCCAGTCAGAAGTCTGGTTCAAGAACCAGTTCAAAGTATAGAGCCCAGGTCAAGACAGTGGGTGTGACACATTGAGGAGTGGATTGCTGAAGGCCAAGGGGACAGAGCTGGGTTTGTCATCTATTGATATTGTGACATACACCAGATGGTCTGATGCTTATCAGTGAGGTCTACCAGGCACTGCAGGTGACAGGCTTGTGACATTTGTCATGTTTGAATGTTCAGAGGCCTGTGTGTATTTCTGACTTCATTGGAAAAGTTTTAGGTGGTGCAATTTATTTGCATAAATAAGTTTTATTCCCCTGTTTGTGCCTCACTGTTTGTCCTCCATAGATGGTGGTTGTTTACATGAACAGACAAAACGTAGCATTGTTTCTGCCTCTGTACTGGCTACCAAAGCATTGACAATTGCTATTTTATAAAATGATGTCACTCAGAGGAAATCAAAGTATCGCCTGAAAGAAAGATGTAACAGCATGCAGTAGGTTACAGCTAGCTACAGCCTACTCTTCACATGTGTCTACAGATCCATGTTATATAACACATGCCAGGGCACAGAAAGTGATTCACTGAAGTTGGACACTTCAAAATACTGAAGTGATCAGAATTACAGGAAAGTGGATATCTTTCAGGAGCTCTCTGAACAACCTTTCATTCTCCCACCAAGAATTTATCCTGCTGAGAAAATTTCTTCCCCACAAAATTGCATTTGTCTAAGGCCCTAGGAACCTGCTTAAATTAGCATAGCAAGTCAACTACCAAAGGAGATACCAAACCAAATACACTTTACATGGATGATCACCAGCTCAGACAGACCTTGTGAAAGACTTTCTCTGTGAATAAGACAGCTTTTACCTACAAAGAAGTTAAATGACCGCATTTTCTCTTAGCTGTAAGTTACTCCTGGGAAGCCAAGAGAAACTGTTCCTGGTGATTCTCTTTTGGCTTATTCCTAACTTCTCAAACTCATTTCCTATCCCTTTCAAAATGTCTGTTTTCCAATATTACTCTCTTCCACATGCAGAAATTATTTAGTCTTCAACCTTGTGAGACTTCTTTGATATTTTGTTTGTTTTCTAGACAGGGTCTCACTTTGTAGCCTTGACTGGCCTAGAATTCACTATGTAGACCTGGCTATGCTCAAACTCAGAACGGCCTCTATATCCTGATGGCTGGGATTGAAGTCATAGGCCATCATGCCCAATATACTTTGATTCTGATATTTTATACAGTTCTTATACTTGCACATGGAAATAAATGTGTGTGCTTTTTCTACCACTGATCTGTGTACTGTAAACTAGTTCCAACAGACTTTTAAAGAGTGGGAATTAAACTTGTATTACCTTTGTCTCTATACATAAGAAAGGAAAAAGGACAATTAAGATTTTAGGTTGAATTAAAGTGGCTGTCATCTCACCATAAAAATAGATTATTATGTATTATTCGGGTAGGCAATATCATCACAATTTAATTATAGAAGAGGCAGATAAAAACTAAGAGTTCATATGCTGTGATGGGAGAAAGCTTTGACAGGCCTTTAATGGCAGAAGAGGGACTTCAAGGTGTTGTGCCTTGTTCTTGATCCCCAAAAGACCACCCTGAAGCCCACTCTGATGCAATCTCTTTAGGGTCTTTACTTACAAGGTCCAGCTTGGACCTATTTACTACCAACCCTGAACAAGCAAGATGATTTGGTGAAGAAGCCTCAAATTCTCTTTGGAATAGGGTGTTATAGAAAATGGGAGCATGCAAAGGGGTGGCCAGCCTTGCAAGCATTTAATTGAATGACTATTGTAAGCCAACAGGTGGGTGCTTTGAAGCAAAACCATGAACAAGCAGAAATGGTCTGAAAGTACATCTGAAACAATCAGACTAATGTTTAATTGACTGTCATTAGGAAGTAGCTAGGGAGTAACTCTAGGATATAGGCCAAGGACAAGCCATGGGGTCCTTCCTGGTTCAGCTTGGGTTCAGCTGCAGGTCAAGTTTCCAGCCTGTCTTTTTAAAGATGGAGACCTGTCCCAAGATGGAGTAGGTTTAATCTCTCAAAGGGACATAGGCAACCTATACAGGCTGGAAAAGCAAAAGAGGAAATTCTCTATTACAAAGTCCAGAAAGAAACTCAGACCTCCCATTATTTGGTTTTAGACCAATGAGACACATTTAGTCTTTTGAGTTCTAACACTAATAAAGGTTGGTGCCCATTATAAGTTCCTAAGTTAATGGTATTTTGTTATATCAGCAAGAAACTACTACACTTAGGTGCCTGATGTTGCTGCTGCTGCTACTGCTGGGTCTTTAAGTGGGCATGCAGTCTCTGGGTAAATACAATATACTTGTAGGATAGTATGGCCAGAGGTGAGCTGATATGTTTGTTGGTAGGTGTTTCTTCACAAAGTACAAGGGCCTGTCGGTCTGTGTCTAATAAAGGCAATACTGCTGAATGTAACATACAAATTCTTGGCCACACAGAAGGTATAGCTCACTGGTACTCAGCTAGATTGAGGAACTAATGTGTGGAAAGAGGCTATGCCTTCATACTCTTCACATTTTCAGGTTCTATATTTAACTTCTGAGTGAACAGGCCACATTCTGATTTTCATAAAGGAAGACTCATATGGAATGGGTATTCAGAGAGGGAGAGAAGAAAACTAGAGAAAGAAGGAAAGACGGGGTTGATCCAGGAATATTCTGGAAGCACCATTCCCCACCAACATAAACCTGATTAAACTAAGCTCACGAAAACTCTAGATAGATTTTCTTTCAGATGGTGGTGTAGGAATAAGGCTTTGTATATGCAGCAACATGGGGCTTTGGGGAAGATCACCCAAATCTCCCCATGGAAAAGGCTTCCATTTTCACAGTTCTGGGTACAACAGCTGATGGCGATACTCAGCTGCTTGTTTCCCTAGGGAGTGGTCTGTAAGATCTGGCTCTCGTAGAAGGGCTATCCCAGACACAGTGAACCATTTCGAGTTATCTGAAATCCAGGTATATTTTGCATCAGACTCTTACATCTCCCTTAGCTCTCCTCTAATCCTTGACTCCTACACAAGAGTTTGCAAGAGAATTTCACAACACAGTTCTTATATGGAAGCTGTAGTGTTTCAAAGTGAGCTCTCTATCCAAACAAAACTTTAGCAGGAGTGAAAAGGCAGAAAGACATATTCTCAAAGTCCATGAATTCAAAAAGAAGTGAAAAGAAGAATGGTTGTTAAGTAAGTAGAGGTCATGTAGCAAAAGGCTATGGAGCTCAGGGGATTTAGGTCCTTGAGAGTCATATCCTTTGAATGCACTTGGGAGTCACACAAGCTCAATAGCCAAGTGTCTACTCCAGACCTGCAGGCTACGCAAGAGAGTCTTAATCTTTAGACCATAGTATTAATTTTCATAACCTATTCATTGCTGTATGTTTCACTTTTAGATTTTAAATAAAAATAAAAATGGCTAGAAACTAAATGCAAGAGAGATAGAGATACATTTCAAGAGGTTGTGGAGTAAGGACATACCAGTAACTTATTGGTATGGTTTCTGTCCTTTCTCAAGCTTAAATCTTTACAATTTCAGGCTCCTTGATCCAATACTAATTCTAGCAGGAATAGATTTGTGGGGATTTAAGTAACTAATTCTGAGTGTATGGTGAAATATTATTTACAGCTCTTGACCTTGTGAAAATAGAAATTGTCTTGATGAAAATAAAAGGGACTGTTTCTGCAAATTTTGCCCCATGCACTAAATGTTATAAGACTCATACTGGTCTTCCAATATTCACAGGATTTCCACATGAGAAGGAACATGGAATATAAACCAAAACTGTCAATATAATCTACCAAAAAATACAAAAATATATAAATATTCATCATTCTTATTTTAAATGAAAAGACAGATGACATCCAAACAATTCATTTAAAAACATGGGCTTCTGTCTAATAACTGTTAAAAGTTTTAAGTATGGATGTAAGGGACAAGTAGCCATATCTATCAACTTCAAAGAACAGTATCAATTTTATAAATAGCTCATTGACTGATCTAGATCCACATGTGAATAACTTCTTCACTGTGTTATTTGTCTCCACAACAATGGCTCTGGAGTTGGCATTGATGGTGACAATAAGCTTAAGTGCTGGCTCTTCCTTGAGAAAGCCACACAGATAGTCCCTGCAGCTGGGATTGCTGGTTAAGAAAGACCTCATCATGGTTTATAGATTGCATCTTCTCAAAGTCTGGTTTCTGCACCAACAATGTCTACACCAACTAGGGACTTGCTAATATTTTAGAATTAAAGTTCAGTTCCCAATCAAGGCAGACAAATACAAAAGCCCTGGTTTAGTGAATTTGCAGTCTGTTTAATAAGTGCTCCATAAAACTGTAATGTAAGTGGGTATTTGACCTCTACATCTAGATGAATAGTCCTGAGACCTACTGTACTTGAGATTTAGCCATGCAGTTGTGAGTCATTGCTTCGATGGCTGATTAGTATTCTGTCACACAGATATCCATCAGTGGGTTTGACCATCCCTCAATAGGGGAAATTTCGGTTGTTTCTAGATTGAGGCAAATATACAACACAAGCATCCACAGGTCTTCCTCGGGTAGTGCACAGTAATGAGATTACTGGGTCATATATAGTCAACTTTATAAGTAATCATTAAATGATTTTCCAAAGTAGTTTTACTATTTTGTCTTTCTACCAACCATGTACAAAAATACCTATTCATTCACCACAGAGTTCTTAAGGACAGCCACCTTTTAACTTTCAGAGAAAACTAAGACATTCTTATTTTAAGTTTGGTTTCTACTACTTCTACCAGAAACGTTGTCTAATATAAGAAATTGATAATTAATGTTATCCACATTCTTTATATAACTTATTCTTACTATACTTTTTAACATGTAAGTCTCTGGAATATAGACTATCCTAACAACCAAAGGGAAACCTTTTTAAAGTCTTATCCCCTCTCAAAAGATTGAAGGCTTTATTGATATAATTAGCCATAGGGGATTTAGGGAATGTTCTGTCTACATGCTGGAGCTAGAGTGTCCAACAACTACTAAAGCAAACTTCTATTCCATTCTTGCGGATCTAAGAATGAGATTTGTGACCATCGCGAATATGGACTATTAATGTTCTCTTCCTATGATGCTGTTCATGACCATGGATGGTTACCTTAGAATGTGGTATGTCTTATATATGCTACAATAGAAAAATCTTTTAACCATTTGAGAATTTGATCCTGAAGGCATTTTCATTATGACTCTTCCTGTCATCTAAATAGCACGAGCCCCCATTTGTTGCTAAGCAGCGCTTGGATAGAGGGTTATTATTTCCTAGGAAATTTGAGGGTGAGGATCATCTTTCAAGAAACTGTTGCCCAATAATACCTCTTGCAATCATGATATAAATAATACTTGTGTGGTATTGACAGCAAGTGAAACGGAACTAAAGTGGGATTTTATCTGAGACCTTAAATAGAGGTCTTACTACAGAAAATATTCTAACAATTTCTCATTAGTGTCACCTCTTCAAATGAAACTCTTGTTCAGTGATTCTCAATTGTCCTAATGCTACAACATGCTAATAGTTTCCCATGTTGTAGTGACCACTCACCATAAAATTATTTCATTGATACTTCATAATTGTTATTTATGCAATTTATCACTACAGTTACAATTTGTCATGTAAATACCCATGTTTTCAGATGGTATTAGGTGACCACTGTGAAGGGTTTGTTTGAGCCCCAGGAGGTCATGACCTACAGGTTAAGAACTACTGCTCTCATGATACATGTGTAATGTCTGGTGCCATTGAGGGAAATCTAATTTTCCAGTTGCTTCTAACACTGATATGAATCTTTAGCACAGCAGAGAATATGAACTGCCTTGTCTTCTTTTACATTCTATTCTCCAGGAGAGTCCTGGCTCTACTAAAATCTTAATGGATGATATGATGGTACTCATAAATACCATCAAATTTAGGAGGCATTGCAGCAGGATCTTCAACTAGAGACCAGCCTGGGCTGTCTAGAAACACCATCCCAAGACCCATAGCTAACCGACTAAATAAATAAATAAATAAATAAACTACAATTAAAGGATATTGGCTATCTCTTCATATGATAATTTTATTTAAGTTTTGTCCCAATTTCAAATTATGTGGGTAATTTTATTTAAATACAATGTGACAGTTCACTGAGATATTATTTCCTCCCTACTCTAAACTGACACTCTTCAGTGTGGGTACTTTACTTGCTATTCAAATAGAAACAGAAGGTTAGACGGGGTCATTGTTCAATGTCCACTTCAGTGACATTAATCTCCACAAACAAAGGCAAAATAAAATAACCAAAGACACTCAGTCCTGTCAGTTATAATGTAACAGAACTGTCTATTCCATGCACACCTATGAAATGATGAACAACACAGTCTAAGTTGGAAAGGCCTTCCAACAAAATTCTAACTTTTAGCAAATGAAAACTACAGGCTGGATAGATAGCTCTGTCAGATAAATTGCTTTACCCTTACAGCATAAGGACCCGAATTTAAGACCAAAGCCTACGTAAAAATGCTGAGTACAGTGGTGCAAGCTTATAGTCCCAGCACTGAAGAGATAGAGACAGAAACGTCTCTACTGCTCTCCAGGGACTACAGCCTAAACAGAGAGCATTGGGCCAGTGAGTGACCAGGATATCTGTCTCAAAGGAGATGGACAGTATTCCTGAGAATGACATGCACACACATGCATGTATGTTCATCTACACACATATATACTTATACATATGCAAATGCACCAAGGCACTGAAAATGTATGCATACAAATATATACATGTTTGCATACAGCATTAGATAATATTTAGCGCTTGATTTCAATGATTCTATTATAGTCAAGCTAAAGGGGGAAGTTTAAAATTGTGTCAGGATATAGGTAAATATTCCTACTATGTTCTTTCACTTTTTTTTTTTAACTTTTCCCTTCTTCCATTCAACCATTTGCTTGAAGAGATCAACGATAGCACATACATAAAAATATTCATTGTATTAGTTAGGATTTTTTATTACTGCGATTAAACATCATGACCAAAAGCAAGAAAAGGGAGAAAAGGGTTTATTTGGCTTTAACTACAGTATCACTGTTCATCATCAAAGGAAGTCAGGACAAGAATTCAAACGAGGCAGTAACCTGGAGGAAGGAGCTGATGCAGAGGCTATGGAGAGAGAGGTGCCGATTTCTGCTCTGTTCATCATGGTTTGCTCAGCCTGCATTCATAGAAAACCCAGGACCACCAACCAAGAGATGGCCCCACACATGATGGTCTGGACCCTCCACCATCCGTCAGTAATTAAGAAACTGCCATACACACCAGCATATTCTCTATTGGCAGGACCCACACCACTGGTGTTAAAGGTGGCCTACGGGGGCATGGTCTATATGGACCATTGTGTATTGAAATTGGTCCCACTAATAGATGGGGGGGTGTTTCCAAGATTTTGCTTTCCTAGGTTAGAAGGTAATCTGTCTGTGTCTGAGCTTGCATGGGCAGATTGTGACGGGCGGGTCTGACTGGGGAGGTTTAGATAGGCAGGTTATGGGGGCCTTAGGGAGACTGGCACCAAGGCAAAAGCAGGTGAGCAGATCTGGGACACAGGTACCTGCGTTTCCTCAGTGACACGGCTCAGGAATCCCATTCCTATTCCTTGAACACTTACTGGGTACTCTGTGTGAAGGACACTGCCATGCAGGGCAGGTAGGACAACAGACCTTTCCCCCAGGTGTGGACCAGAGGCTCAGTGTTAGTCCTCCACTGTGCTGGGCTGGGGGTGGGCACCTTTAATTGGAGCTATTCTAAGTCCTGCCAGCTTCCGTCTGTCATGCTCTACCTAAGCCCTGGACTCTTAGTCACATGCTTGGAAGTGCTGTCAGACCATGGGCTCCGCCCTTCTTGAATAAAAACCACCCTAGCTTTCTAAATGTGAAAAAAAAAAAAAAAAAAAAAAAAAAAGAAACTGCCATACAGCTGGACCTCATGGAGGCATTTTCTCAATTGAGCTTCCTTCCTTTGAGATGACTCTAGCTTGTATCAAGTTGACGTAAAAAGAGCCAAGACATCCATTTCTATTTCGCCCATGTTCATTTTCCATATTCTCACCAAGTAATATGGAGCAAGATGTTCAACCCAACGGCATGTTATGAAAGTGAACTTCACTGAGCTAAGAAAATGGAAAATATTCCTTCCTGTTGTATCAGCTTTGCAAGTATTTGGAAGGCATACACACACACACACACACTCACACACACACAGTTTCTGTATGTACATATATGAGCATATGTATATATCACTGGGATTTTTTCTGACATAAAAATTTATACATGTGGCTTTTGTCTGCAAAAACCTAAATACACTGCGGTAGAAGGAAGCAGAGTGACCAAGAAGAGTTTCCTCTCTGCTTAGAGTAAATCAGTAAATTGCTGTTTTAAAGCTTTCAGGGGGAGACAGGTGAGTATGGGAGGATTTGGGGGTTAAGTCCTTGGGAATGTTGTACAATGTACCTGGATCATATTCTCTTCCCATTCCCTCCCGGTCCCCCTTTCTACCCTTGCATTTTTTTCCACACAGAAAGGTAGACAGACAGACAGACACTCACCAAGTCCAGTTTGTGTTGTCCATATAATCTTTGGAGTATGGTCAAACTCCCACAGGATAATCCCTTAAAAAAACTGAGTTCTTCCCCACCTCATACTCCCTCTCCCACATCCCCACCAGAAGCCATCAACTATGAAGATCTATGCATATTTGCAACTAATACAATTATGCAACTAATTCAGTATCTTTATCGTGAATTTCAGTGGTTTCTTCAACAGATTCCTGTCTGGATTGTTTGCTGTTGTTGTTGTTGTTGTTGTTGCTGCTGCTGCTGCTGCTGCTGCTGCTGCTGTTGTTGCTGTTACTAGGGACAGTTGGTGGAGGAGAGGTTGTCACAGAAGCCTTCAGTGTCTCATTTTCAGTTCTGAGTCTGCAGTTATCAATATCACTGCAAAGAAGCTTCCTTTCCCATAGTAGTGGGAAGCCTCAATGATAGTGGGCCTCCATATGGTTTCCAGTGGCAGCATGGACCACAGAAGTCTTTCAAAGAAAGCCATTCTTTAACTTGGATGAGTCGAGCCATTCTTTAACTTGGATGAGTCGGTACTCATAGTTGGTATGATAATGAGACTGGGCAATGGAAAGGATCTGGGCAGCACTGAGCCTGCTTGTAGCCAAAGCTTCACAGTGGCCTTAGTATCTGCCATACTCACCAACAATATGCCCCTTTGTCTGCTGCAGCTACATTCCCATACCTGTTACTACCACAGCATCTCTAGCTCTGCTTCCCTCTGTCAAGCACCACCTTTTCCCTCAATTCCATGAAACCACTTTTTAAAAGCATCTTCCCATGAGACATATTGTGTGCTTGTAGACTCATCCTCCATTACTGAGACTTTCCTCAAAGCCTCCATGGGTCTCTCAGGCTCTTTAGCATAGCCCCTCGGCCTCATAGATGTTTGATGGTCACACCATCTTGAATTTCTATCTTCTAGTGTGTGTGTGTGTGTGTGTGTGTGTGTGTGTGTGTGTGTGTATGGGGGCGGATTTGTATAGAGAAGGTTGGTTCATAAGAGGTTATCAGGGTGAGCAGAGAGTATTGTAACCAGATTTCTCCTCCAAAACAGAAAATAAATGCTTTCTAAGTTTTAGAAGAATAGAGAAGAGACAGACTACCACTCAGCCATCTTCCAGACCCAACCACTACGAGCTACACTACAAACAGCTTCAGTTTCATTGCTTTACAACATATCCTGCTGTTGCTGCATCACCCTGCCTGTCTTTTCCCTCTGCAGACATCACTGCATGTCTTGGAATCACTTGGGACCATGCATCTGCACTCCAGCTCCTTCTCTGTTCTCCATTTGGAAAGAAAACAGGAAAGTAAGCCTCGTTCAAGAGAAGAGGTAAAAATAGCCTGAGAATGTGCTGGGTCTTTAAAGAAAGTTCCCACAAAACTTTCGGTAACATGGTTGTTGCTTACTGTTGTCTTTAGGGTCTGGGTGTTCACCGAGTCAGGAATGTCACCCTAGAAGTCAAACTCAGCCATCTATTCTTGATTTCCACCATCTTTAACCTCTTCACAGAATATAACAGTAAAGATGGTATCTGAGCTTTGTCTTCTTCCAACCTGCTGGACCTAGTGCATTCTTCTCCTCTCTTTCTTGACAAGCCTCCTTAGGCTCTCTTCTTGCTCCCTTTTTGCTTGGCATTGGACTCTTGAGTTCACTCAGCCTGTCATGGAAATTCCATACAATCAACCTTGCCCACAGAAAAACAGAAGAACTCCTTTTTATCTCCATATGAGCAGGGCCTAGGCGAATGCCTCCAAAGGTTGGCTACAATATCTTCTAGCTATCAGAGGTCCAGTAACAGTTTGACCATCTGAGGGTATTTTTAGTCTTGTGACCACCGAAAGGAATTTTTATCACAGTTCAACATGTTTTCAGGAACAGAAATTGCAGAAACAAACATTAGTAGTTAAAGGTTTTTTTTTTTTTTTTTTTTTTTTAAAGGCAATTGATACCTTTAAAGTGTGTTTAAAAGACATTTGAAGATGGGGGAAAAAACTCCTCATTTCACAAACAGGATTTACAGCAGGGCTTTGGGGATGGCTGTGGTAATCACACCTGGAGGGAGTTTCTCTCTACTCTAGCATTTGCCTTTCTAAGATAGGAGGAAGGGTTTTAATAAATAGGTAGACATCAGCACACTTAAGTAGTGTTGACCTCATTCTACTTCTACACAGTTCTCTAGTTTTGAGGCAGAGATTTCTATGAGGCTGCCCTGGTGAAGAGCAGTAATTTTTTTTATTAGGTGTGCATATAAGAATGTATAGAATATAGTTATGTCAGCTCTGCATGAACATTTCCATCCACCACATCATCATGCAGTTTTCCTTCTTTTCTTATGAGTAGTGTTCATGTCTGGATTTTTTTCAGTGAACACTAAGGTTTCTTTTTCAATTCTCCCCACACATTTAGGCCCATGTATCGTATACAAGCTCAATATCTCCATCAGTAAGAGAAAATTTCACTCTAAGCTAGAAATGAAAAGAAAAAAAAATAACAATTAGATATGAATGTGAGAGGTTGATAAAAACAGGAATAAATAGCACATCTAGTAGCCTGATTTTGGAAAACAACAAGATGACAGTTTGGTTATCCATCGTCACTGCCTGGCAAACCAGAACCACAGAAATGATTTGCAGAGTTGTAAAATTGGGAGCAGATCCTAGGATGACCGTAAGAAGAGCTCTGTTTGGTCACTCAGGCCCCCATCCTGAGCATGGCTCCTGCTTGGTTTGCCTGTCAGAAGCTCAGGTCTTCATGTCTCCTTGCTGACGTTGGACACATATCCAATCATTGATTTCTACTTTCTTTAGTCTCCCAGTGACTTCTTGAGAAAAATGTAACCAACGGAAAAAGAAAGCATTTCTTTCCTCCTACAACCAAAGACCATCACTTTTATAGCTAAGACATAAAGTATAGCTATACATAAAATAGAATCAGAAATAAAATCAATATGTATTAAAAATACAACACACAAAATTATTCACCAAAATCCCCAAGCTATACCTTATAACAATCAGAACTTCTAAAATCACTTTTTTTATTTTTCACTAGCTTCAGTGTCTGCTTTATATTATTTAATACTTGGAAAACACTGAGATAAACTAGATTCTTAAAACTTTAGCAGGCTAAGCTCAGCATCCGGAGGAAGGTCTACATACTCACATAGCAAGGTCAATAGCATGGGGAGGATACTAGGTCTATTTTGGCAATGTTACACTTGTATACAATGCACTCGAATCACGAATCCCTCTCTCTATGAACCTATCAACTCACTTCTCAATTAGTCAGTTGCTTACTGTTCTGTTCCTCTTTTCTGTTCTTTCTTTTCTTCCATTTTTTTTTTTTCTGGCCCTGTAAAGGATATTACAAGCACTGTCTTCATGGTTAGACTATCAGTATCTTATCCAGCAGAACTCGTGGTTAGACAATCAATATCTTATCCTGTAGAAGACTCACTTCACTCCTATTCATCCTCCAGCTTCCTTCCACTTCCTTTTCCACAGTGTCGACAGAACTTGGAAGGGGTGCCACCAATGTCCAACACTTTATCTGGTTATAACTCCCCATCTAGAACATAAGCCCTCTGCCCAAAGAGGTGGCTCTGAGCCACCTAATAACTTTAGAAGACTGTTTCTCTTTGATGAGGTCTGAACACAACCACCTTCCTAACAACCCATTTTGCTTGTCACCCACCTTTGTGGCATTAGAAGCCTGTTAATTGCCACCTTGGTGACAAAGGAAAACAACACCATTGTGCTGCTAATAAAAGACTGCAAATTGCTTCCTATCTGAAATGCAATGATTTTAATTGACTTTATTTGATTCCAAGAAGTAACGGAGATGCACAGTCATAGCAAGGTCTGCCCTCATTAAAGGAGACTTGTCACTAATTCCTGATGAAAATAGAAGCCGGATGCCTATCTTGTTGCTCTCAGTCTGCGACACACAGAACCAGGCTGGTGAGTTTCTGTTATTTCTCTTCTCTCTCGGGTTTCCCTCCTGGGACCCAATAAAGGACTTTGGAGCAGGTAAAAAAGCAACACATTATTCTGTAGCTTTATCCCGGTTGTGCTTTCAAAAACAGATTTGCAGGCTCTGGACCAACAGGCAATAAGTCACTCAGCCCATTTTCTCAGAATTTCCGATGCACCGCTACTGTTTGCTTCCCAATAACTCTATAACCATGGACAGTAACAAATACAGGAAGGCATTTCCTCCTTTGCACTCAGAAAAAGCTACACCTTCATGAATATCTCTTCCTTCACTATTTCCTAATCCAATTTTTTCATGTCAGAGCTAGGAATTTGTGTCACAGGATATTGGTGAATTTCCATAAGGCAGGGCTCAGCCGGGTGGAGGGGGGAAAGCCTTCTGTGTAGCTTTGACTTCTTTGAAGCTTCTGACTTCACATTGTAAATCTGTGACAAAGGAGCTGCATTCATGGGTAAATTTGGGAATGGCAATAGTGATAACCAAATTATGAAAGGAACATCAAGAATGGGGATTAATAATGAATAGTTTATAATCCTTATTATGATTTGCCAGAGGTGTTACACGATAAAACATTCCAAGCACTCATTACCCAATAAATATTAACTGTGCGTTAAGTGTTTTGGGGAATAGAGTATGTGAAGACCCAGTTATAGACAAAAATGCTTCATTTTCATATTCTTGTAGAAATTATCTTCTGACGAGCAAGCAACACTGAAATCAGACAGTTCAGCAAGTATGTTTACACACTGTGCTCAGGTAATCCAGTGGGCCAGGCAGTTGCAGCTGCACAAGACCTGTTTAAGGATATGCTATTTAAGTTGGCGTAGTGGATTCAAAACATGGCACTCAAATGCTTTTAAACTATCCCCATTAAGAGGGGGCGCTATGTTCTCAACCCTTGAGCCTGTCTGACTATTCAGCAAATAAGCAGATATAATGCCATGCCAAACTGACAGCTTCTACCTTGGTTTCTAGGAATATGGCTGGAAATCTGCCTACTGTATTGGGCAAGAACCCAACCAATCGCTGAGAAGGCCAGGACTCCTGTATGTCAGCCCTGCATGCTACTGTCCCGCTACATGTCACTAACAGGAAGTGGAGGATGCTGTTTTTGTACAAGGTCGCTGATTTATGTAAAATGCCTGTTTACAAGGACTGCTTAGAAACAAAGTTACTTCTTGGATTTCTTGTGTTTTGCAAATTGTATCTTGGGTATTCTAAGTTTCTGGACTAATATCCACTTATCAGTGAGTGCATATCTAGTGACTTCTTTTGTGATTAGGTTACCTCACTAAGGATGCATGTGGATACTTCATTCCTCCTTAGAATAGGGAACAAAATACCCATGATAGGAGTTACAGAGACAAAGTTTGGAGCTAAGATGAAAGGATGGACTATCCCAAGACTACCCCACCCGGGAATTCATCTCATCATTAGCCACCAATCCCAGACACTATTGCATATGCCAGCAAGATTTTGCTGAAGGGACCCTGATATAGCTGTCTCTTATGAGGCTATGCCAGTGCCTAGCAAACACAGAAGTGGATGCTCACAGTCAGCTATTGGATGGAACACAGGGCCCCCAATGAAGGAGCTAGAAAAAGTACCCAAGGAGCTGAAGGGGTCTGCAACCCTATACGTGGAACAAGATGAACTAACCAGTATTCCCAGAGCTTGTGTCTCTAGCTGCATATGTAGCTGAAGTTGGCCTATTTGGCCATCATTGGGAAGAGAGGCCCCTTGGTCTTGCAAACTTTATATGCCCCAGTACAGGGGAATGCCAGGGCCAAGAAGTGGGAGTGGGTGGGTAGGGGAGTAGGGGCGGGGGAGGGTATAGGGACCTTTTGTGATAGCATTTGAAATGTAAATAAAGAAAATATCTAATAAAAAAAAAAAAGAAAAAAAGTTACTGAATCCAGTGTTAACCCCTAAACTGAGCACTATATATTGAATACCTAGAGGTCAAGATAAGTACATTATTCTTTGATTAAGTAAGGATATTTTATATACTTCTCATTGCTGTTGCAAAATCCCTGAGAAAAATCAAGTTAAAGAAGAGACGATTTTTCGTAGCTACTGTTTCTGAGGTTTCACTTCATTGCAGGCTTGGCCTGTGGTGACATAGATGATCAGCAAGAGGAGGTGTGGCAAACTGAAGCTCCACCCTCACTGCAGCAGAGAGGGGAGGCTGGGCGAGAATAATCAAGAGGAGAGAGGGGGAGGAGAGGAAGAAGAAAGGGTAGGGATATTCAACCCTTGGAGGACATATGCTCAATCCAGGCCCCTCCCAACATTTGCTGCATGAGATCCAGCCTCTAGCATATGAACCTTGAGGAGACATTTCAGATGTAAATGTTATCTCTGGGAGTACTGGAATATAAACTAGCAATTGTAGGAAAGTCATAGGTCAGTGGAAGAAACAGTGTGAGTCAGGAGACACCTGAGCAGTGTTAGATTTATGGCTCCTGCAGAGACTGACTCGATTTTCATACAGTGATCTCTGCTTATACCTGGGATTAAACAAAGATAAGGCCCATCTGTCTGCCTTTTTTCCTCTGGATGTCAGAAGCTGAGTGCCTTGTCAGGGTTTTATATAATGACTCTGCTTTCCTTTTTATTTCTAGGATGAGCTGATTAAGCCATCTTGCTTCATCAACATTGAAGGGTTTCGGTTGATTTTTCTCCTGGCAACAGTTAATTCTGGTGAAAAGACATCATGAAAATATTGATGGAGAACAGCAATATTAATCCATCCGCCGTTATTTATTAGTGATGTGTTGTATAACAAGTACGACTCATAAATTTAATGAAATGCAATGTCGTTAATCACTCACCATTTATAATGAAGGCCCATGAACATTCGAACATTTTCTTCTTGCAATCTGCTTATTACAAGCTTAGTGGTGGCTGCCTCCTCTCTGCTGTGACAAATCCCCTTTCTTCCTTACTTCCTAATTACTAATCCTCCTTTACAATTCTAAGGAAAGTAACTGTTCTCTCAGTCTTGTTGCTATGGCTTCCAGCCTAAAGTAATTTCTCCCTACCTTATTGCTAAGAACAGTCTGGACAATTTTTACAGTGTAATGTATGCAGCCCCTCCAAATGACAAGTCATTTAAACCCACCAAAGAAGTCAGGCCACTTTTGCCTCTGATTTGTCTAGATTAGAGCAATTGTATATATATGGTCCATAGGATAAAAGGGGAGTCTTTTATCAGTACCCCCAGAGCTGCATATGTAGCAGAAGATGGCCTAGTCAGTCATCATTGGGAAGAGAGGCCCCTTGGTCTTGAAAACTTCATATGACCCAGCACAGGGGAAGGCCTGGGCCAAGTAGTGGGAGTGGGTGGGTAGGTGAGCAGGGGCTGGGGGGGGGGGTTGTATAGGGGAAATTCTGGATAGCATTTGAAATGTAAATGGAGAAAATATCTAATAAAATCATTAAAAAGGGGGGGAAAGGGGGGAGTCTTGATGGGGCACACATATTGTAGGAAAAGATAGTTTTTTGGTGCTCTTTGCTTCTTGTTCAAGATACTGTCAAATGACAATGTGACCTTTAGAGCTGTAGCAGACACCTTAGGAAACATACAGACAGGCATGTCTCCTGAAGAGTCAGCTAAGAAAAAAGGAAAACTGTTTTGTTGATGCTATCTAGAGTTTTCTAACAATGAAAACCATTAATCAGTTAGGTTTCAAGGGACATTGTTAAGGAGTCCTTAAAGACACAATGTTGACCTAAAGTTACAACCCTTATGGTGATCCTGAAAGCTGCAAAAAACAATCAATTAATCAAACAGGTGAACTGAAACTATACTATTTCTCACTTTTCTTAAAGGATAAAACTATCAGAAATTACTCTGTTTATGTTTTAGGTTCTTGACACAGGCCTTGACCATCTAGAACAGGATTCTTTGGAACTAGCAATCTAGTCCAGACTGTTTGTTTGTTTTTGTAGATTTTGAGATCACCATAAAGTTTGGAACTTAGGGTCAACATTATGCTATTGACAATGTCCCCTGGGACTAGACAAGGCTACCCACGCTTTCCCTACCTATTCAATATAGTACTTAAAGTTCTAGCCAGNGCAATCCGACAACAAAAAGAGATCAAGGGGATAAAAATTGGTAAGGAAGAAGTCAAAATATCATTATTTGCAGATGATATGATGGTATACATAAGTGACCCTAAAAAGTC
>NC_034592.1:121271955-121323620 GCF_900095145.1 Mus pahari | reverse complement strand
TATGTGTATATGTGGTATGTGTGTGTATGTGGTGTGTGTGTGTGTGTGTGTGTGTGTGTGTGTGTGTGTGTGTGTGTGTGTATACAGGAGTGAAGATGCTTTGTCACCATTCTAGAGGAGGTAGGACCTGGGAGCTGATAAATGAGGCAGACTAAAGCCCAATGCAATAGTCAACTTTACTCAGACAATCAGACAACGTATACTCTGAGTTAAGAAAAAAAAAATCATTGAATAAAGTTTTCATGAGTTTAAGTTCAGGCTGAAATACAAGGACAAGCTGCACATGGTAAAACTATGTTTTTCCATAGAGATTTATAAAAGGATTGTTTATACGTTCAAATGAATAACACAATTATCAATAGTTAGTAATTTAAACTAAACTTACTTCTATCCACTACACTGGGAAGGACCGCAAAAATACATTCCAAGAACGGTTCTGTGTTTTGAAATAACTGAGGTCACCAGACTCTTGTCTTGTTTTCTTGGAGTGTTCCCCCAAGCACTCAGACTTCTTACACGGTTCCATTCCTGGGTCATGTTCCAATGGAGCTTATGGTTACCAGAAGGACCAGACCCATTGGAAATGCAGCTATGGGAGGTTGTGGGATGCCTGATGTGGGTGCTGGGAATGAAAATAAAGTCCTCTGTAAAAGGCCATAGAGGCATCTTTCCAACACAATACATTCTTTAATTCTTAACTTTACCTCTAATGGAAAATTGGACCCACAGTAAAAAAATAGTATGGTGATTCATGTAAAGACTAAACATAAAATTAGTATGTGGTACAGCAATTCATTCCTTCATGTGCACACGAAAGAATTGAAAGTGGGACTCAAGTACAGTGCACCAATGTTTCAGGAGATTTACTCATGGTAGCTAAGCGATAGAAACAACTTAAGTATCTATTGGTGGAAGAGTTGATAAGAATTATAGGATATCTATATGTCTAAATCTACAGTTATATATTGATATAGATGATAGATAGATAGATAGATAGATAGATAGATAGATAGATAGATAGATAGATAGATAGATAGATATTGCATTTTTAAAGACAACCTGATATATGATATAGCATGGAAAGATAATGATAGTATGTTACAAATTAAGTAAGCCTGATACAAAAGGACAAAGATTGAATAATCTCACTTATTTCAGACACTAAGTTTATTAGTTAGTTTTCTATCACTATACTAATATACCTGTTACCAACCTATAAAGAGAAAAGGTTTCTTGGCTCTCAGTTTTGATAACTTATGGCCATGATTGATTTCCCTTATTCTAAGGGTGTATGGCAGGTTATATATCACGGGGGGGGGGCAGTATGAGAAATCAAAGCTACACACCTCATCAAGAACCACAGTGGTGGGGTTTGGTGGAGGAAAATAAGGCTGAGATCCCATAGTCTTCTTCAAATGATGAAGCTAATGACTCAAAGACATCTTTTTCTCAATATTGTCTTGCCCTGGGCCCAAACCTTTAATACAAGTATTCTGGGGAGACATTTAACAATAACCTAGTGCCCAAAGCAGTAAAATTCATAGATACAAAAGTTGGCTAGAGGGCAGGGGAATGGAATAGATAACTGGTGCTCAATGGATACAGAATTTCTTAATTCATAGCACAAATAATTATAAAAAGAGTAATGATGGTTATAACATATTTTGATACATATTTACTGCCATTTAATTGGATGCTTAAAATGACTGTAATGCTCTATTTTGTTACATGCATTTCACAGTAAAAACTCATCCATTAAACTTTATCAATATGGGAATCCACAAGACAATTTCTTCATTTCCAATTATTCAATTCAATTACAAAATCATTGAGTGCTTATAAATTACAGAGTACCACAAGAGTATATGGAAACAGAAAACCACCCTCTTGCTCCTCATATTCTTGAAGAGTGTCATGCAATTGGGATTTTTTTTTTCAGTCTCTTTGTTTTACTTGACCTCAAAGATTTCTGCTGTATGTTCAAGGTGAAGTTGTATAAGAATAACCCTAATACATATCCAGGCAGAAGATTTAAAAATAGTGTGCATAAACCAATGAACCTGAGCCTTAGGAACACTGAGCATCACAAATCCAATCTCTCTTCATAACCCCCCACATTGCTAGACTCACCCATCTTCTAGGAATCTATAAGAACAGAGAATAATGCATTTTACTGCTGAGGAGAATTTTGCTTGGAAATTAACACGATCAGAATAGGAATATAGACAATCACTCTTAAAATAAGGCATAATGAATTGGTGGACAGTTCCTCCTCTCCATAGAAGATCTTGACTGGAAATGGGTCATTCATCTGTAGAAGTAAGGAACAAAGGCAGACAGCCATCACTCGCTGTTTCTATCCCCGTGGAACTCAGGGACGGAGAATTCCTGGGCTTTCCTATAGGCAGAAGCTCTTCTTACTGGTTTCCTGGGGGCACAGACCCTGTCCCTAATTGCTGGTGAACATATCTCTCCTCAGCCAGTCACCTGCTAAGCTGATTGGATTTCCCCTATGCCTTCCCAGGGAGACCAGCTTTGCTTCATGCTGTCTGCCTCTTGCCTCTCACATGCTTTGATTATTTTTCACTATAAATCAATGCCCAGGCAATCCGATTTTATTCCTCAGTCTTAGCAGCTCATTTCTGAATTCCTGCGAAATGCATCTTTCTTCCCGGTGCTCATTCTCACACTTTGAACAGTGAGCTTTACTCGAGTGTTGTGGGAAGGTGCAGAGCTCCGTTCAGTCACTGTGCCCTTTAGTGTCTCTCAGACACAGCCACCTGACACATAGGTGTCTCCTGAGTGCTCCCCCACTTTCCATGTTCTCTTGACTATACTGAGATTTCTCTGTTGCCAGATCCCGACTCGGTGTGTGGTAGGAATGTCTCTGGTCTAAGACTGGAGCTTATTGGTGTTACTAATTGCGCTGGTTTGAGATTTGCACTATAAGAGCAACTAGACCCCAGCCCAAAATGTGACCTATGGAAAAAGCACTATAACTGCCTATGGGCTCATCAGAAATGTATTTCCTTTTGCCTTCAGTTATCCCACTACATTAGGATCTGCAAGACTGGAACCCAGAAACCTAGCATTTGCCTATTTTTCCCTGTTCTACTGTGTACCAGAGCACAGATACAGGACTAATTTCTAACTAGAGTTACAACTTTATTGTTTATTTGCCGTGAAAGATGTAAAGAGTTGGGCCATGCATACATTTTATTCCAATTAGCATCAATTAATACAAGGAGCAGGGGCATATAAGGGACCCTGGAAATTCTTAGGAAAATCTCAGATGGCAGAAGAAAGGAAGAAAGACCAGTCCAAAGATGATGCGAACTGTTGGTTGCACTCCATACCTGAGATAAAGTCAGAGACTTGAGATCAGGAAAACCAGGAACCCCCACTCATCAGAATAAGAAAAGAATAATTCAGGAAACTGGCACACTAGGTATGGAGGCTTTCCTCTCTATTAATGACCTGCTGAGCATGTTTAAATTTATGATTTACATTCAAAGACTTTAAAAATTAAAATTATACATAATGATTATCCAATGAGAAAATGTGATCTCTCTGCATTGGATATTTTGGTATGTGTTCTATATCCTTCAAAAACATTCATAAAACCATATAGCAAAACTATTTTTATACATAAAAGTAGTCATATACACATATTCATACTCATATGGAAGTGTAAGTATGCACGTATATAGTAATGTTTTATATATAGCATTTATACATATAATATTTATATGGAAGAAATTTTTTGTTGTGTTGTGCTAAAGATTAAACTCAGGCCTTCAGAACATAAGAAAAACATATAGAAAGCAAACAGAAAATAATTTCAATAAATATGTGTATAAGACTTGGTATCTAGTACCATGTTGTACTTTACCTGCAGGATATAAACATGCAAAGTGAAAATTTGAAATTCACCATGTGTCCACCATTAACTATATCGCATCTTCCCACAGACACAGCCAGTGCTATAAACATTTTCATGACATGATGACTCGGTGAAAAGTTAAAAGTGAAGATCAGCTCTTGCTTCCTATTAGATCCAGTGAACCAAGTAATTACAGTGGGATAGCCATCTCTAAGGCTAAAGTGCTGGGTCATCACCTTGCCATTGCTGCCCTTCACACACCAGGTCATATGCTCAGAACCCAAGCTGCTGATGCCCCATCCAACCTCGACTGTATGTCTCAGTTCGGCTACCCCACTTCCCCACTAACGCATGGATACTGAAGATGCAGTGTAAACTGAAATTATTGTTTCCCCTCGATTTAAAGAAATGATTCCAGATCGCCTCTTAAACAGAGGATCCACTGTGATGTTCTGCACTAGCTGAGAAAGCGTACTAATAGAGTCACACACAAGTCTCTCCACACACAGATGGCCCTAGCTCTGTCTTCTTTTCCTTGTCTTCACCAAGAAGTCTAAACGGGCTGTCTAGAAAACGCTGAGCAAAATGGTACAGCCCTTCACTTAGAGCCTTTAAAACAAATGATTTCACAGAGCTCATGGCCATGTTTATTCTACTGATTAAATTTCAGACAAATTGTAGTACAGTGCTCATAATAAGCCCGAGCAGTCCAGGGATTATTTTCATTTTTAGGATAATAAGTCTTGCTTTTTTTTTCTCTCCTCCTTCTGCTGTTACAATTATGATAGAATAGAAAATTAGATTTTAATTAACCAGCAAGGGTTCCTCTCCTCCAATCACTGGGAATTTTGAGCCTGTAAAACAATTAAGTAGAGAAATCACAGAGCAGCTAAACTAAGGACTCTTCGGCATGATGGCCCCCAAGAAGTTAAAGGTGGGAGGCAAACAACTTTCTCAAGCTGAGGAAGAAATCTACGCAGGCTAACTTGCTGTGGGCATGGAAATGTTCGGTAAGAACAAAAACCTTGGATGACACTTCATTCCTTTTTATTTTCCCCTTCGTCTTCTCCTTTTTCCTGCCACAAGCTTATGTCAGCTGTCTTCCTCCTCAGAGAAGCCTGCTACTGTCACCGAGATCCAGCCCAAGTTCAGATGTGGAAAGCATGCAGTTGCAAATTCTGTCACTAAACTCTTCCCTAAACCCACTGCCCCCCAAATTGCTTTTGTCTCAGGTACTGGCGGTTATGGAGCCTTATTAATTATAGATCAATCTGTAATTGGAAGGTATGCGCCAAGACTGTAGGGGGTCTCATTAACATAAGATTAAAAGCTGACTCAGAAACTAATTATTTTGTAACCATAAAAATTCAGGCTGTATTGAGGTTTGAGCAAAGCAGTCTCTCAGTAGTGAGCGCATCTGTGAGGAGTGTTTTAAGATAGACCTGCCCCCACCCCCACTTTTTTTTTTTCCTGAGTCTGTTTGTGAATATCTTTGTTTGTCTCCCTGCTCATAGATACATCCTCTTATGTAGACATATATAGGGAAACAGCAGGTGAGAGCGATTTCCAAGTTGATAAAGGAATTCTAAAGGAATCTGTTGACCAAATATGGAAGCCTGGGGTAGGACAGAAAGACAAAGTCAAGGTCAAACTCTTAGGAAACATTAAGTAAGCTTTGTTTATTAATGATTACTGGTGCAATTAAGAGGAGGCACTTCAATAAATGAACAGCTTTATTTGCCTAAACTATAGCTCATTAGGGAAGAATGTGGTGTGTGCAGTCTGCACTAGCACTTAACAAATGTTGGCGGAGAATGTCTGTACATCCTCATCTCTGCCTTGCTTCCTTTTATTGTCATTGGAAGGAGAAGCAAGATGTTTGCGAATGCTAAATTTACTTAATTAGTTTGTTCTGTTTGTTTGTGCAGGTTAAAACACCAGTTTATCACAATGGTCACAGAAGATGGAAGTTTATAGTTGTTGCTGAGATTATTATGTGATTGGGGGATTGTTTTATTTTATTTTTGTAATTTTAACCTAAAAGAAAGAGGTCCTCTGTCTCTGTCTCTGTATGGGGGGGGTAGGTGTGTGTGTGGGAGGGGTGTCCCTCTGTTTTTCCCCCCTTCTCTCCCCACCCAGCTCTGAATTGCTTTAGCTCTAAGTAAAAGGAAATCCAGCTGACTGTGGTTCAGGTCAGAAAGCTTTGTGTCCTGCAAAATGTAGCATCTGGATGTAAAGGTCCTCAGCACTGGGTCACTGTCCCTGGTTGGCCTCTGTCATCTTTGTTTTGTGCCGTGTCTATTGTCTCAAGAAGGCTGCTTAATTTTTGGCTCTCATCCACACTCAGAGGCAGGGAGGAAGCAATGTAGTTCTTGGACTGCTGTTACACAGAGAAATGATCTTCACAGATCTACCCTTGCCCCTTGGACTTCTGCTTTAGTCTCCCTGAGTGGAACTCTGTTGTATGAACACATGCTGGCTCCTAGCTGCAAAGAGACTGACCAAAGTGAGTGCTCAGCTTTTTGTATCTTCAATATGAGAAACGAGCAAGAGAGAAAGCATATAGATGGGTGACATTTGGCTAAGCAATAGTATATACCAAACTAGAAAATCTAGAAGTCAGATCTCTATCACAATCATTTCCAATGGCTTAACTCAGTGATTGCCTAAATGTGGTCTCTGAATTAAGAGCCTAAGCATCGCCTGGGAATTTGTTAAGAAATGCAAGTTCTGGGACCCTACCTTAGACTAAACTAAAATCTATAGTCAAGCTAATAATTAGGTGATTCTTTGTCACTCTCATTTGAAAGTCATCACTTTAGGAACTGTGCTACAATCACATCTTCCAGTGATTCCAGGAGGCTGCTCCTCCTCTTGCTCCTCCCCCTCCTGCTCCCGCTCCTCCTCCTGCTCCTTCTCCTCCTCCCCCTTTTCCTTCTTTCTATTCCTTTCCATCCTCTTACTCCTTTCTCTTCTCTACTGACAAGAAATAAATCTAGGTCCTGCATGTGCTAATCAAGTATGATAATGCTGAGCTACATCTCTACACCTTGCCAATGTTTCCTAGTTCTAAGAATATTATTTTTGGTTTGGTTTGGTTTAGTTTGATTTTTCTGACAGGATCTCAAGTAGCCCACAATTGTCTGGAAACTCACTCTGTGCATGAATATACTTTAAACTCCTGATTCTCCTTCCTCCACCTCACAACTGTGCAGGCCTGTGTGCTTTCAAGCCAGTGAGAACATGTTCTTGAGAATATGTTGAAATAGCCACCAGAGAATATTTCCAGATACCTGTGGCCCCACTGTCTGGGTCAGGTTGACCTGCTGACCAGCAGTTCGAGCTTAAGCCTGAGAATTGTTTTGCAGTTCCTGTGCCCATGTAGGAAGTATAGGGTCAGGAATCTTAATTGGTTTTCTAGTGCTGCTCCCACAGGGACAGTAAGGTGGTGTTGACAGCCCAGCAGAAGCCCAAAAAACTTATTTGCTATACAAATCTGCTGAATCAGCACCTCTGGTTATGTAGCCTAGCAAGTTGTAGCTTAATATGTTCTAAACATAACTCTTATGTGCCCCCACCCCAATTTTAAAGCAAATGTCCTAAACTAGTATTTACTATATACAGGAATTACATATAGATGATGTTGAATCCTAACTTAGTAGGATTAGACTACTATGATCTCGATAACAAACTGGATGTAACTGGTCAAATTAAGGCATGAAACTTTATTTCTCTCAGTCATAGAGATTTAGTGAGATAGGGTATCAGCAAGGCTCATTTTGTCCGAGGCCTCTCCTGTGCTATTACATGGCCACTTGCATCTTCTCCCTCCATCTCCTTGTGTCCTTTGACCTATGCATGTCTATATCTGAATTTCTCTTCTAAGATAACAGCCAATCATGACGATAAAAGGCTGCCCTTACGACCTCATTTGTAGTTGCATCTCGAAATTCCTTGAGTCTAAATATGGTTGTGTGATATTTGAGTCCATGAATTGAGGGGGGGGGCAATTCCTATGAGCTATCCCTTGCAGAGGATACTGATGTTGTTGGAAGAACACGTTAAATGATAGAGACAAGATTCTACATTTCAGACTGTGTCTAGGCAAATGCTGATCTCCCAGTCTCATTTAAAGAACTGTCTGTATAATTCATGCATCGACCATATATCTTTTATGCGCTTTAATGTGGTATATAATATAATAAACCTTCCATTATCTGATCCTCTCCAAATTGATTCCTCCTGGAGTTCATATAATTCTTAATTCAATTGTCCTGGGGACTCTCCTTGAGCATGAGAATTAGAAAGTTGGGTTACAGGATCAGAATTCTAAGTAACCTTGACAAATTAGAGAAATGTTACATTATAAATGATCAGGAAAATGTCCAACAGGGATGGGTGCAAGACCCTGACCAGAGGGTAGAGCATGAGGAAACCTAGAAAGCAAACACGATGGGAATTCCATCATCTCATCACTCATGGTGAGAAATTATCTTGAAAATGAGCATCCAGGCAAGAAATTGCAGAAGAGCTAGACAGCAAATGTTTCTTCTCTATTGTTCAGCCCCGACTTAAAGAGAAATACATAAGTGAGTATTAAAATCCTTCAGAGTGTTACTGTTATAAAGAAAATCTTTGTGAGAACTGTGTCCACAAAACATAATTTGGACATTATTTCCTATTTAGGTTGTACCTGCTGTATACCTGGTGCCTTCCATAGGAGGTGTCATAATGAAAATCAATGCACGTTGCATATCAGAATCACCTCAGTGAACTTTCAATACTATCAATGTCACACCAAGCCCCTCTATATTAATAGTCTGGGGTTGCTATTACAAAGTGCCACATACTGAGTGACTCTGAAAAGTAGAAACTGGAACAGAATACTGACTCCCTGGGTGAACAACCATGAAGACCAGGGTGCAGGTCCCCAGCACCCATGAAAATGTTGGATAGAGCACCTGTAATCGATCCCATTGCTGAGGAGGCCGATCCAAGATTCCAGGAGCAACTTTGCTCCGTACACTAGCTGAAACAGTGATCTCTGGGTTCAAATGAAAGATCCTGCCTCAATTCTATAGCATGGAAGACAACTGAGAAAGGCACCCAGTGTCAACTTTGTCCTACAAACATGTATGTACTTACGGGCATGCAGGCACACTCCATATGCATGCAAAGATGCATACTCACATGCACACTTATTAAGTATGCACACATGTGAAGACAGAAATTTTTGTTGCACAGGTTCCATTTAAACCAATATGCTGATCATGTCTCCCGTGAAAGACGTAGGTGAAGGATCCTTTCTCGCTCATCTAATCTCTAGCAGCTACTATCCCCATATATTCTCCAGCTTGGGGAAGCATAGCACCATTCTAATCTTTAACCAGCATGTGACAGTCTCTTCACACATCCTTTTCTCTAGTTTTATCTGACTATGGGATCAAATTTCTCTTTCTCAGAAGAGTACTAGTCATTGAAGATTAGGACCTGCCTTGATGACCTCATTTTAATTTATAATCATGAACATGTTATTTCCAGTGTAGGTCATAGTTGGAAGAACTTGGAGTTAAGATTTCCATGTACCTTTTTAGAGGAACACAGTTCACTTATAATAGCATCCCAGAACAAATTGCATCAGTGTGTCAAGGTAGGGTTCAGCCATTAGTATTTTGAAAGTGCTCCCAGAAAGTCTAATATGTAGCTGGGGCTGAGAACCGCAAGCTTTGGTGAAGGTTGAGGGCAGCCACTAGAGATGGACTAGCTCTAGTACTAAAGGGACTTTATGTGTTAAAGGTGACATGTTGGCAAGCTGAAGTCTCTTCTGTTGATCATAAAACATGACCAACCCTTTCTCATCTTAAAAAAAGAAATTAAGAAATAAAACCATGATGCAGCCTATGGCTGTTCACAATCACTTACCCCTCTCCATCCCTCTACTGTCAGGCAAATCCTCAAATACAATTCTAAACTTACCATTTCAAACTCTTACAATCTTAACAAGTGCAAATCTTTTTTCTGACAATTTCAAAGGGGGTCCAGCGAACCAAGGGCAATATTTACTTGGTAATCTGGCAAAATGGAGATGAGAAGTTTCAGGCTCCTTTTACCCTTAGGCAAAGGAAAAGAAGGACACTTAGTTTAGGAGAAGACTCATGACCAGAGATTTGTAGATGTTACTCTGTGGCTCTTGAAAGGGACATTGTGAAACCCAGGAGCTGGTACAGTCATAATCACAAGGTCATAACGGTAAATAGCACACATGGTAGAGTCATCTCTCTTTATCTCCCCAACTCTACAAAGGGGAAAAAGAACTTCAGGGAGATTTGTGGAGGCCAGTCTAGACAAAGAGTCTGTAAGTGAGTAACATGTCTATGTGCAGGGTTAAACAGAAAAAGCCTGAATCAGACTAGAAGGAATAAAGGAGACAGACTCAAACCCAGGCAGAGGCTGAGCCTTGCACCCTGTCTTAGTCTCCATCAGAAGCGTGCACAGCCCAACACAAAAGAGTCAAGGTCTGGCAGAGTTGGCTCTCAAGTCCTTGAAAACTAATTCAATAATCGTGATGGCCACATCCTACATGTTCGAGGCACTAGCTACAGTAAATAGCACACTGCACCAAAATTAAGTCATTTTTAAAGTCAAGTTAAAAACAAGGGCCTATAGGCAAGACTTTTTTAGGGCTCTCCCGAGTAACAACACCCTGGCAGATTTATCTCAAACACAACTGCTTTGACCTTTACTCAAACACTGAGCCTACCAAGTCTCCAAGAGTCTATTCCTTGCCAAACACAAAAGGCACAGCGGGCCATTTGTCTCTCTTCCTCCTCCTTGTCCTCTAAGGCAAGCATAGCCTTTCCACTCCCTTCCTCTCACTGGGAGTTCTCCTCTGGCCTCCACCCAGCCATTTCTTTCATTTCCTTTTGAGGACTTCTCACGTTCCCTGCCCCCTCCACAATTTCTTTTTTTATACCATTGTGAATTAGATTGAATATATAAAAGTATGACTTTTATAGGACCGAAGTAGATAAACACTGGCCCAATCTATGGTTTAGCCTAATTCTCTACTCTGGTAGTGACGTTATTACACATGGTTTCAGCTATTGTGTTTCTGGTTGACGCTAAAACTCATTTTTAAGTCTCAGTGACTCCTAAAATCTCTTAGTGATCCCCTTCTTGATGGGAGTGGTCTACAAAGAAAAGGGGCAACTTAAGGAAGTTTTTTATACATCAGTCTGGACAAACAGACTGCAATATTTCCCACCAGCTGGGAAAACAGCCACTTCCCATTGTCTTCCCACCAGGGCCCTCTCATTGTTCAGCTGCCTTGCTTCCCTTTCTGGGAAAACCTCTAGTCTTACAGATCTCCGAGACCTTGCCTTGAGGCTAAAGGCAAAACTGTTCTGATTGATCGGTGTCCAGGTTGCAGAGCTTGTTGAATATGTATTACTACCTGCTTATATAATCTAATCTCTAAATGTATCTATTTAGATTAAACATATTTTCTGAAGCATCTTGTCATCAGCATTTCCTACTTTGAATATACCACATCTTAGACAACATACCCAGGTAGAATTTATGCGTCTCTCCCCAAAGTTACTGCTTTTAAGTGTTCACATTACACTCCCGTCCAGGCATCTGTGCTCTTGTGTGGTCTCCTACCATGCTGACCTTCGCCTTGGCTGTGACATTTCCTTGAGACAATGAGACATTATTAAAGATGACAGAAGCAGAGATCTAAGTAATGCTTGTCTTCTTGGAATATCATCTCCTGGGGGACAATTGCTATAAAGAAGCTTAGAATAAGCTTTCCTGCAAAGACATGATGTGAGAGGCTGTGGAAAAGATCTGAAAGATCCCAGAGTATCTCATTCCATCCTATTCACATGTCTTCTTAGAAGCAGGATGTTAGTGAAACTAGTACATGGGTAGTCTCCAAGAGCACAGAACCCAAGGAAGAAGGTATGAACAGAAAAAAAAAAATCTGTTAAAAGGAATGAGTTCATGAGACTATGAGAAGCACTAAGAGCTCAGAATCATCTGGCAAGGTGGAGCTCTGGAAAGTCAACAACTCCAATATGAGTATAGATATGGGGAATGTGAAGGTGGCTTACAGTTCAATGGAAACCTTTCCTCTCCCTTTAGATAGGCTTAACTCAAGTTAGGGAGCTAGGGTCCAGAGAATCCACAGGCTACCAAGGTTACCTTGAGCCTGTGGCTTTTGGGTACTTGTTCTGAGAATTTGAGAAATGACATGACATACCACAGAAGGTGAATTTTGGGGAGAAGTTTATTCTAGATTTATAGGCGGGACCTAGAAAGATAGAGAGGAAGGATAGAGTTTTGTGTAATGAAAATAGGTCTGAAGTAGGGTGCCATTGAGCTGGTTTGAGGCTTTTAAAGACTTATGGCAGAATCAGTGTGACATGTGTGGATAAAAATGAGTTAAGGAGTCTAGCTGACCTAACCATGAGGTGTCTAAGTGCCTCTTCTCAGTGTTAGTCATGTTCTAGCTTCCAGCTTCCAGGAATGAATAGGAGATGAGAAGGCATATGAAACCAGCATGCCCTGTTAGAGTTTCTGGCCTCCACCTAAGATACTCTCAGCTCTGCTGCCTTTACCTGACTAGATTTTAATCTGTTCTTATCAGTTATGAGTGTTTCTAAGTTATGAGTATTCCTGATTCTAAGAACCAGGAAACTTAGGAGTGTAGTTATAGCCTAAACACTGGAAACCCAGGAAGAGGTAAGGTTTCCATCTGAAATTGAAGGCAAATTAAAACAACTATCCCAACTTAAAGGCTATTGGCCTGGTGTGATTCCCTCTTATTTCGGTGGTTGATCTTTTGTGCTGCACTCAAATTGAAAAATACTATCTTCTTTACTCCAGCGGTACATTTCAATGCTGATCTCATCCAAATGGCCTCACAGAAATATCCAGGATATGGCAATTGCTTCTTATCCACATGGATTCATTGATCTGCTATTAACCATAGTGTGCAGGTGTTAAATGGAAAATTCCAGAAACTAGCAATTCAGAAATTTTAAGTTACTCAGTTTTCCAAGTGGCATGGTTGAATCTCACACCATCTGTCATGATACTATCACCCCCGTTGTCCAGTAGAGCCCAAACGCATGGACTACCTGGCTGTTAGGCACTAGGTAGACATGTAGGTTCTGAGACAGGAGTGTGAGCCTTACAGTGCTTCATGTTGAGGTAACCTTTATTTTGTTTACTAGTGGCTCCAAAGCTGGAGAGCAGCAACCCTGTAAATCCATGTATGCTGAAAGGAATTATAGAGTACTTATGAAGACAAGGTCAAATTCTCAGCTTAATGAATTAGAAAAAAGTTGCTAAGAACTATGTTAAAATTTTCTGCCCTCAAAAGTCGTGAAAAAGAAAGCATTCCCTACTGCACTTGTGGAGAGTTAAACTTCAGCATTGGCCATGCGTGTGCTTGAAAAGCACAGCACACATAGTATGCATGTTATCTGTCACTCTGGCAGTCATTTGAGCTCTTGGGACATGGGATTCATAAGTCAAAGATGGCTGGTGTAATATACCAAATGTCCAGGTATACTACAGAGCCTATTATAGCTTCTTTGCTTCGGTGTATCTTTTGATATATTAAAAAGTAACAGAAAATTATGTATGTGTGCTAAAAAGAAATAAGAAAGATCTATAAAACACTTAAGCCCACTCTTTAAATAGATGACCGTAGAAATGACCTAACAATTCACTCACTGACAATCCAAATCCAAAGTTCCAGATTTTCTGACATTCACAGTTTCCCTCCAGCACTGCTTTCTAATCGTGCCTATTAATTGCTTCTAGAGGACCCTGACCTCATGCCTACTGCTCTTGATAGAACAGAGATGGCAGCCTATACCATCACAGTGCCATCACTTCTCCCTCCAGTGACCATGGTGGATATGGTCAATCTATCTAGGCTCTGGGCTCAGCTCACCCAGAAATGTGGCCACATAACTCTCTCCAGCACCTTACTTCAGCATTTACTACAAATCGATCACACAGCGTGTAGCCTATTTGCTATCCTTGTCTTGTGCCCTCATGATATATCACAAGCATTAAAACAAAAGCCACATCCATGGTTACACCAACCCCTGATATCCCCACCCAAATCAATTCATCTTCTACCTTTTTAGAAAGAGCTCCAAATTAATCTCTCTAAAGTGCATTTGGAATGGTCTGGGCTGCAAATTTGTTCCTTCCCCAGGACTCAGAGTTGTTGGGTGTGTGGCATTTAAAGCAGTTGTGCAGATAGCTCCAATCACCTGTCCTTAATAGCATACATGTATTTTGTGATGACACTTTCCAGTTATCTTCATAAAGAGATAAAGTCTACTTCCCAGCCTTTGAATCTGAATTTGCCTGGTGAATTTCTTTGAATAGAATTGATACTGTGGGGAGCTGGAGAGATGGCTCAGTGGTTAAGAGCACTGACTGATCTTTCAGAGGTCCTGGGTTCAACTTCCCGCAACCACATGGCATCTCACAACCATCTATAATGGGATCGTATACCCTCTTCTGGCATTCGAGTGCACACGCAGTCAGACTATTCAGATACATAAATACATTTTTAAAAATTAAAATCAAATCTTTTTTGTTAAGCATAGGCCTCAAGAAAACTTGAGTGATTTCCTGCTCTCTCTATTTCTCTCTCTCAAATCTAGGCCACCTTCTTGATCAAAGATGGGGCATGGAGCTATGCCACCTAGATGTTTCAGAGAATATAGTCAAAATAACAAAGGTTCCTCACTAACAACAACTTACCACAAGAACATGCACACCATAAGCACCAGTTCACAGATAGAGTTAGGAGATTATAGGTTATTTGTTATCGTGTATTTTGTGCCTTGGGTAATTGATACAGTTGATACGAAGGATCCAGAGTTAGGACCATCAAAATTATTGAGTGAGATAAACGAAGCAAAACAAACAGAAAAACAACCAACCAAACAAACAAACAAAACCAAAACAACAACAACAAAACCCAAACCAAACTATTGTCTCAAAAAAGTGGTTACTATGGAATCCCTTGTAAAGCTATGAGACTACTGGAAGCACCTACAGCTTCAACAACACAGGAACTTGCAGTTTCATCCATGGTTTGAGACAGAGCCTGAAACAGCACTTAAGTATTCCAGGCTCTTCAAAGGGCATTTCCAGTTATCAGTGGCCTCTGCAGCTGGGAGTACTGCAGGAAAAATGGCACCACATGGAAGCTGAGAAGATCAGTGGCATTAGGACATCTCTGTGTTGCTGTCAGGGTCACAGAAGGGTGTGTCAGAAACAATAGAAGGCACTGTGTGAGGTAAAAAATGCCTTCGGATGATTACATAAATTAATAAATAAAAACTAACTGAACCATTTTACTTCACAGCTGATTTATAAAAGCCTATTCATAATTATTCAATATTTCCCCTTTGCCCGCAGAAATAGAAAACTGGGTAACGTAGTAGCACAGGTGAGTTGATAGCATGCATCACCGTCACGCATGCGCACGCTTTCATAGCCACAATGTCGTGCTGCCTAGGTATCTCTTAGAGCATGTGGTTTCTCATTTCTGTCACATCAGCTGGAGAGATGAATCTCTCTTTCTCAAAGCACATCATCACACAGACCCACAGTTGACCTCCTTAGAGGACAAAGGATGTTTTGTATAAAGTTGCAGCTACAGTTCTGTTCCCCGTGTATGTAAGGAAAAGGTGGTTCCCTCCCTTCCCCATTTAACAATAAAGGTGAACTTGTGGTAGGATGCAAAGGAAAAGAAGTCACAAATTTTTTCGTTTACAACTCCTGCCTGTAACGAATGTCCTTTTCTCCATTCCTTGATTCTTGGCTCGGATATCTGTGTTGTTTTAGCAGTGAGTGGGACATAAGCAAATGACATTCAAGGAAAAGCTTGCTAGGAGTTTGCACGTTGACTCTTGCCCTTTTCGGCACCCTTAGATAAGCAGTTAACGGAGTTCAGGCTAGCCTTCTGGAGGAGGCAGGTACACAAAAGGTACACTTCGGCCTCACCCTGCCAAACCTGTGTGTGAGGTCATACCAGTGCAGAGCCAGAGCACGCTGCCAGGGTTCCTGCAGCAGCACAGGAGAGTCAGGCAAGAACAGCCCCAAATGTCTTGGCTTACCAGCCTTAATTGCAAACCCACATGATTCTGAATCAGTAACTAACTATTGGTTTAAGCTGTTAAATTTGGGGTAGCTTACTTAATTCATTTCATTTTGTTTTGTCTGTCTGTCTATCTATCTATCTATCTATCTATCTATTTATCTTCTATTTCGGAGGCAGGGTTTCTTTGTAGCCCTGGCTATCCTGGAACTCACTTATGTAAACTAGGCTGGCATCAGACTCACAGAGGTCTGCCTGCTTCTGCCTCCTGATTGCTAGGATTAAGGGCAGCTTACTTCTAAAGCAAAGGTTAAAAGTTATATCCACAAAAGATAAGGTACACAACATCAGAGGCTTATACTATAAGAGCCAGCACAACCTTCGAAAGACTAGAAGGGAGAGGCTGTCTCTTTCTCTGCCATCAGAATCCCAGGGCCGAAAGACGGGAGCATCATCAACCTAAGTACAAAATCAAGTCAAGAGCTTCTCCCACATCTTAGAAAATGGGACAGGTGTGTTTTTCTAAGAATGGTCACAGTAATATAAACTGTGCAGCTGCTCATATTTTCTCTTCCCTCTGTTTTTTAAAAATACAACCAATTCAAATTGAATCCCACCTCCAACAGTTAAGGATTTTCCTAAATACAATGTATAAACTGATGCCTTTTGGGGTCACATTTTCTTCATGCTTCAAAAAATTTTCATCCACCTTTCACTAATTTTTAAACCATGTATCCATTATGTTTTTATTGGAAGTACTTCAAATGGCTTTTGAATGAAAACCTGCTAACTATGGCATTTACTGTTCTTATTGATTTGTTCCAGTTTGATGTAAAGACGAAGCTTACATTAGGTTGAAAACAGTGCTCATCCATTTTTGATCTCTTTTTCTGCCGTGTTCCTTCTGGTCCTGATTATGGTTATGGGAAGGGAAGAGAAGGGGTAGGAAATGGAGGTGATAAAACATTTTGCAATTTTCCAAGTGCTAGATATAATCTAAGATATGTACTTTTTCTCTTGAAATAGTTTTCCCCATAACAATACAGACTCTTATTAGAACTGTATTTTTGCTGACAGCCCAGAGGTGCTTCGCTCAGCATCCTGTGACAACACACACACACACACACACACACACACACACACACAAAGAATCATGCTCACATCTTTGATATAACATTACTTTTATTTGCCTGTATTCTCATTTATATTTATTATTTCTTTATTTTAGATTTCCACATTCTTTCTTGACACTCCCAATGGCTTTGTGTCTAAACATTTTAACCAAGTTATTTGAATTTTAAATCTATGTCTTTAATCAGTCACATTGCTTTGAAAACAGTTTGAATAGTAAAGTCAAATGGCTGTCATTTTTGTTCTGTAATGTGAGTAAAGAAATTAATAGGATTTAGGGATTAGGTTGAATGCCTTCTTTTATGTGGTTTAGATAACATAGTGTCTTATTATTGCAGTCCTAACAATAAAGCATATAGTGTTTTTCAACAAGGTAAGACAATAGCTATATAAATATAAAGCATGTTATTCATATCTGTTTTATATTTAGTATTTAATTATTAATATTAATCATTTCTTCTTTCTTCCAGGGAGCTTAAAGTCCCATATATTTTACAATCAAAACTGTCACAAATTATAACACTAGTCTATGGGATCTCTATAAAAGGAGATATTAATGCCAATCAAAGGGGCCATTGGTTGCTTCATTTAAATTCAGAGTGCTTCTGTCCCTAACTTACATTAGTAGTCTATATTCTTCTTCCTTAGTTTCAGAAGGAATCAAAGCATGTGAAGTCTCATAACCCCTGCTTAAGGAGGCAGAATCCCTGCCAGGTCTCTGGGATCCCATTTGTCCCACAGAGCCCTAAACACAGAGAACAAGGCCACGCTTGCTAGATATCTCTGGACTCAGCGTCCTTGTATATGTGAGGGAGAGATAATGCAAGTCTGTGTGCTGAATTGACTCAGGTGATGTATCTAGGCCACTATTATTATAGAGTCCACCAGGTTAAAATTGCTAGGACAGGTGGACCTTATTTCTTTCTCCTTTAGCTGAAAATAATGTTATTAATCACTACATGCAGAAAACTGTCCTTTAAGATCATCTTAGCATAGATTCTTTGTGAACCTCTGGAATTTTATGTGTGATAATGGGGTCCAGGGCATGCCAGCCTGATGCCAACTTGTAATCTATAGCAAGTAACATTTAAATGAAATTCAAGAACGCATCCAATTTAAAGCATCCTTGATTAATCCATTTTGAAATGTCACTACTTTCTTTCAGACACTTCTGCAGAATGTGCTAACAAGCAAAAGCAGTGACTGTCTGTTTCATGAACAATGTTGAAATGAGAAAGGTCATTCCCCCAGGATAGTAAGATTACCCAATCAGCTATAAGATAATAATTGAGGTAATGATAGGTTTTTTTTTTAATGTTTTCTTTCCATTTTCTAAGTCACTGTACATCAGTAGTGAACATTGATCCCTATTGGGAAAAGGCAAAAGCAAACTTGCAATTGACTTGCAGGTCAGTCATCTCAGATGACAGGCAATGTGGAAGGAATAGCAAGCAAACATCTACAGGTTCATTGCCAGAGTGACATCTTGTCTTGTGGGTATGGCCTGTGATTTTCTCTTTTCTCTTGATATAATTCCCAGGTCTAATCAGAAGCACTGTGGTCCAAAGTACTGAATATACATAGTGGCCAGTTCTGCATATCTGTAGGGGAGCAAGGAGAGGCAACACCAGCCAGTGACAAGAAGTAGAATGCTGGTAGATCATTGCTGATCTCCTCCCAAATCAAGTTATTCTAAACCATCATATTTAATAATCAATATTGAAATAATTTTATCATAGAAATATGCCTGACACTGTTTAGCATATAATAAACAGGGTAAATGTGGGCCCAGGCTCGGTGTCATTTCTTAGGGAAGCTGTACATTGGTTTACTTAAGTATGTAGTTACTGTGTCCTAGTTCCATTATCAGAGAATCTTCTAGCACTAAGGAAAGAACAATACATGAGATAAACAAAGTCCCTGCTTATGTGGAAGCTACTATTTTAATTTAATGGAAGAGGAAACAAATAACAAGATATGTCAAACATGCAGAACCTACATACTAAGAACTTTTTAAAAAAATAGCGGAGCTGGGAAATGCGTTACATTTTTACATCTTGTCTAGGGAAATACTTATCGAGAAGAAAATATTTTGGTGGAGATGTAAAGGAAGTGACAATGGGAGCTACATGGATACCTAAGAGAAGAATACCATGACGACATCAAAATCAAGCCCTACTAGAAAATATGCCTGGGACAATGAGGGAATGATCCCAAATTTCATATTCCACAGATAGTTATCACAATAGTTCTTTCCCTGTGCAACCTTGACGAGCTTTGTTGTCCATACCTATCCTCTATGAATTATAGAGTTTTCACCCTGAACCTGGGCAGCTCTTTAAAACTGCACACACTTGAAGAAAATGGTAAAAATAACAGATGTGACCCTGCAATGTCCAGACTAGGTTACAGAAATGAGGATAGATTTTGCCCACATTTTCTTCATAGGATGCTGGTCTTTGGAAGCAGTCCTCCTGTAATGAGGAGGCAAGTCATGTGGAATCTCAAGTAAAGATGGGCACTTCATTTGAGAGCCAGCTGCCATGGGAATAAGTCAATTTAGACGTGAACCATTGACCTTAATTTGATCCTTCTCACCTACTGACATGTGCAGCAAAGAAACACCAGAGTCCAGTTACAGAGTTGAGTAAAATAAATGTTTATCACTGTTTTTCAACCATTCTGCTTGAAAGTGGCCATGCCTCTAGGTAATGAAAACAAGGGAGAAAGGAGGTGTGGCTAGAAGGAGCTAGGTCCTGGGCAGTATTGTTTTCTCTTTAGCAAGAAAGTCACTGGACCACAGTCAAATGCAGTCATTCCCCACAGGGAGTTTTCAGCCAGGTTAGACCCCATAATGGCCATTTGGCATGAGAGAAGAGCTGGCTTCCATGGAGGTCTCTTGAGAGTATTTTCCCTCTGGTGTGATAAGCATCCAGGTTACTGACTTCTAAGGACTGCAGCATGGCCCATCTGTCATGGAGACATTTACTTCATCGTGTAGGAGGACAGGCCAGTGCAGTGCCAGAAAGAAAACATTTTTCAATGCTGAGAACCTCAGGAAGACAAACCTGAAAATAATCCATCATTGCCAAGGTTTTAAACAGGTTAGCCCACTGGTGTGAGGGGCATACTCTTGCTTGGGGCTGAGCTTATGAAAGTTCTCACTTTATAATTCCCTGAGGCTGGATGGTCTCCAAACATGAGTGAGGAAAAGACCAGAGATGGCAATGGGTAAGTTAAATCACAAGTAAATAGATCATTTGGAATTAAGGTATAAAGTTAGCCGGGACAGAACTTGAACCACTCAAGTTTTTCATGTTGAGGCCACTCCTACTAGCAATAAATTTCCATATGTGCCCCAGGGTAGAACTGAAGAAAACCTTTGGGTAAGTATATTTACAACAGGATGTGACAGACATCCTTTTGATGAAAACCAGTCAGAGAGATATAAACACTTCTGTTCTCACTGTTTTATTCAATTTTAGGACTACAGATAACATGAAAATTTGCTGAGAATATTTCTGGTGCATGATATACACTTGTGCCTCAAGAATTAGCTTCTCAACTACATTTGGGTGAATGAAAGAAGGTAGTCCTGGCCCCGACTTACAAACATGTAAGAGAATAATGATTTGTTCTTAAATGTTGAATTTGTTTATCTAGATTTTAAAGCTATCTCATTCCACCAGAGAGTTGTGAAGCTCTTCTTTAAGAATCTGGTGAAACGCTGTCTGGACTAAAATGGTTCCTTGAGTTGTTTTCCCTCTTTATGGGTGTGAAGACAGAACCAAAGAAAAGTTACATGATTTAGATAAGGCTCTATGAGGACCTAAAATGGTAGAGCTTATATCCTAGAGTTTAATATTGCTTTCTGTAGATGCAGAAAAGATGGTACAGCTACTCTACCATCACAAATGTCTGCACTTGACATAGAAAAACCACTTGCTATTGGTGGTGTGTTCACACGGGGGTATACGATTTTAATGGATGGGGATATCTCTTAATTCTCAAATACTTTAGCAAAGTGAGACTTGTTTAAACTAGCTAAATGGAGAAATGTTGGATTCTAAACACACGTAAGATGTTCAACTTTTGTTTCTTATTTCTAAAACTCTGGAATATTAACGAATTACTTCACTCACTCTGCAGATGCCCCTGTGCACCTTTCTGGACTGGCTTTCTCTATGGATAGACTAGTTGAACTACTTGGCCTCTTGTTAGGGACCAGCAGAGCCAAGCATTTCAAACAGTTGAGTTAGCTCACCCGTCAGACTTGAGGCTCAAAAAACGTGGCAAAAATTCATAACTAAGAAAAGCCAGGCATCTCCCTTAGACTGAATGACACGAGTCTGACAGTGAGCTGTAATTGTTGCTCAGCCTAGGTGAAGTATAGGCTCCCAGGCATTCTGATCAGTTCTTGAGAATATGGTAAGTTTGAAAGGGGATTATAACAGAGTCAGGTTTGAGGGGCTGATGACTCTGACTAAGTAACGATGTAAGCCAAAGAAGGTAAGGAGGAAAGGTTGTCAGATGGTATTTATTATCAGTTGTGGGAAAAGCCATAAAGACACAACAAGACCTTTAATCTTCACTCTGAAAAATAACTGGAAAGTGAATGATAGGCAGTGTGCAGCTCTGGCCTCTTGCAACCTTCTCACGTGCAGTCATATGAGATGCCGAGGACTATCTCCTTCATGACAGTCCCTCCCACTCAGAGCCACAGCTCTGTAGGACTGAAATATGGTGAGGCTCTTAGGATACAGGCTGTCAAATGTGAGAGATTAGGTGTCTATAATGATTTTCTCAGAACATACTCCAGCGGCTAACAGGTCACACAAATGCTCCGTAAGTAATACATCAAAGAAAAATGAATTTTAAGTGTGTGCATCTCTCTGGTTGCCTGTTTGTGGATGTATTCTCTCTGCACTAAAACCAGAGTACAAGCATATTAAAATACATTTGACTTCAAGACACACACACACACACACACACACANATATATATATATATATATATATATATATATATATATATATATATATACATCTTTGTCTATACCGTGCCTATAAGTCAAATTCAAATATGCTAATCATGGAAGGGTATGTGTAGGTGGAGGAACCTTTCAGTTATTTTGTGAATGAAATGTTCAGGTTTTATATTCAGCACATTGATGACCATAAAGTCAAACTGTACAGAAGACAAATAAATACCTGTAAGACCATGGATGGCAAAGTGGTGTCTGAGACTAATGACACCAGAGTTCTGAGGCACTGAGGCAGAGAAGGAGGGAACCCCTGGGGACTGAGGGACCAATAAATGTTGAGAGCTCACTGGAAAAAAATGTTTAGTCTAAATACTAAATTGAACTATAGGTCTTACTTATTGGCCTCTCCCAATGGATTCTCTTAGCTTCCTAATTTTAGGGTCTCTTTATTCTCTGTCACATGGCTAACCGTTTGACGTGGTGTGAACAGACTAAGACAAAAGTGAAGACCTGCCAAGTTTTACCTTAGAAATAGAGACGGTATCTGTTCCTGCTCTGTCTCCTGGAGTCCTTCTAAGCTACCACGTGAAGACGTTCAGCTAATCTAGGGGTGTACCACCACATGGAGCATAGACCATTGTCTCATGTTAGATCACCGACTAAACAGCTTGCTGTGAGAACATTGCCATGATTAGCAAGCCTGTCTGACCTATCCACTGACCTTAAGTACATGAGCAAACTCAACTTGGACCATAAGTACCAGTCAGCCAGCCTGGAGCTACACAGAGAATAATAAATGCTAGTGCTTTGATCCACTGCATTCCAGGTTCTTTTTACATCTTGTTTTGGTTTTATTTTTGCACAATGACCAATTGACAGAAAGCATACTCCAGCTATATATTATTGTCTCCTGTGATTTTGGGGTCTGGCTATGTAGCCCAGTCTGGTCTTGAAGTCATGATCTTCTTGCCTAGTCTTCCAGAATGCTGGGATTGAAGTCATATAGCACCCTGCCCAGTTTCTGAGGGGTTAAAAATACGCTGATTCCTGTTCCACTTCCTCCCTCACCTAAGATCCTGTGTAATCTGTCTGGGTATTGTTTTATTTTCTTTGTTTCCCAGGTGATTCTGAAGTACAGCCAAGATTATAAACTTCCTGGCCTAGAAGTTATGTTCTGACTCTTCAGAATATTAAAATTCCAGGTGGGCTATTTTCCAATTTATATCTAGATAATTTGAGAGATGTTTGTGTATGCACACATATCACAAGAAGACTAAGAACATGCCTTCCAGCACGTTAAACACCTCTCTAATGGTCTTTATAGGCAATAACACAGTAACTTCTGTGCCTAAGTCAAACACACAGAACTGTGGTTTGTAAGGTAGGTGAGGGAGCTTAGCCTCCAAGGTCTCTTTCCCTTTGCTGTGGATGCCAGCTTGAATACCTTCAAGTTTTGGGTTAATATTTAGATAGGGGCTTTGGCATATACGTATATGAAAGTAGTAGCTCTTTGCAAGAGGTGGCAGAGGACAGACATTAAGAATATTACACCGTTTTTACTTTCTAATTATGTGTCATAGCTAGCTTGGGAGATTGTGATCTAATGGGAAGGAAGAAGATTCAATACTCTATTTTTTTTTTATTGGTGCATAAGATCCACGGAGCAAACTGCAGTGCCCCACCCACTGAGCACGCGTACTCTCCTACACAAACTGCCGAGAGTATTGGCTGCCATCTTCCGGCTTGCCCTCTTTCTAGAAGAATCGTTTCCAGCAGACAGAAGCCATCTGCTGTGAAACACCTGGGTGGTTACTTCTCATGCTGCACCTGGAGGCAAGTTGTAGGTGACAAATGTTTGATAGACACAAAGGCCTGGCCCATTTTTCTCAGTCTAGGATAAACTTCCGGTTTGACTTAAACTCTAAACACCCACGGGAGCAGGCTCTGTCTTTGTAGAAACCTTTCGTTCCCTGACTTCTTCCCTTGCCCTACTCTGCTTCTTCTCCTTTGCCCTGCACTCCTAGCTTCATCCCGAGTCCTGGCTCCAGACTCCCGTCTTAAGTTCAGCTCTTAGGACACACAGCCTAACGAAGTCTTTCTGAAAAGGCCACGGCAGTCCATCATCACAAGCTGTTTCACCATGGCTCTGTATCCAGCCCTTCTTCCTCACAGGTTCCAGGGAAGACACAGCTCTCCCTCTCCGTAGTAGTTCTCCACTACATAGTTCACCTTCTCAAACCCGGGGCATCACTGTGGCACTACCATCATAAAGATTCCTCTGCCTCCAACCCTTCTGATTTCACATGTTAGGCAGGTCCCCAGTGAACTCTCGAGTAAACACTCAAGATCAAAACCCAGCACTCTGTAATGGATACCTTCCCTCTTGCTCCAACACACACTGATCCAGTTCACTTCCTTCCTCAGTTAATATTACCCAAGACATGGCTCCCTGCCCTCGTGTGCAGAGTAGCCTTGTGGGCTCTCTTTTTGCATGATGTTCACTTTGGCCTTTTGTTTTACCCATGTGTCTTTACTCCCAACTCAAACACTGGATCTTTTTAATAAGAAACTGTGCTCTTCTTATAACCTCTTTTCCATAATACCACGTTCAATAGATGTGTATTGACTAATGAGCTAGAAGGAAAAGTCAAGAGTTATAGTTATGCTTCTCAGTACGAGGGATAGACACTCTAACCTTACAGTCAGAGCACAGAAAAGGTTAACTAAGTGTTTGGGACTTGCCATTTCAGAGTGTCACACTTTTAACAATTATATTCTCTGCAGTAAGGACACAGTGGTCTGAAATCCTTAAATGCCAGTTTCCTAGTTAATTGTGAAGATGGATACATTTTTTCCTTGTTGGTAAAAGCTACTGTTGTTCCACATAATGACTTTAACTATAATGGAAATGAGGCACGACAAATCAATTTTTAGCCCTTGGCAAGTGAAGTTTGTCAATACACAAAGCAAACAGCAATAGAAACTGGTAGTTAATATTATAGTTTTATTCCAATATTGTAATCTCTTCCTTTTCTCTTTCCCTATTAAATTTAAAAGTCTATAATTAGCATGGTTTATTCAACCAATGTAAAGGTCATCTCCATACCATTAAGAATATCTTATTATCCTAAGAATAGTGTGGGTAAGGGGCAAAATGTAAGACTAACACTAGCAAGTGGAATGTGGTTTTACTTCTGTTCAGTTAAGGTTGGCTGAAAATTAGTCTGAGAAACAGAGGAATGGAGCTAACACAAAAGAATTGATGCCTACCTCAAATTACCCTAAGAATTTCCCATCGAAAGACTAGATTATTTTAAGTTTCCTCTGTAAATCTGAGTGGCCAGAGGCTTTAATACAATGTAACCCAGCTCTCTATCCCTCTATGACCCATACCAGATTTTATCTGTGTCATAAGTAAAAAGGGACACAGATGGTACAGGCTGAGAAAGCATCTTTAGACCAAAGGCATTTTAGAAACAGGAGTGACTAAGACAGCATGAACAAGGTAGGTGTGGAAAAGGTACCCAGAACCACAGAAGTGGGTGTCAAACTGGGGAGTCAAAAGGTCATTGTAAAGATGAGCTAGCTGTGCTGGATCACATACTCAAGGGAGCAAAAGCCAAAGACGAGACAGTCAGGCAAGTGGACCCTAAGATCTCAAACTTGGAGTCCTAGAATAAAAGAGGCATAGACAGTAGACACCGAAAGGAAATAAGAAGGGCGATAATGGCAAAGCTCATCCTATACTTGAGATCCCTAAAGCTGGCCAGTAAGCCTTCCATAAGAATTCAAAGAAAGACTTAGTACTTGGTGTTATATAACAAAATGCAAACATCTGATTTCCACAGTGACACCATGGTGAGTACAGCCACAGACCAGCAGCCCCATCTGAAAGACTGTAAGAAATGTACTTTCTTGTACTCTAGCTGAACTACTGACTTATGAGATGAAGGCCAAAATGTGTGTATCTCAAAAGTTTTCCGATGATTTTATGCATGCTGGCTGAAGTCTGGGAAGTAGTAGGCTCGAGGGCTGATGGACTTCATCAACAATAGGGCAGTTACACACATGGATTCACAGAAGTTGGCGTGCACAACCTAAGGCACACAACATCTCAGCATGAAGGTGAGGAGGGTATCCACCACCAGTTGAGGAACTATTGCCATTTGATAGCTGCGAGGAGAGGGAAATTCAGTTTTCTTTGATGGTCCTACCAGGTTCAGGGTAGGCTCCTGCCCCAGGATTAACTGGGGAACATTAACTGAACTCATTGAAAAATGAGAAAAGTATAAAACAATTCAAAGTTGGGTACACTGGCAGGTAACAATGGAAAGGTTACACACAGGAGGAGCAGGTGTCGGGGGATCAAAATACACGGTAAAAAATTGTCAAAGAATTTGTAAAAGTATTATTTTTAAAAGAAAGTATATATCCCAAAGGGGAAATGTTTGCATAATGGAAAATTCCTTCAGAGGTCCAAAAATCAAGCAATGTCACAAAAGATTCTCAAAGGAGTTGGAAGAAAAAAATATACAGTGCATTTCATCACAAAAATCAAGAAAAGACAAAATTACTCATGCACTTATCTTAGACTGTCTTTGACAGAGTGTTAAATACTGTGTGAAGATACAAGTTAGAGTCAGCAGTCCCAAAAAAGAACCTATTGTTGGTGAACCAAAAATTGATTTGTTTTAACAAAATTAAATTTTGCTCACTTTGAGAACACACAGACAGACACACATAGACACACACGTGAATGTGCATGAAGACACCATTCATGATACATGATAATACATTCATGATACATGATGATAATCTAGCAGTGTCCAATCTTTCAGCTGTGCTCTGCCCTGTTTGCCAAGAGCATGCATCTTTAATCCCATAACAGACAAACCATCTATCTAAGAAGCTGCAACACAATAAATACTAACAATCTGCAGTGCGCTCTGGAAGGAAATGCAGAGAAACTCTGCCCTTGCTCACCTATAATTTATCAACTTTATTATTTCTCACACAAATATTGCATTAGGTTGTTTTAATAACTTTCTTCCAGCAAATGAATTTTTCTTGAATGTAGACTAATAACGGGCATGAAACAAGTTCTCTCTGGTCCCCAACGCTGAAACAAAATTACTTCCACACATTATGGTGCAGTAATGGCAGCATTTAGTGTAAACCCCATCATCAGAATGATCACAGAATGAGCTGAAGAGTGCCTATTTCCACAGAACACTGAGCTAGGCTCATAATTCTGGAGAGAAGTGTTTGGCTTTTGTGCAAGGTCCCAGCAAGCTATCTGGAAACTATCATTCTCTCAGCTGATGGGGACTAAGGAGATGCTGCATTTATTTTGGTTCCACATAGAAGCCTGTTTGTTCCATCTCACGGCAGAGAGGTCTTTGTCTGCTGAACAATTTTTTTGTTTGTTTGTTTTGTTTTGTTTTTTCAGCCTCCTTGCCGACTGTCTTACTGTTGTTCTAAGGTTTGGTGAAATCCCTATTGTCCTATAGAGAATGTTGGCTCTCATAACCACATAAGAAAGCCTGGTAAGAGAAACTTAGGGACGTTGACTCTCTTCTCCAAGGCCATAGTGACTAGAGTATTTAGAGGCCAAAGGATATTAGCTCTTGTTATTGTATGGCAGATGTCTTTTATGGTACTACATAAAGAGAGGAATAGAAAAGATGGCCTGATCTCAATGCATCTCCAACATTTCAGCCAGGCTTCCTCGATTAAATCATTAACCTCTCAACTCTTCTCCCTTTTCTTAATAAGTAGGGCTAGTAGGTTATAATTCACTTAGGTTCTTTTCATCTCAAATAGTCCCTGTACTCATGTACCCTTGCCAGAGTCCATGATGCCATCCTGCTTCTGAAATTAATTATAAGTTACTTATAAAATTAATTATAAAATACTCTCTTGTATAAACCAAATGAATGAAACATATAGCCGTGTGTTTCTTTCTGCTAAAATCTGAAAGTATTTTGTCAAAGTAGAATGTACAACCAGGGAAATGATATACCAACGTTTTCACAAATAAGAGCTTCCATTATCACCATCTACATGAAAAAGCTAGAACCTGGTGGGCAGCATTCCAGGGCTTCTAACCATACTGTGCTCTTTAATACTGCAAAGAAAATATGTTAAAAGATGCTGGTGCATCCGGACACTCTGGGAATATAAATCCGTCCAGACACTATGGACATCACCATGGAGATTCCTGAAAAAGTTCAAACAGGAGTGTGTGAGATGAGTCAGTACTTAACGGCACTTGCTGCCAGGCCTAAGGACCTGACTCAGGTCCCAGGAACACATATGGTGGAAGGAGAAAACCAACTCTGGGACGTCGTCCTCTGACCTCCATGTGTCTGCATTACACACAGATGTAGGGACACACACACACACGCACATGCATATTAACATGCATATATACAGAACTAACATGTGACCCAGCTATCCCATCATGGCTAGGTATATAAGTCAAAGAATTAACCAGCATTTAGAAGAGATTACTGCACATCCTTGCTTATTGAAGACTAATTCACAGTAGACAATATATGGAACCCATCAACAAGAGACTGGATGAATCATACACATGCATAATATATATATATATATATATATATATATATATATATATATATATGTGTGTGTGAATGTATGTGTGTGTATATATATGTGTGTGTGTGTGTGTGCTTGTGTGTGCATGTGTATTATGTATATGTGTGTTATATATGTTTATATTATATACATATGCATATATATAAAATGTAGTTTTACTCACCCATTAAAAACATTTATATCCTTGGCAGGAAAGTAGATGGAACTGGAGATCATAATGTTAAGCAAAGTCTCACCAAGACAAGGTGCTTAATATGGAGATGAAGGGAATGAAAGTGAAAGGGGACTCAGCTATAGGAAGAGCAGAAACAGATGTGGGTTATAAGAAAAATCAGTAGACAAGGTGAAAATGATCAAAGTCCATCATATGTACATATTGAAATGTCATGGTGTAAACCATTTCTCTATAACATTAAGATAAGCTAACAGAAATGAACGAATGTCTTATAAGCACAAAAAGAAGCTTTTTGGCTAATGTTCAACTTCTCATTAAAAAGGATGCTGACAGGAGCAACAGAAATCAAGTTAAGTAACAAAAGTCAGTAAAAAGCATTCCAGATGGAAAATGTAACAAAGATGGACTGAGATAAATAAGCTTCCTGTTGAAGCTCTCCAGAAAGTCAGTTTCTAGCATCCAGTGATCCCTACACTAATGGATCACCCGGAAGATGCCCCAATGAAATAGCCTGTTTAGAGTAAGCTTGTATCTAAATGCCTACTGCTGCTGTGTCTTTCAAGAGGTCCCCTCATTGAGCCCCACTGTGCTGAGGCCAGCCACGTGCATCTTTTACAGTTTCCTTCTCCAATCTGCAGCACTTCTTTTCCTGCCTGCCTGGTGGAAACATTTTCAATGCAGACAGACCCGCGTGTGCATTGGGAATGGCAGTCAGTGAGCTGAGGCAGACAGATGTGCCTTTCTCGTGTTCTGTTATTGGAAACGGGCCTCTATGCTAAGTTCCAGAGGCATTCGCCAAGCTTGCACATTGTCCCGACACCTCTACAGTAGCTTTAGACATAAAAAGACTCCATTAACATCTCATCATTGTAGCTCTGACCTCTAAAACCATATCTAAGAAAAATAGTTTGAAAATATAAATCATTTACTTTTTACTTCGGCTTGAGCTTTAAAAAAAAAAAATCAAAAGAAGAGTAAAAGAAAGCAAAGAACTTTGCAGATCCTTTTGAGAGGAAGGACTGAGGGCTTGTGGCAGATGGCAGTCCTCTGAATTTGGAAAAATAAGGAGTGAAATAAATGTCTTCCCCTAGTTGCCCCTCCTGCTGGAGCTGTCAAAACAGAAAAGAAGTGAGAGAGGTGGGAGGGGAGACAGACAGGAGGAAAGCCAACTCAGGCTGTATGTGGCTGGTCTGTGTCTGGCTGTCCTAGATCTCTGGGCCTGCAGAGCAGGGAGTGCTCACCTGAGAATCCACCTGAGAATCTGTCTATTTATTGGTATTATCTCCTCCCACCAACTTCTCAGCCACTGAAGCTAAAGCACAAAACCCTGGGAAGGGAGATGTGTACACCTAACCTAGGGAAGACTGGGGAAGACTGGAGAAGCAAACACTTAATTCCAGAGTAGCCAAGGAACAAGTGGGTGCAAACTCCGGGACTTCATCTGCAAAACCAGAAATGGTGTTTGTTTTGGTTTGTTGTTGTTATGTAAAGTTTTCTTTATAATAGAGAGTGGAGTAAACTTGTTTTATTTGTTTTGTGAACCAAATGCTGGAGAATCTGGAGGGTTTGAGAGTGAAAAGGAAATGACTTCCTAGGCATTTTTTGAACCATGGGGAGGGAAATGAGCCTTCCTGTGCTTAGGTCAATGAGAAGAAACCCAGGAAATCTGCCATCAAGGGAAACAAACATATAACTTCCTATTAGAACGTCTATGAAGATAATCCACCGAGATGGTTGTTTACAGCAGCCAGGCCTTGTCTTGGCAAAGACAATCAGGAGCTCCTAATTCAGCTTTTTTCAAGGACCCTACATGGGGAAGAAGGATCTCTGGTGTGGTTTTCGTTCTGTTGAGTTTTGTTGTTGTTGTTGTTGTTGCTTTGGTTTGGTTTGGGACTTTTGCTTTGTTTTGTTTTAGTTGGTTGGTTTGTTTTTGTTTTATATGTACATGTGGGTGCCTGTATGTATGTATTATGTATGTATGTATGTATGTATGTATGTATGTATGTATGTGAGTTCCTGGTGCCACTGGAAGTCAAAAGAGGGTGTAGGATACCCAGGAAATGGAGTTATGGGTGGTTGTGAGGTCACCATGTCGTCCTGGGAACCAAAGTTTAGTCTTCTGCAAGAGTAGTAAGGTCTCTTAACCACTGAGCAATTTCTCCAGCTCTAAGAGATTTCTCAGCTCAAACAACAATCATCCTTTGTCATTGAAAGAGGGCAATTTGCAAATTCAACTGGAATAACAAAAAACCTAGGATAGCAAAAACTCTTCTCAATGATAAAAGAACCTCTGGTGGAATAACCATGTCTGACCAAAGCTGTACTAAAGAGCAATTGTGATTAAAAAAAAAAAAAAAAAAAAAAGCATGGTACTAGTACAGTGACAGTGACAGACAGGTAGACCAGTGGAATAGAATTGAAGATCCAGAAATGAACCCATACACCTATGGTCACTTGATCTTTGACAAGGGAGCTAAAACCATCCAGTGGAAAAAAGACAGCATTTTCAACAAATGGTGCTGGCACAACTGACAGTTATCATGTAGAAGAATGAGAATTGATCCATTCTTATTTCCTTGTACTAAGGTCAAGTCTAAGTGGATCAAAGACCTCCATATAAAACCAGAGACACTGAAACTTATAGAGGAGAAAGTAGGGAAAAGCCTTGAAGATATGGGCACATGGGAAAAATTCCTGAACAGAACAGCAATGGCTTATGCTGCAAGATCAAGAATCAACAAATGGGATCTCATAAAATTGCAAAGCTTCTATAAGGCAATACACACTGCTGCTTGTGGACGTTGTACATCGTGGTGCGGAGCCTAGTGCGCACCACGATGTACAACGTCCACAAGCAGGGATCCAGCAATTCCTCTCCTGGGCATATACCCAGAAAATGTTCCAACTGGTAATAAGGACACATGCTCTACTATGTTCATAGCAGCCTTATTTCTAATAGCCAGAAGCTGGAAAGAACCCAGATGTCCCTCAACAGAGGAATGGATACAGAAAATGTGGTTCATTTACACAATGGAGTACCACTCAGCAATTAAAAACAATGAATTCATGAAATTCTTAGGCAAATGGATGTATCTGGAGGATATCATCCTTAGTGAGGTAACCCAATCACAAAAGAACACACATGATATGCACTCACTGATAAGTGGATATTAGCCTAGAAACATAGAATATCCACAATACAGTTTGCAAAACACATGAAACTCAAGAAGAAGGAAGACCAAGTGTGGATATTTCTCTCCTTCTTAGAATGGGGAACAAAATACCCATGGAAGGAGTTACAGAGACAAAGTTCGGAGCTGAGACAGAAGGAAAGACCACCCAGAGACTGCCCCATCTGGGGATCCATCCCATATACAACCATCAAACCCAGACACTATTGCATTTTCCAGAAAGATTTTGCTGACAGGATCCTGACATAGCTCTCTCTTGTGAGGCTATGCCAATGCCTGGCAAATACAGAAGTGGATGCTCACAGTCATCCATTGGCTGGAACACAGGGCCCATAATGAAGGAGCTAGAGAAAGTACCCAAGGATCTAAATGGGTCTGCAATCCTATGGGAGGAAAACAATATGAACTAACCAGTACCCCCAGAGATCCTGTCTGTAGCTGCATATGTAGCAGAGGATGGCCTAGTCAGCCATCAATGGGAAGAGAGGCCCTTGGTATTGCGAAGATCATATGCCCCAGTACAGGGGAAGCGGGAGTGGGTGGGTTGGGGAGCAGGGCAGGGGGCGTGTATAGGGGGCTTTGGGGATAGCATTTGAAATGTAAATGAAGAAAATATCTAATAAAAAAATGCTTTAAAAAAAAACATGAACACCAGTCTTTCATGGTGATCTTGTATTTGTCGATTACAAAATAAAAATTGTGCTTGTAAAAAAAAAAGAAAGAAAGAAAAAGGAAAAGAAAAAAAGAGAAAGGAAGACAGCAAACATCATAATTAGAAGTCCTTTCCAGTATTACAGACAAGATCAAAGGATGGTGGGGCAGAATCAGTGGCCAACGATGGTATGTACAGAGGTAGTCCCAAAATCCTCTGGGAGAGAACAGGAGGTCCCAAAGAAAGTCTTATTGGATCTCTTCCTCCCATTCCACAGAACTACAGAGAGGAAGGAACCCTAAAGAAAGAAACTGTGGCCTTCAACACAAAGCATCTCATCAATGCCCAGATCAATCCAATATGTACATTGGAGTTGTAATATTTTGAAACAAAAGGGAGGAGCTGTCTTAAAGATGGGGCCTAAAAGCAGTCAGAAGCCAGCCATAGAGAAGACCCAGGAGCCTTGCTTGTCTGCATGCCAATGTGGCCACAACACAGCAGCCTCAGGAGCCCTTGCGGTGATGAGGAAAGCTGTTGCTTCTTCAGATCACTGTCTTCCCAGTAAAGGTGTCCATCCTATAAGGATGGAAGATTCAGTGTTTAGAACTAAGCATTCTCCAGCATGGGTTGGGAAAGCATGCTTGCAGCTTGGAGATAAGATGTCCTTACCCAGCCCTCTTTTAAATAAGCAAAGCTATCCAAGAACCCCATCCCATCCCTTACATCTGCATCCTAGTACACAGTACCCCAAATATCCTACAGTGTCTTCCACAGTGTCTCCTTCAGCTCTGTTCTCCATTTTATGTTGGTGTCTCTGAAAAGGGAAGAAACTATCTTTCACTCTATGCTGGTCCTCTTCTATACATTCCCCAGAAGTGGAGGCTGCTTTGAAATAGTCAAAGAAAATGAGGGAAAGTTCCAGGCCAGTGTTCCCTCGCTGACTTTAAAGAGTTCTACTCAAGGATAGGACATCACTTGGGAGCTGGTTAGATGCAAATTCTTAGGATGCCACCCATATCTACTAAATAGAAACTGCATTTTGGATCATTCAAACAAAGCATCCCACTTTGAACTACTTCTAGGCCACAAGTGTCACATTTAAGATATGATGCTTCTAGAGACCCAGTGGTCCCTGCTTGTTGAGTTACAGCAAAGATTGATAGTAATTTAGGGTAGAAGCCTTAACATTCCATGGTGCCAATGTCTCCAGTAGCTTCTGGTCAGATCCATCAGTCATACAGCAAATCCTCAGTTCATTCTGGTTACTGAGAGAGCTTGCCTGTATTGGGATACTAAGTTCTCTCTCTGTAGCTTCAGACCTTCCTGCTGTGTATTTATAACATGAAGAAATTGAGGAGGGAAAATACAAGGGCAATTTTAATGCAGCCAACTTTTACATACACGTCCAGAAACTGTGTATTCTACCAGAGACTGGGAATATTATCCAATTGTACTGGTATGAGGGAAACAATATTCCTGACCAGAATGACAATCTTATTTCTAGGTTCCTCATGTTACTCAAAATGTGGACCACGGACCAGCAGTATAGCGTCCGTCATCTGGGAGCTTGTTAAAGCTTCAACCTCCGGCTTCATTCCAGATATACCAAGTCAAAATCTGATTTCCCCACGCCCCACCCTCAGGAACTCTGTAGGTTGGTATACTCATTAATGTTTGAGAAGGTCAGCTTGCACAATGGTTCTCAACCTAGGCTGCAAGTAAGACCCATTTGGGACTATATTAGTAAAACTTTGTAGACTATTATTTAAATTGGTATAGAATAAGTCTTGGACATCAGCATTTTTTTAAAAAAATGCAGCTATTTCCAATATAAAGCTTATATTTCTGGGTAGAACAATAGACTTGGAAATATCAGATCTTTGGGTTGAAAAGTTGTATGTGTCTTAAAGGTATAAAACAGGAGAAGTAAGCGTACATCTGAAACACATTCTAAATGGAGCTCATTTGAATGTATGAGCAGCACTGAAAATCTGCTTCCAGTAGGCCCTTCTCTTGGCCCGTCGGACTCTTCTGTAAGAGAACACCAAGATGGGTGACCATAAATTTATTTGCTTTACAGTTCCTAACGTGCTTCCATATTCCATATCTACTCAGGGCTGCTCTCTGCTTCAAGTTTCCTTGTTTTTGTAAGAGCCCCACCCACTATAGCATATACGTACTCATTAAGGTAGGGTCTAAATGCTTTAAGAACCTCTTATGGGTCCTACTTTGAGTGCCACCGCACTGGGGACTACATTTCTAAAACCAGGAACACCCAAGACAGAGCTACCCTTATGGCCAACAGTGAAAATCGAATCATATAAGATTCCAAAGAAAAACATTATGAAAGTAAAAATCAAAGGGGTCCATTGAATACATGTGTTGATTTGGATAAATGTGAAAACTAAGATATGTTTTGTTTCTAAAGACAGAAGTTTTAATGGGACATCGGGAGAGGCTAAAGCTTTCCATGGGATTTGGAATTGACTCACACTAAAAGCAAATATCTCCACAGAAAATCCACTCGGGTGGTTTCTCAGACACGGCATGAACCATTTATAAGATTTCATCCTTTCTCCAGCCCTGATCAGACTTAGTTCTGTGAATAATGGCCTAGAGGTTAATAGATAAATAATTGGTAATGTTGTATTGCTGCTTCCAACATGGCAGCTACTAATGAAGAAGAATAGTTAAGACAGAGCCTTTTTTAATGTAACCTGTAACTGTGAACCCCAGATCTCAGAGCTAGAAGGTTTCTTGAAGCAATGAGAAGGCAGGGCTATCTAGTTACAAGGGCAAGGACTCCGCACCAACTATGTCATGATTCCTATGCCAAATTTTCCACCTAATAAGATTTTTGGGGGAAATGTACATGCCTATTTCTCATATAGGTCACCTGTAAAACAGAGAAAAGGGTCTTGAATTCCTCTCTTTTCCCATCTGTTGTCAACACTGGGTATGATATAGGTGAAGCATGAGTGAAGTATGCACTGGAAAGATTTCTTACTACCCCGTGTCTCAAAATGGTCTCCTGTTCTTGACTTCACTGACTTCAATTTCCACACCATCATCATTGAAACATCCAGACAAATCCTCCCTGCATACACCCATAGCAGCATCTCTCGGGCTTAGCACCTTATATCACAGAACAGGTGGTTGGAATAGAATAATAAACCATGTTTCTGCATAACTGTTTCTGTTATGCATTATATATCAGAAACTTGTTACATCAGAGACTATCTTGTCCTCATCAGCCCCCCAGCACCCAATTCAGTGCCTGCTCACAGTAGATTTGTGATGAATCTTTGTAGAACAAGTGAATTCACACAAGTATGGGGGATGAACGGTTTTGGGAATCAGCTGGTGACCTTTCTAAATCTCAAATATCTTATTGTTGGGTCACAGGATGACAAAAGGGTATTATTGCTCCCTTGTTTGTGCAACTCTTTATCCATCATTATTCCTCCATTCTGAACTCTCAGGTAGCTATGCCCCGCTTTTAGCTGAAGGTAAGAAAAATTCACAAGCTCTTGCATAAACTCCAGCATGCTCCTGCAACAAGTTCAGAAAAGTATTTTCTTCATTTCTCTCTCTCTCTCTCTCTCTCTCTCTCTCTCTCTCTCTNTGTGTGTGTGTGTGTGTGTGTGTGTGTGTGTGTGTGTGTGTGTGTGTGAATGTTTGACATACATGACTTGGATAACATTGTAGAGTCAGTTCTCTCCGTCTACCTCCATATAGGTTCTAGAGGTCAAACTCATGTGATCAGGCCGGCTTCTCAAGGGCTTTATTTTTCTGAGCCGTCCCTCTGACCCCACCGCACCCCCGTTGAAAAAAATGTAAATAAAAAGGCAAGAAGATCTAGTTACTTTCCAAAAGTTCTCTTCAAACAAGGATATGAACATGTTTTTCAGTTTGGGCCAATGAACCCTGACCATGAATCTAGAGACTAGTTAGGGAAAGAGAAAACTGTATTGCTGAAAAGATATTCAAGGGAGAGTCATTGTTCATTTATTCAGCTGGATGTTGCCATGGCTACATGTGATGCCTGAAACTCTAACAGCCAGCCTGTAATCATAACAAGAATCTAGTAAGGTAACAATGCAGGGCAGATGGAAGGATCCTTAATGACATCAGTCGGCCACTGTCGCATCTTTGGATACACCCATTTCTAGATTTGTTGGTAAGTGATGCAGTACACATTCCCACTGTGAGTGAACAGTGGGAATGTGGATGTGCTTGCTTGTAGCTGAAACATCTTGATACAACAGGGAAGTTAATTGCCTTGACCAAGAAACTAGATTGCAGATAGCAAAATAAAAGGACTAACCTTAAAGCAGAAAAAAAGGAACATTTTTGGCCCATCATGGGTATCACATTATATCAAGAATAATGCAGAAAGTACCTCATTAAAGCCTCAGCATACTCTAGGAAAATGCTAGGGACATTCTGTTTTATAAAAAGAACACACAGAAAGGTAAAGTAATTTACCTAAGGTCAAATAGTAAGTAGCAGTTTTAGAAGCACAACTCACGTTAGTTCAATTGTAACAGAAAGGGGAATTTTGTGTGCCACGTGCAGACAGTGGGTATTCCATTACCATTACATCATCCTTTTGTTTGGATGTGTGCCTCTGATCTTTTCCTGCGACCTGGATTTTGTAGGGAGACTGGGGAGTGTAAGAAGAATGATGTGCTCAGAGAGATAGCAAGAATGTATACAACGGTGACAGTATTAAGGCTGAAAACATCCTGGGGACTTTGCATAAAACATAGAGCTGACCAGGGCAAACACAATTCTTGCTGAAAAAGGCATACATGAGCATGCACATTAGCAATATTTTGCATTTATCAATGACAAGTGACTTGATTTATTTATGGCATAATTAAGGAAATCTTTAACAATGAATTGTATCTGGTTTGGGCTGGATAAAAAAATATATACCTATTTACTTTTCTTAGACCTTGGAAGTTTCAATATTCCATAATTGTATTTCTAATGACAGAAGATTCATCTCAGCTCATTGTGTATGCATCACATGATTCACCACACATTTAGATTGGAGTAAATGAACTTGTTCATTATACACAGTCATTTTTTTGTTGTGCAATGTTTCCATTTTTGAAAGCCATGTAATCACTTCATTGTGGTGTTGGGAATTGTCATTATAGAATGCCTAAAATTTTCAAAGGATGCAATTTAGGGATTTTGATCTTATGGCATAAATATATGCCTGACACGTAATATGAAGAATCTTACTCCAGATGGCTGCTCAAAACAGATAAATCAAATTTCCCAGTAGTAACAAACTAAAACCTCAAATTTGTTTTTTTTTTCCTTGATTAAAATAACCAGAACATCTATGTTAGTTAAATGTGCTAAATGTGAGAAAATTAGAGTTCTTCATTCTATTTTAAATTAGATTTTCTGGGCACTTTAGATGGTTTTGGGGAGGGCAGAGTGGCTACTGTAGGTGAGTACCTTCCTTCCTGAGGAGGATCTGAATTCAAATTCAGTTTCATCCTTGTAGAAGCGCAGCCTGCTACAATTTCACAGGAACTGTCACAGTGCACCCTCCCCTGACCCCACTATGTAAATGCCAATGCCTTTCTTCCCATCATCCCTTTAAGCTATACTTATAGGCCTTTCCAACATGGGCAAACCAGAACATTATGGAAAATGTTAATGAGAAAAGAAAGATATTGCTTCAGCAAAACAGGTAAGCCTTGAAGTCAGAGAAGGCCACGTGTCTTGACAACACCTCCGATATCCCTGTCCTGAGAGCATGCAGCACACCTCAGGTGCATTAACATTTCCGCTCAGTTGCCAGCAACTGTACTCTATTCTGCAGTCAGTAAAGGTAAATTTCTTTTAAATAACCCTCTTGTGCACAGATTGGTAAGCCATGTCAACTGAAGCAGTTCATGACCCAACTCTTCAACTCCTTGAGAGAGCTGCCAGTTAGTCTCCTTTTAAAATAATACTTTTCATTTTCCATTTCCTAGAACATTCAGGTGAGATCAACAGACACCTTCCTTTGCCCCCACCTGTTTTATATGACCAATTTGCCTGGCCAAAGGGCTTCCATGAGCTCCTGAGATCTTCCACTACCCATGTTACTGGGAGCTTGGATCACTTTCTAACCAATGGAAAGTAAATGTGAAAGTACTGACTTCCTGGATAATGGAGAGGAAATAGGAGATTATTGCCAATGAGTAGGCTAGACACAGGAAGAGGAATACAGGTAGTCAGTAAAAATCAAAACAAATATGCCCTTTCCAGCAGGGTTTGATTCTAAGTGTAGGACTAAGAATATATTTATTAAAACTATTTTACTTTGGAAATACTGGGTTTGAAAAGGCAAGTTTCTTCATATTTTGCCACCTCTGATTGTACAAAGAGGTATTACGATAAAAAAAAAAATTACAGAAGTGTTCACAAACACACCCAGCATTTCCTCCTATGTGGCGAAATTCTTTCCTTAGATGTGACAGTTCCACAAGACTGTGGCCACCCACCACAACCCACTGGGCCCCATTACTACAAAACTCCCGACTACATTCTTCTCATCAATCAATTATCTCAAATCTGAAACACTGGGGAGCACTTAAAACTCTCTGTTTATCGATAGCTTTAGTCAATGTCAAATTATACCATATGGCACTTAATGTATCCATTAATCCTCATATAGAATTATAAAACAAGGAACATATTCTATCAATTTCTCACATCCTATCTAATGGGTATTGTAATAGATGGCATGGATATTTTGCATAGGAGGGGTCTATTCACCCACTGATGCTTGAAAAATGTCTGCCTGTGACTTTCATTAATGCCTAACAAGGTTATGTTCAAACTCTCACACAATGAAAGAAGGCTATATGGTATTTTTATACAGAGATAACCTAAAACAAATCCACAGCACATTTGCAATGAATATACTATATAAATACTCATAAGATAACCTACAATAGCAATTCCAAAAGTAAATATGATTGCTCTATCTCATCGAAAACATCTGCAGTGGACAACACAGGCCTCAGTACACCAGGGGCATGCCTGACATTGTCGTTTGCAACCCAGTTATTCTTTCTTGCTGGTGTCTCTGCTGAGGTAAGTTCTTTCAACTGAAAAAATAATAATAATAATAAAAACAGCAAATGTGTGAGCTGCCTGGCTCCATGAAATTGGGCTGCACAGAGCCCCACCTGATGTCCGGCTGAGATCCATTACCCCTTTTGGGGAACTTGCCATTATTAAAGAAAGGGGAGCTGTTATCACTGGGCAGTCATGCCTCTTATCTACACAGCAAGTCACTGACTTAGCCACATTTTCTGCTAATTAAATTCACTGTGGGAGATTCCCAACGTGTGTCTCCATGGGAAATGGATCTGAAAATCCGGATGATGGCCCTAATTGCTTCTGGTAACCAGGTTATAAAACTAGCCCTGTCATACCTGAAGAAAAGAGCTAGATAAGGGTGTCTAGATTTCAGACTACATGGGCTTCTGCAGCCTCCACCTGGAAAAGCAAAAGCCAGGCTCAGCCACAACTGGGCACATTCTGAACAAGGCCTGCCTGTCATTTTGTGCTTTTTAATCACACACCCAGGGAATGCAGCAAGCAGGAACCTAAGAAGAGGCACAGTGGGGAATGAGCAGATTCTGTTTGCTGAGATCTCTCAGGCTTGGACCTCAGCAAGCTACCCAAAGTGCAGTCAACACACCAACAGGCTCACCATCTCCTGGAACCTTGTCCTAAGTTCAAACTCGCAGGTCCTGCCTCAGCAGCCCTTGACCAGAATAACTGGAGAAGTGGAGCCCAGGAATCTGAGATGGAGTGGCATAACTTTCACATGATTCTAAGGTCCATTGAAACTTAAGAAGGCCTGGCTTCAAGGGCACAGGTGACTGTCATAGAATCTGCCATTAGGGAGATCTGTAGCCTCTGTTGTCTCAGTTTCTCATTGTTTTGGTTAGCATATGCTCTCTAATACCACTCCAAAGCTTAGCAGCTCAATTCAAAAAAGGTTCCATGGGTTGGCTGGACTCAGGAAGTTTTCACTACTGTGCTTGTAAGGCAGATAGTGGCGTAAGATTGAGTCCCGGGAATAAGTGACTTAGCTAGACATCCAACATGGCTACTGTATTCCCAAGCCCAGTATTTGAACTGTAACAGGTGTCAAGGCATCCCTCTTTCTCACAGAGACACCACGTGCCTGGCAGAAGCTACCTCATAGCACGGCCATTCCCCTTATCTAATGGCTGACCTTCTCTAGAGTATAAACTCTAAAAGGACTGAACAGGAGGTGTAAGGTCTTTTTAGGGTTTGTGTCTGATTTACCACAACTCCGCTTCTATCATACTTTCTGACTGAAAGGTAAGTCATAGGGACAACCCAGGCTCAAGGAGAGAGTCCTACATAATCTTGGAGGAGGTCATTTTTACAAAGCAGCTGTCATACTTATAAAGTTAAGGAGACCTATATCCTGTAAAAGCCTTCATGGTTGTTATAGCCTCTAACTCTCTGATGAAGGGCGTCCATTACATCTATCTTGCAGAGGCCCATCTCTCTAGGCTATCACTATTGCTCATTTAGCACTAAGTACATGCAATCTCGCATTGTGATTTACCTTCTAAATGTAGTTACGCTGACTTCCAAACTTGACTATGAGATCCTCAAGGCCTTTATGCCTCCTTGAAACCCCGTTACCTGGCGCGGTGAAGTATACATTATGTTAGACTTGCGATGAAGATGTGATGATGACAGTGATTATATATAATGCTACTGCTGCTGATGATGAGGATAATGATGCTGGCGGTGGTGTTTGTGGTGGTCAGAATAGAATCACCAATTTTAAATCATCCTGTCAACTTGAATGAGTACAGAGCAACCATTTGCAGAGTTGAAAAATAATGCTAAAGCTTTTTATAATTTTCCACATATCTTTTCCAGGCAGACTTCTTATGGCAGGCAAAAATAGGGCTGGGAAATTTATTTTCTACTATGTTTTACTTGCTTCAAATAAATGCATGTCTGTTTTTCTTTTTCTCTATTATGCTTTTCTTTTCCACTTCCTCCCTTTTCCTTCCTTTCTAGATTCTTCCTTCCTTTTTCACAGGGCAGACTATGACCTTCAATCATTAAACCACTTCATGTCTTCCAATTATGTGCTTTTGTGAACTTAGCGTGGCCACATAGCTACACAGCTGAATGTGGTCAGTAATTCTCATCTGTCCCATCTTTACTTTAACACCATCTTACAAACTCCTATCACAAACTGAAGGTGGCAAAGCCACCTCGAAGCTCTGACATTGTATACTTGTCAATTAAAAGTCAGTGTATCTGAGTCATCACATACAGTGGAACCATCCAACAACAACTATCCCCATTGGTTGAACAAGAATCAAATCTCTACCGTGGGGAGACATTGGATTTGAGGTTTTATTGTAGTAGCTAAATCTTCACTAATAGACCAAGCTTATTCCTAGAATCAATATCATGTGATGTTGTCAAATGTCAGTACTTTAAACTGACATTTAAACTGCACATTTTTTAACCAATATTTCCACTATATTCTCTTAATAGTAACTTACTAGTGCATTTGTTTAAGTACTTCAATTTTTCTCAACCAGATTCTACATACTGCACATTTAGAACAATGTTTCATTATCCATATAAAACTTGTGTCTCTAATCTGTTTCTACAATATATTTTCCATCAAATCCCCATTAGGATCTCAAAAATGACCCGTGCATAGTTTTCCTCTGGACCTATTAGCTTTGCTTATTCTATCTAATCACATTCAATCTTAAACAAAACCATCTGTCGGTACCTATTATGTGCCAGACATACCTATATCCTCGAGATGCTGAGAATAGAGCAAACACAGTCAGGGGAAAGCCCTTCCTGGTGCCTTTTAGAAGTGAAGGTGTGAGAAGTAGAGTTAGGGACAAAACAGTAGAGCTATTCTTACAAAGGAGGGGATGACTATTCTGCACTTTAAGAGGTGTAGCCACTCACCAAACAGTGGAAGAAGAGATTAAAATAGGCATTAGGAGTGTGACAGAAGGACCCTGTATCCTGCTGGAATGCTCCATCTTACTGGCTAAGGATCTCACCAGCATGGACCCCATGGTGAGCGAGCCACCACCTCCAGGTTCAGGATTGATTTTTAGCTAGGTATCCTTAACCTGGAGAGCAGAAGAGTGACATGTAAGGCGTGGTTCAGGGTTCATTGTTTTTCACCACATTTTGATCCCAAGACTCCCGTGGAACACCTGGCTCAGTGGAAGGAAGCCTTGCCCATCTAAATTTACAAAGAGAATCCCCCAGTCCTATGCATGTACGCTTATTTCAGCAAGGTTGGTTTGGCTTCCAGAAGGTAGTTAGGTGTATTGAGCTTCTGGTGTATACCTTCCATTAGGCACACATTGTTGTTCTCTGTTGTTATGCTCCTAGGGAGGGCTCTGTGGTCCATAGGATTCCACTTTCATCCATGTAGGAACAAGTGCTCAATCATTCTGCTTTGGAAATGCTGACTATACTTAACTGCTTTTTTTTTTTTTTAAAGCTTTGACTTATCCAGACCAGACCAAAACCTTTTTTTTCTCTCTGAGGGTACAATACCATTTCTCTTTCTAGTTTGCAACATAGTATTTTTAGTTAAGAATAATTTGCTTGATAAATTTGGTTAGTTATTAAAGATAATAAAAGAAAAGAAATTCAAGGGCCAGATCATAAAATGTGTTGTGAGTTATTTAGATCTAATCCTTTAGGTGAAAAGGAATTTAAGACATTCTGTGAGATGGTAAAAGTATACTTCTAAACATAAATACATATGGATGTGTTAGCCTGACTTTTGTTAGTATAAGGAAATTCTGCAGGTAGACTCCCTTCTTAAAGAAAAGATGTCTATTTAGGGTTATGGTTATAGAGCTGCCTGGTTTACAGGACACCCTTGGTGATGACCTTCTTTGTGGCAGAGTTACAGTGTAGCACAGAGCACATAGGTATTTGTTAGAGTGGTTTACAGGCTATGGTCTCAGTAGTCCAATAATGCTGTCTTCCACTGTGGAAGCAAAGATGCTAGCAATTAGTCAGTCAGTTCATGAGGCTGGATGTCACAACAGCCCCAATTAGGTATTATGGTTCTGGGTGATTTGTAAAGAGCTGCTGGTCTTCAGTCTACACTGAAATCCTAAAGATGTAGATGAGGTACTGGGGATGCAGTACCTTAGCCACAGGGTAGGTGAAATTTCCAATGAGAGTAAGGGCAAGAAGGTAAAAAGCAAACACTTCTCCTTCTACTATGTTGTTTTGTGGTCTGTCACCAGAAAGCACGAAACAGATTTAGAGTTCTCCCACCTCAAATGACCCACACAAGAAAGTCTCTCTCAGGCATGCCCAGCTGTTTAGGTTTTAACTGATAAGGTATTTACTCAAGGTGACAATCAAGATTATCCACGGCACATGGCAATGAACAGAGTGCAAATGTCAGACTATGTCAGTCTCTTCATTTTCCTACAAAGCCATCAAGATCTGCTGCTAATGGGCATCCAGATCTAGTGACTTTAAACCCAGTCAATTTTAGTGGCAGTACCTGCAAAGGCCACAGTAGGATCCAGGTTTTACTTCCTTAATATCACTGATACATGTCTTCGGAAAGTAAACTCCCATGTGAGACTTTTAAAAGAAGAGTCACATGTATGTCATAGTTTGAATATTCAAGTCATAGCCACAACACACATGCATGAATGTATAAGCATACACACACACACACACACACACAGAGAGAGAGAGAGAGAGAGAGAGAGAGAGAGAGAGAGAGAGAGAGAGAGAGAGAGAGATGACTTTTTATAATAAAAAATGCCATGGTTGTAAAGCAAAGGAGATTAAAAGCTCTTCTAAAAAAATCTTAAAAAGTGATAAGATTGGGGATGGTTGCATAGAGAATATCCCTATGATATTGCGATAGTAAGACAAAATAAATGTATTGTTTTTCAGTTTAGAAAGAAGGGACCTGGAATGCTTCTGAGCTCTATTCCCTCAGGAGGACAATGTAACACCATTGAACATTAATTAATGGCTTAAATTTGTGAGAGATTAGAGGTGGTGGTGAAGTGAGTGATGCATTTGGTTTACTATTCCAAAGGTAAGGGTTCTTACATTTGAACATTTGAAGTTTGTGATAGTTGAAAATGTCTAGAATGGATACCCAACTGATGGCCTTGCAAACCATAGCTGCTAAATCGACCCAAAAGGTAGAGAACAGTACTAGTAGTCTTCCAAAGACAGAATCCTGAGAGAAGAGGATATGCTGGACAAACGGACTGAGAAGTGTCACATCACCCCATCTACCAAGCAGAGCCAGGTGGCTCTATCTCACTGCACTCGTTTGCAGAGGGGGAGGAATACACTAAATACCATTACCAGTGGCAAAAGACTATATTGCTGCAAGGAAAAAAATGAAAGAAAAGTCGAAGGCAGACTGTGTCTCTGGTCTGATGACTCCGCAGTTTGACAGCTGTTTCTTTCTGAACCCATTGTCTTTAGTCTTGTAAGAAGTAGTTTCAGGCAGGGAAGCCTACATAAGGTTAAGTTTTCCTCAGATTCAATAAGAAAAATTAGGCCTTCATTCACCATCAGCCTCAGATCTGGCTGGTTCTCATAAGGCTGTGTGCTCATTTTAACCAATCACTGAGGCCAGAGGAATACTAGGCTCTAATTGGTTAGCCTGGATACATGACAGATTTTTCATCCTGTGAGACTTTTGATAACAGTGAAATGACAAGCATTAAGGAAAAGAAAAGATCATCCAAGTGAGTGTGGGTCTTGTTATTGCAAGAAATGGAAGCTGACACTTAATGTGCAAATAAGAATTATATATAGATGGATTATGCATTTATTTGGAGAGAGAGAGAGAGAGAGAGAGAGAGAGAGAGAGAGAGAGAGAGAGCACCATGCCATAAGCTAACATGTATTAACTCACATGCGTGTGTAAGTTAAAGGACAACTATCTGGCAAGTTCCTTCTCTCCTTATACCTTGCTTTGAGGAATGATCTTTCTTGGCTTTACCACTGAGTTGAATACTCCAGGTTAGGTGGCTGAGACAACTCTCCTCACCATCCCCAAGCTAGGTCTCACATGCCATGGACATACAATAAGTGTTCTATTTTACTGGAAAGGAGCTTAATTAGCTTATTTTGCTTTTACCAGTGAGCAACACCAAATATATAATTATGAAGATAGGTGAGCTTTGAATGTGTGTTAAGAAAGGAGAAAGGAAAAGAAAGCCAATACTTATCCATCGGTGTCATGACTAGTGGAGGAAGAGAAGCCAGAGCAGGTTAGAGATCAAGGATTGTGGAAATGTGAAGAAAAGGGGAGCAGTCACAGGTCATCCTCCTGGGATAGAGGGCATTTGAAGGTGAGTAGTAACGGGGCTGCCATGATGGGAAAGCCACCTAAGTTATGAGGCATCTGGATGGTGCAAATACCAGCTTGGCTGTATAAATCAAGTCTACCGATAGAAGAAAAGTTTTGACATTTGCTAAATCACCTACAAAAACTTGCTGTGGTTGTTAAGAAGAGCCCCCAAAGTGTTTTCATTTTAAAGCTAAATGTCAAACTCCCTTAAAGATCTGCTCACACCTACAGATGGGGGTTGGGAGGGGTTGCTGTGCAAATTCGAGGCAATAAGCTTTCCAGACATCTTCACTGCAGTAACTTCTCAGAGACAGCTTCTAACATCCTGGGTTGGGTAATTGCATCTTCTCATCCTGTCTGTGTTTTGGCAATCCACTTTTGTTTTAATGGTATGCTTACAGAACATTTGAAAGCAGAATTGTAACACGAGAAGTTAAACATAGTAAAACTGACCCAAACTCAATTTATTTACGGAGTGTAGCTCTGAGTGCTCTAATGGGGAAGTCTAATAAACAAATTCAGAATACTAAAGAACATTCTAGAGCTGCTGTTCTTGAACAGGAGACCCCAGCAAACAGCTAAACGGTAATTACTAAAAATTTAAATATAAGCTAGGCATGGTGGCACATAGCTGTCAGCCCTGCACTTGGAACACAGAAGCATGAGGATTTTGTGTTCAAGGTTAGCATGACAGCATAGTCAGGCTTCCCTCTCCCCACCCCCCAAAAACAATCAAACTAATGAGAAGAGAAAAATAAGCCGGGCGTGGTGGCGCATGCCTTTAATCCCAGCACTCAGGAGACAGAGGCAGGTGGATTTCTGAGTTCGAGGCCAGCCTGGTCTACAAAGTGAGTTCCAGGACAGCCAGGGTTATACAGAGAAACCCTGTCTCTAAAATAAAAGGAGAGAGAGAGAGAGAGAGAGAGAGAGAGAGAGAGAGAGAGAGAGAGAGAGAAGAGAAAAATAAAACAAAAATAAAGGATCAGGTAAACAATACTCCCCCAAACAAGGCAGAAATCAGATATAATGTATATTTCCATGAATCTGCTAACTTATTGCTAAGCAGTACCAGTTATTGATAGGAGAGAAAATAGAGAGTGATGAGTCAAAATATTTCCAAGTCAGTAATTCTGAAGGAACTTGTTTAAGTTAGTGTTTTATTGCTGTGAAGAGACATTATGGCCCCTGCAACTAACATCAGGGAAAACATTATTTGGGGTGGGCTTACAATTCAGGGAGTTGGTCCACTATTTTCATGGCAGGAAGCATGGTGGCATGCAGGCAGATGTGGTGGTGGAGAAGAAGCTGAATGTTCTGCAGTCTTGATCTACAGGGAGCAGGAGGAATTTGAACTTCTTAGACCTCACAGCCTACCCCCACAGTGACACACTTCCTCCAGCAAGGCTACACACCTACTACTTACTCCAAGCCTATACCGTCTACTAGCTCTACTCTCTATGAGCCAAGCATTCAAACACATGAGTTTATGGGGGCCACACCTATTCAAACCACCACCGCTGAACTTTTGTCTCCTTAAACATACCAGTTTTATGTAACAGTGGTGATTCTTGAGTATTCACAGATGACAAACTGTACATCTGTGTAATTATGTGCCTACTCATAGACCATGACATATACAAGTGAAGACGCTTTATAAGAATGCCTGAAGAGCTGCTCCAAACTAACACTGTCACCACATCCTTGAACTTAAATGATACGTCCCTTATTTTCCTAATCATCCTATGGGTAACTGGGACAGTTGAGAACCTTTTAGTTTAAGGAGTTGCTTAGAAATGCTGCAGGAGAGAAAGAAGGAAAAAGGAGAGAGGGGGGAAGGAGGGAAGGAGGGAGGAAAGAAGGAAGGAAGGAAAGAAGGAAGGAAGGAAGGAAGGAAGGAAGGAAGGAAGGAAGGAAGGAAGGAAGGAAGACAGAGAGAGGGAGGCAGAGAAGGATAGAGTCATAATGATAAGGATCACCAATGATTCAATACTTGCAAGTATACCTTAAGAAATTTAATAGAAAATAAGAGACAACATTATTGTAGTTTTAAGTAAAATTTTTGAAGATTCAGAATCATTCAACTGTCTCATGGGCTTTGTAATTTTTGGAGACACACCAAGAAATCTTTTGTTAACCTCTTTCACGAGGAATCATGTCCCACATTTGGATGCTTGGTTTTTTTCTATTTGTATATTAAGAACCTCTTTTGGACAAACACACACACACACACACACACACACAGATACTCTTGGGAGACAGGTATAGGTTTAGTTGTTGGGCATCATTGAAATACTGTTTAAATAGTAGTTTAAATTTTGGATAAGATGCAAAGCATTTGTATAGATAAGCAAAATTCCATGTGTATCTACATATACTTTAAATTTTCATTCTTTCTATTTCTTGAAAACTGTAATACCTAACTGAAAAATAATGCCTTCCTAACTCCTCATGGGCCCATTTTATGATCTGAAAGTTTATAACTGAAATGCATATTAGTGTTATTCAAGAGTGTCTGCCTTCAGTGTCATCCATTTAATTTGTATAATTAATATAAGCTAACCGTTTCAAAGGTATGCTAAAATGTGTCTGTTTTCCACGAGGTGAACATAGTTACTAAACAGAGATGCACAGATATTTGGACAGAGTCCATGAAGGGCTACAAGAAAGCAAGTTCAGTATGGGATACACTGAAAGATTGGCTCCACCCACCATGCAGACACCAGAATGACCCTTGGGGAAATTAGCATGGTCCCTCTCCTTCCTTTTAGACCAATCGACTTCTGCCATCTTATCTTCGCTACAATGGCAATTTTTGACAACAGAATTTCTTTGCCTTCCTTCCATCTCCAAACTCCTCCCCAAAGATTCCTGATTGAGAGAGGGAGAGGGGAGAGTAGGAGATAGACAGACAGACAGAGACAGACCAACAGACACACAGACAGAAGCAGGGGGTATGCCACTTGGTTCCAGTTAGCTAGCTTCTGTTTCCATAGCAGTTTGGTTAGAGAGGCCTTACATGGGAGGCCAGCTCTTGCCATGCTCCTTTGTCCACACTTCATGCATATCTTTGCTGCTTTCCTGGCCTTTGAAAGTTATATGAGCCCTAATGACATCACATAGACTTTCCACAAGCTCAGGACTAGCCTGTGACTGTTTCTAATGATGAACAAAGACTCTTCAGCACAAAGCCATCACATTGACTGAAGCTACAGGAGTCTGAACTGTCAGCCTCACCAACAAAGAGTCAAAGAAGCTTTGGAAAAATAGTTTATGTTGTCCCCTTTTCTAAGCCTAAGCTGTGACCTTTTCTCTCTGCTGTCACCTCCATAGCCATCTTCCTTGAAAGAATTCCAAATGTAGCTGGATAGTCACCAAACTGGACAGTCTTTTATTTGTTGGCATTGTGTGAGGCAGCTAGAAAGAGCTAGGCTTAGAATCTATTTTATTTTTCAATGTGCTTTTTATGATTTATGAAAAATTGATCTATTCCCTTCGGTTAGAAAGCCATGAGTCAGAGAAATACAGTTACAATAAAGTGGCAGTGTCATTTCTAAAGTAGACCATGCTGTGGACCACAAATGATGGCCAATTAAAATAAGTTATTCCTGTCTTGTGGGGCATTGTGAAATGAACTATCACCCATGATGAATTAAAGCCAGGGTTCAGAAGGCTTCCTATTGACTAGCCTGTGGTATAATTTATACTTATTTCTGTTTATGGGCAACATGGGGAGAAGGAGCTACGAAGAAAACCGTGCTAGCCCTCATCTGCAGATGAGTAAGAGTAATGAAAAAGGTACGTGCTTATTAAGAACTTGAGCCATAAATATTTTTTCAGTCATCACAGTGTCAGACTTCTATATGGATACAGATGTAGCAGAGAAGATCGTCACCTTGTAACCTAGCCAGGCCTAGCACAACAGATTGGAGGGCTTTATCTCCCAGACACACACAACTCACATCCTGGGAGCCTGAGATCCATCTCAATTTACATTCTCTGTGTAGTGTTTTATGACAAAAGGACTGGATTTACGGAAGCTCCTTCTCTCGGTTTTGAGGTTCTCCTCCTCTTCTTCCTCCTGCTCTTCCTCCTCCCTCCTTCTCCTCATTCTTCACTTGGATCTTCCTATGTAACTCAAGATGGCCTTGAACATGTGGTTCTCTTTCCTCTTCCTTGCAAGTGTTCGGGTTACAGGTATATACCAATACACCCAGTTCTCAATTTTTTCTCACAACCGTCTAAGAGAAATAGATGTTTAAACCTGACTCACCTTAAAATATATTACAGAATAAGCTAGCTGCTGACCACTTGACTAATCTTAGAGCAGTAAATATTATCCACTGTGTCTGTCTTACTTGTAGTTTCTATTGCTGCGATGAAATACCATAGCCAAAGTAACTTGAGAATGAAAGGGTTTATTCAGGTCATACTTCCAGATCACTGTTCATCATTGAAGAAAGCCAGGACAGGTACTCAAACAGGGCAGAAACCTGGAGGCAGAAGCTGATTCAGAGACCACAGAGGGTGTTTACAGGCTTAGTCTTCATGGCTTGCTCAGCCTGCTTTCTTATAGAATCTAAAACCACCAGCCCAGGGATGGTACCACCCACAGTGGGCAATGTCCTACAGGCTTGCCTACAGCCTAATCTTGTGGAAGATTTTTCTTACTTTCTTTTTCCCCCCCAATGTAATATTTTTACTGATTAGCTGGGAATTTCATACAATACACTGCAATCACATTAGCTTTCCATCTCTCCCAGGGACACTCTCCTACCCTTGTGTCCTCCCTCCAGTAAAAATTAAAACACAGAGACACACGCCAGGACAACTTGTGTTGCCTATATATTCATTGGGGCATAGAGGAGGTCATTCCCAGAGTAGAGGAGGTCCAGTCTCCAGTGAACGGTATACCAGTAGCTGCACTCCCCTGCTTAAACCTCCAGTCTCTCAAGGTCCATTTGAAGGCATTTTCTTAGTTAAGGTCCCCTCCTTTCAGATAGCTCTAGCTTGTGTCACATTAACTTAAAACCATCAAGCGCACTGTCTGAACTGCAATCCTGTTGAGGAATTTGGGATCTACCCCTAGCCCATAGCTCTTGATGATCCTCTCAGCATCTCTAACCTGCCTGACAGAGTTTTAGTTCTGTGCTTCTCTAATGCTGACTCTTCTGACATCCTTGTACGCCTGTGACAGTCTCACCATCCAAATCTATCCCGTCTTCAGACATTCTCCACATTGCTTGGCCTTTCTCTCCTTCAGAGAAGGTCACATGATAAGGGTGGGTGACATTTCCAGAGTGGGATCAGCTTTTTTTTTTTTTTTTTTTTTTAGAAAGAATGGTCAGTCCTGAAGCTGTACATAAAAGTGACATCATACAGACTATACAGCTTAATTAGGAATGTATACATAAATACACACCAATCTCTCTCTCTCTCTCTCTTTCTCTCTCTCTCTCTCTCTCT
>NC_034592.1:121228889-121271930 GCF_900095145.1 Mus pahari | reverse complement strand
CACACACACACACACGCACACACACACACAATTAGAGAAAAAGGGCATTAACTTGGAGGAGAGTCAGAAGTTGTATATTGTGATATTTATATTTAAAGGGAGGAATAGGAAAGAAGAAATGCTGTATTTATACTATAATTTCAAAATGCATTTTTATTGTAAACCCAATAAATTTTATTTAAGGGATTTCAATTCCTCTGCTGTCCATCCTGGTCACTTGGGTTCAAGATTTCTGAAAAGAGCCCTTTCTCAAAGAAAGATGCTTAATCCAGTTGTGCTATCAACCCTTTATTCTTTTATATCTCCTTGAATTAAAGCCACATAGTCATGACAACTTCAAAGTTCTCCACCAGAGGATTTCTGGTAATTTCTTCAATTTACGTTGGGAACCATTTTAAGGTAGGCTTCCTACTTGCTAACACCCCATCTCTGAAGAGTTCCACTCACATTCATGCCTAGAGGATAGTATGTAAGGCTTAGAAAAAAAATATGGTAGCGTTTCCAGTTACAAAAAACTACAATCTAAGTTCCTTGTCCAGACTTAATAGCTATATCCAGAGAATAACCCCTTACACTCCTCCTGAATATAATCATAAAGGAGAAAACTACATCGCAGACGTATAAAGCCTCTCTGTGTAAACTGGTGAGCTCTGGATTAGTTTTTCTTCATACATCATACCAGAGACAAGATGTCTTCAGCTTTGGCTGTGAGTAGATATTCTCTTGTCCTTAATTTCCAGTGCCTTATAAATAATCAGATTCTAGAATGAATGCAGGCTCTCAGAAACTTGGGTGCTTGTTTGGCTATCTGCATGTTCTCACTGTGAAATTCTCTGTTAACTTGCCTGTGTCAAGAGTGTGTGGGTATGGCCATTTCTTTCCACTGCCTTGGAAGATGTTTTTATTCATCATAACATTTTATGTTCTTGAAAACAGGTCACCAGGAGCCGGGATATTCACAAAACTTCTTCACCCCCCAGTGCTGTGACATCTATTACCAGTGTCTCTTTAGAGGATTCCACTGTGTGGTAGTGGGAAAGGATTTCCAACACCCCTGAGATGCTTACCATGAAGCCATATTCATAAATCTGTTCACCGTTTCTTCCAGTTTGCTTTTACTGAACTTCTTATAAATAGAATCACTCTGTGTTGTGTAGTTAATAAAGGGAATGAGTAAGCATCATAGGGGAAACTCGTGTCCCTAAGACTTGCAGGTGGCCCTATTCTAGACAGATGTCATGTGTTTGCAACACCCAGACGTCAGCTATGGCTCTGAGGGTGGGATGGGAGATGTCATGGGTTCTCGTCCCTCCCCAGGGCAAATTCCCAGCAAGAGCAAGGTGATTTAGTATAAGTTGGTTACTAAAGTCTGTGGTAAGGTTTCATCCAGCCGAACATGAGACAAATAAGAATTTCAGCAGAAGGAACTCTGTAATACATGTGACTGGTTCACTGAATTAAAAAGCCACTACATTCACAGCAGCTACAGGGAAGTGGGAGGGAAGGACTAGGAGAGTGGAGAGGTTCATGCTGTCCCTGGAAGACTCTGATTTCTGCCTTCCCCGCTTCTCTCTCCTCTGCTCTGTTCCTCTCCTGGGAAGTTTTCCTTGGTCATTATCGTTGCCTTTCTTTCCTTACTCAAACTCCTGAAACCAACAACATAAATAGCACAAGGGAGACTGTGTGACCTCCACCTCCCACAGGAAAAGCTGGACCCTGAACAATAAGCACTACCCCTGCCCCTCCCCTCCCCACACCATTCCTGGACCCCTTCCACTCCCACAAGCATCTTGGATACTTCAGCTAATTCAGAGAGCCTGATTTTAAGCAGAGGCCTGCGGGGTACTAGAATGGGAAACAGGTAGTAAATCAACAATTAGGGCCCAGAGCTGCTAAAAGCTCTTACTCAAAGAGACCTAAGATTATACTGTGAACAAATTAAATTGCCTGCTGCTTCCATTCTCAACAGGTGACCAGCAACATACAGTGATAAAAGACCAAGCAAATATACTGAATTGGGTTTCTGCCTTTAAAAAAAAGTATTGCCAAAACTTAGAATCTGACATCAAATTTTCTAGATGATAATTCCCACAAAGGGAGGAGAGGAAGTCTTGGTACTAATACTCAAAGACTGAGTCCTTCAGTAATCTGTATTCAGTAAATGCCACAATCTGGCATTCCTACAAAGGATAGTGACATCTCTCTGGCTTCCAAACAATTAAGGCATAAATTAATCTTAACGAATCTTCTTGGTGAGGCTGAGATGTCAGTCTGGCAGTGTTTTATACTTGATACAAATTCAAGAGAGAAAATGAGGAAGAAATAGATGTTCATTCAAGCAGCCAATGACAGTGGACTGACGAAGACCACTCTGGACTTTGAAACACACAGACCTGCCAACCACAGCTCAGGCCCAGCAACAAAATCCCCACATTATCAAATTAGACAATCTTCATGTAGGCGATCCAAAGGCTGATAGAGAGCCTAGACTGAAATCCCAACATTTAATTAAGAAGTCACCTCTGCTTGCTAATGGAAAAAAAAAAAAAAAAAAAAAAAACTCTAGTATCGCACTCACTAAGCAAAATCGCTCAAGGGAACTCTTGCCAAACCCAAGATAATATGAACTTATTGAGGTCACATGGCAATACAATAGTGAACAGAACCACACAGATGTGGGTAAAATGGACCAGTTTCGGGAAGATGTTGGCAAGTTCCTATTAAGAAGTGCAAGTTGTACAACACAGTTCCTAACCCAAACCCCCAGGGGCTAAAGACAACCTATAAACCTGTTAAATCATGAATTCCTAAGGTTTTATGGATGAATTTCTGACTGGTTCCCCTCTATGCAGATCCCTGAACAGAATGTGTTTTTCAGTAGATCGCACTCCTTGTTCTGCTGTGTCCTTTTACTTAATACTGTATAAATCACTGTAGGAAAACCAAGAACGAGGCCTGACACAGGTTACCTATTAGATGACACTCAAAGCCTGTATATTAAAGGCATAGTTCTAAGCTTGGCATTACTAGGAAGTGGCAGAATTTTTAAGAAATAGGGACTACTGGGAGTTTGGGGTCATCTGGACATGCCCTTGAAGAAGATAGAGTGACCCAGTCCCTCTCTCTTCCTCTCCATTTTACTTCTTGGCTATGAGGTGGTATTTGTTTTCTGCCCTCTATCCCCTGATGTGATGTAATACTTCACCACTGGCCCAAAGCAGTAGGCCCAATACACTGAAACCTCTCAAACTGTGGGCCAAAATAAACCTTTGCTACTTAAAATGTGGGTATCACAGGTACTTGTAATAGTAATGAAAAGGTAACTAACAGGTTAATTAATCTAGTTCATCAAACCTGATCAACAGCATCTATACTACATCCCTGACTTTTTTAAAAAGATATTTCTCCAAATAGTTTTCTTTCTTCTTTCTTTCTTTCTTTCTTTTTTTTTTTTTTTTTTTTTTGTATTGTCTTTGGTCACTTAGGGATCTTTAAGTTGATTTTACACACATAATCTGTGAGTGGCTATAACAGTCATCATCATTGTTCCTAGAGTACAACACTGCATGTAATCAGGATAACTCAGCAAGTGCTCATTGATATCGTTGATTTGTGCTCAGAGACATTACAGGAAGAATATATGCTTGAAATGTTATCTTCACTAAGTCTCCAAGTTCATTAAAGTAAATAATGTACATTTTGTCTATTGAGAAAAATGATATAGATGGTTAAAAGTGTTCCTCCTCCCCTCTGTACACATACACACATGTACACATTCAAACACACACACATATGTAAAAATTCTTAATTTTAGGAATAGTCTATGAAAGCTGTATTAGTTAATCGTTTAATGTTTATACCTAACCCACTCAAGTCATAAAAATAATGTAAATTTACACATAGCCCTTTTCATACTCCAGCAATTTCACCACTAGGGTTGTCAATTAAAAAGAAATGAAAATATATGCCCTTAAAAAGCTACACAAGTATATTTAGAACAGCTCTATTCACGTAGCCTAAGAATTGGAAACAAACCAAGTAGCCATCAACAGGAGGGTTGGGAAATACGGTGTGCTATATTTTTATACAATAGAGTACTATTCAGCAATATGAAGAAACAAACTTGAGGTACACAACTACACACAGTTCAATTTCAAAGAACGAAACATAATATTGGTGGAAAAAGTTCAACACAAAAAAGTCTATCATTCATGATTCTATTTATATGACACTCAAGAATAAAGAAACTGTTGTATAGTAACAGAACACATAAAAACACTGGCTGACTGTGGGAGCAGAAAGACTGAGAAGGGAGTTTCTAGGGTGAAGAAAGTGTTCTTTGTCTTGAAAGGAGTGTCTACTGTGTGAACATATATGCATCCATGCATGCAATTCTAGTAAAATGGACTCTATGTGAGCTACAGCTTAATTATAACAAAGACTCAGCACACAAAGTACTATTGGCATATCTGAAAAATAAATTTCATATACCAAGGGAGTCTCTACTCAGGCCATATTTAAAAAGTTCTCATTCTGGAGTTTATAATAACCTCATCACTAACTCAGTTACTTCACGGGTCCCTGTCACTTTCAGTTAAGCCAACACTGTCTCCTGTACATTCTCCACCAACAACCCACTACAGAATCCCTCTGTGGTACTTGAGCGCCTTCTGATCCACGTGCATTTGCAGAAAATACAAGGATAGGGGGCAATGGCTGAGTTGCAGCATCTCTAATACATCACCATTGCCTTCAGCCCATTTGAAACATCCCCCATACCACCAACTGCAACTCAAAAAAACAGGAAGAGCTGAGTCAATAAATCATTAAATACTATCAGCATAACTGGCTTCCTGGGATGAGCTCTAAACCTTGATTGAAATTTCTCCATTAAATCAAACAGGGCAAGGTGATTTTGTAATTACCCATAAATAACATTGCCACCTTCGTACCTTCAACAGCCACTAGGATAGAAAACCTGTTGGTAAAGTGATTAGGCCTCAGAAGGCCATAGACCATGCATGGTGACAGCTCTAATGATGTAAGAGCAAGTCCAGAATTAAGAAAATCATCATGATTTTAAAAATATATAAATATATTTTTGAAAATATAATATAATTATATCCGTTCCCTTTCATTCCTTCGTTCAAACCCACCCACAGGCTCTCTTTCCAATTCATGTCCTCTTTTTGCATTAAATTGTTGTTAGATGTGTCCGTGTATACAACTTTCTCAGTCTGTGTAATGTTACTTTAGGTATGGTTTTCAGAGCTGACCATTTGGACGTGGATAACAACTGTAGTGCTTTTCCCTGAGGAAGACTGGTTCTTCTATTCTCACCACTTAGTTGCCTGTCGATCTTGTGAATGGCTGAGGCCTCCTGGGCTTTACCCCTTCCAAGCTAGTATGTCTGTTATTTCCTTGCTCTACTCACGTTTAGTCAATCATGTCGGTGAGACTTCATGGATGTGGCTTCTGGTGTTACAAGGAGACACTACCTCATGGAAAACCCCTTGGTCCTTGGGCTCTTGTAATCTTCCTGTCCCCTCTTCCCCAGTGATCCCTGAAACTTGGATGAAGGCACTGTATTGTAGATGTCTATTGGGTCTGCTCTACAATCCTGAGTTTTAACTTGATGTGGTTTTCTGTAAAGGTTTCCATTCTGTTGCAAATATTTGTCTGTCAGTATAAGGACAATGATGTAAGATGTAGTTAAAGATAATAACAGCTTAATAGAGTGAGAGTTGTAGGTCCTCCTCCCGTATGCATAGCTTCACTATTCCTGGGTAGTTGGTTAGATCTCCAGTGCTAGGCATGATTTTCCTGTTGTTGAGCATGTACAAGCAAGGCTTCCACTGACAGGGAACTCTCTTTCTCTGAGGACTAGCTCTGATAGTTTCTGAATGTATATTTAAGCTGCCAGAGTAGAAAAGCAATTCATGGTCATACCCCATACCCAGTTAGCTGTAAAGACTATGAACCACAGTAACAAGCCCGGCAAGATGCAAGGTATGGTAGTAGCACTGATATCTTAGGGTAAATAAGAGTGGTTTAATTGGACTTAGAAGTCTGTTCAATAGGAAGGTACAATAAATCTAGTCATCTATCTCTCCATGATTAGTGAGGCATGGACCCTAGAGGAGAACCTACTCCTGCCACTTTTCTAAATCTGCATAATTTATAGCTTCATTCTAAATCTTTACCCTTATATCCCCATATAAATGAGTTCTCCCATCAACAAAGGAGATGGAAACAATTACAAAAAGACACACTTGTCAGGATACTGTCAGGAGAACTACTAACTATATGGTTCCTAGACCCAGCTGATATGCCTACATTACAACCATAAACCTATGACTCAGGAACATTATGGAAGGGGTGACAGAAACATTGTAAGGGCCGAAGGACAAGGACATCTGTTGCAAGACAGTACCTTCTATGTATGGCATAGACATATAGACATTATGATTGCTTAAATAAGACCTAAACTATAACAGTTGATATGCCAATGCAGGTATAAGAAATCTAACAAGGCTACACACACATGTACACACATACACACTAATGATGATGATGACAATGATGATGATAACAGGTCATTAATTTTAGAGGCATTATTGGGACATGGGAAGAGTTGGAAGAGGGTAGATGATGTAAGTAAACAAATGAAATTCTAAAAAAAAAAAGTCAAATTAAAAAAAAAATTAGAACTTTGTTAAAGAACAAAAGGAAAAAAGAAAAGTAAAGAAACTATCAGTGCCAGCAAAAATTCTCACTCAAGGCCTAATAGGACTGTTGACCTGAAAAAGTGAATATTTCAGAACAAAAATCAAGGACAGTCCACAGAAGCAGTAGGGAAATGGACCATCTGTTTCCATAGCGTAGATTTTTATGATCTGCAAAACTATAGTGCTTTCTATTTTACTCTCAATGCCGGCATACGAATATTTTCGTTTATATTTTTTGTCAGCTCTAATTGCTTGTCAGTTTGAGAAGCAAATGCTGGTAGAAGCCTCATTTCCTGCCAACAAGATAATGTAGGCTTAAATGTCATAACTCAGGTGTACCACATGAGTCTTTAACTTCTGACTCGGGATCCAACCACTCTCAATATTTTCAAGTAAAACTAGTCTGATAACTAGTATTTTTTTTTTTTCAGAATTCAAATCTAATGAATAAACGAATTTACTTTTGTACTCTGGTTAAGAATATATGCCTAAATTATTTTTCGTGAGGACACAGTAGACACTCTAACCTACTTATGAAATAAAAGTTGTTGAAATTAAGATGTGAGTTTGTTTCCCACAAGGTCGACTCGGCAGATGGTGTTGGTGCCCCAGTTATCATGACCTGCTGCAAGCAGCAGCCAATTTGTTCCTTCGGGGCTTTCTCTCTGCACTTGACAAGCAGGCTTGAAGCACTAGAAAGTTCATTCCTTTGGAAGCATATTTCAGCCAATGAGGGGAGAGAATTGGTGGATTATTACCCTGGCCTGTCCTCTCTTAGGAGGGACAACTCTGCCGTATGTTCTACTCTGCCACTGCTCTTCGGTAGTAGTAAGCCCATTGTTCCAGAGTGTATTTTGCAGAGCGTCTTCACTGCTGGCTTCTCGGCTTGCTTTGCCTTCTCTGCCATCTTCTAAGCCAGACCTCAGCACTTCCTAGGCAGCTCTTCCCTCCCTGTTCCACGCTTCTGCAATCTGAACACACCTAACCTCAAACTTAGACTCAAGCTTGGGTTACCAAGATATACGTTTGCTTAGACCCAGTCCCCGATCTTGGTTAAAAATTTTGTGTTTGGGGAAAAATATTATACTGGGAATCTACCTCTAAATATATAAAATATGGTTAACTGCCCACTGAACTACAGAAAGTAAAAACTCGTACAAAGAAGAGGAGTCAAGATATACATTCCAATTACAGAGGTTTTGGTGACAGAAATTGTCTGACTGTCTGATAATACGTTCATAATGTTTATAATTTGTTTTATGTTGGAAAAATAAAATCCTTATGGTGTTAACATTAGAGCAGGAGGCACCTGATCTGTCCAGCCACAAGTCAGGGCCATCAGATACGAGTCAACTCTAATTAGAAAACCTTCCTGGAGACTTTCTTTTCCCACTCCAGACCCTGCAGGCCAGCATATTAGGTATAAATGGCCATTTAATCTACTAGTATCTTCAGCAGGTTCTACTAGAATTCTTTAGTGATAGATGGCTTCGTTTTGCCCACCTGGAAAAACTAAAGTTATGTGTTGGTGGGAGATAATACAAGCCCAGTGCTCTTTATTTACCTTCAAAGAAGAAAAATAGCCATTCAAGTTACTTGAGTGATGGCGATAAAAGCCCATTTGTGGCATCCAGGAGTAGCCTCCCTTCTCAGAGTCTTTCTACAGAGCAGTGAGAGCAAGAACACAGGAACAAACTTGGATTGGGAGTCAGAAGTATAAGTGTGGTCTCCAGTCAGCATTGGCATGCCGTGGGACACCGACTGGACAATGTGATCTTTTTTCTTGGCCTTGGTTTCTTTTTGAAATTAGAAAATCCCTCCCTCTTTAATTCTGGTCTCTAACAGTAAAGCTAATTTACTATTGGAGTAGGTGATGGGAATTGTCAAAATAAGGGCGGTGATAATCGTCTGGAGCTTGAATATGTCCTAACTGATGCACACTGGCTTGAGAAATTGTGCTTTTTGTAATCCAAAGGCCTCTTAACCTAAACCCTTTAAGTAATTTCCATAATCCCTTACCAGTAGAATTCAGAAAATATATCTTTTCTCAGCAAAATAAATCCTGAACCTAGGAATTTAAAATGAAAAGGAAAGAAATATATAAAACCTTACAAGGTATTGGGGGCTACACAATCAACCTAGAAGCACTCATTTTAAAAGAATGTGTGCTCTTATCAAATAGACCAGCTGGAAGTAGATATAACTGATACAGTGATCTCAGTAATGTGTATGTGGGGTAGACGTGGGATTTCAAGCTCATCTCTAAGTCCGTGTCTCTGTTCTCCAATGTGGATACATATATTCTCAGGGTTTTTTTTTTTTTTTATTGGTAAGTATATCTTGGTCCATTTACCACTGCTATAACAAATACATGAAGCTGGGAAGTATGCAAGGAGAAGTCGGTATATTTTGTATTTTGCATGGAACTCATTGAATGATATGACCACTGAGTCCAGTCAGGACTTCAGAGAAGAATCACGATCATAGATGGCTGTGTAGAAGAGAGGAGACCAGGCAGCACACCAGAGAGTGAAAAGATGAAGCCTTCCTCTTTTTATAATTAGTCACTCTCAAGAACTAGAAAGGGTCCCACAGGAATTGCATTAATCTCTTTCACGGACAGTATCTTCAGTGATCTTATAATCCTATAACCTCTCAATAGGGCTCATCTGTTAAAGGCTCCCCACCATTTAATGCACCATTCTGAGAAACAGGATTCCAAATGCACAAAGCCTTGGAGATAAATGCACATGTAAACACTAGAGGTGGATTGCTCTCCTTTTGGAAGTCAACCACCAGAGCTGTGCATGCATTCCCCTCATTCTGCTTGGTCTGTTGTACTTAGAACTCTTGAATACAAAACAACTGTAGACATAAATGAGGTCAGCCTGCACAGGGAAATGCTGCTTCCTATTCACAGATGAGAAAGGAAGCTTCACAGATCGTCAATAATGTGACAGACAGGACTCCAACTTATGCGTATGGAACTCTGAAGTACAATTAAGATTTCCCTCTTCAGATGTTATTCAGTTTACTGTTTATTACACAACATTGTTCATTGTAACACAAAATCGAAAGATCTATAAAGAAAAACAGTAAAGTTCTTGGATGGGCTCAAGCCCTCATCCCTAGTTGAAGGGCTACTGACAGATGGTGATGATGTCTTCTGAGAAAACGAGAGTCAACTTTCTACAAGAATATTAGACCCTGGTAAGTCAACCACACTCCCCTGGATGGACAGCATAAACTCAACCATGTGGATTATTTAAAAAAGAGAAAACGTGAAGTTGGGGAAGGGCTATGGGAAGTGAATCTGGAAGAAGCCAGAAGTGGAAGGAACATGATCAAAATGCATTGTATTAGATTTTTAACAAATTAACAAAAGCATTACATTAAATATATTTCAAGAGGAGAAAAGATAATACTTGCTACTGAACATTAGATTCTTGGTATTTTAAGATTCTTGGTGTTTGTGGAAAGTTATCTTCTATTTTTATAGTTAATATAACCATGTTTATTTTCTTCTACTGGCTATTATTATCTCAAAATTTCTGCTCATTTTTATTCTATGTTTACAAGCTGATATACGTTGGACTTACATTCATTTGGTCAAGGTACAATAATCTCTGTTTTCATCTACAAATAATTAGCAAATAAAGTATCTTTTGCTACTGAATTGAAGTCCAAACTTTGTTTAAATATAGTTTCCATTTGGCTCTGGGTCTGCTTCAGGGATCTTCTGTCAACTGATCTATTTGTCTGCCATTCAGGCAAAACATTTTTTATTATAATGACTATAGTAGACTGAAAAGGGTCTCCTCACTAGAGATATGTGAACATTAACGCTGGACCCTACCAAATTGATCTCACTTGGTCAAAGACCCTTTGCAAATGTGATTCAGTTAAGGATGTGGACAGGAGGAAATGACCCAGGATTGCTGGTGTGGTGTCTGTACCATCACCTGCATCCTTATAAGATAAAGTTCATTTAAGACACAGAGGAGGAAGCCAGCATGACTCTATAGGCAGAAGCCAGAGTGATTCAGCCTCAGGCAGAGAAGACTGGCGCCAGAGGCTAGAAGAGACAAGGAAGAGAGGACCCAGCTCCCCATAGGCACAACTTCACTTCTGACTGCTGGCCTCCAGAAGCCAAGGAAATGCATTGCTATTGTCTCCAAACAGCAGAATACGAAAGAATTCCTTACAGCAGTAATAGGCAAACATTTAAAATACTAGAGAGATGACTCAGTAGTTAAGAACATATACTACACAACATGAGAACCAGAGTTGAGATGCCAGAACCCATGTAACAAGCCAGGCATTCCATGAACATATGTGATCCAAGTTTTGCAGAGGTTAGATATAAGAAAATAACTGAGGTTTCCTGATTTCTAGCCTAGCCAGGAATAACTGAGCTCTAGATACATTAAGCGACCCTGCCTTAAATGAATATGCAGAGAGAAATAGGAAAGAATGTTTGTTATCCTCTTCCTTAGTCATTCTTTCTCAAAACTTTCTTGGCTTGTAAACATAACTTAGTATTCTAATATAATTGGAATTTTAGCTAGATCTAATTCGAACTAAAGTTCTACTACATCTATTTATTACTTTGGGATTGGCGGGTATCTTTAAAATATTCATCTCCCCTTCCAGGAACATGTTGTTTCTCTTTCAATTAACTTGTCTTCTTTTATATCCTTAAATAATATTTGAGAGATAGTTTTGTTTTTTTAACTATTCTTCCACAATTTCATACTTATCGTAGTGTTTTTCTCAATAATAATAATAATATTTCTGTTGCAGGAAATATTAAAAAATGAACCCGCCAACTCTGCGGGGCCAGGCCAAGCTCATGCGCTCCTGTCACCGCTAGCAGGAGAGTTAGAGCTAGCTCCTGTGCCAGGTGATCTCACTTGCTTCCTCTTTCAGCCTGCCAACTTGCCAGCCCTGCAAGGCCACATGACTCCCACCCAGCTGTCTCTGGGACAGGGTCCCAGAGTTCCTCTCACTTTCACGCAATGCCCGACACACCCCTGGTTAGCCATCTCAACACCAGATAGAATCAAGACCCTTAATGCTTAATTAGTCAATCAGATTTATGTTTCAATAATAACTTAATTTACAAGATGCCAATGCAGTAATTTCAGAGCCAGATGATAATGGTAAAGCTTTAACCCAATTATTCAAAGATTTTGATAACACCATGTCAGTCTCCATTTCTGGTTCTCTCTCTCCTCCAGAGATTTCTGTCTGTCTTCTCAACTCCTAGCTCTGCCTCCCTTCTCCTGTCCAATCACAAGCCTCCCACTGCCCTAATGGGATTGGACAGGGAAAATACTGCAACATATTCCCATTTCCATCTTGCTATTTCTCTTATAAAGAAAGATTATCTGTTTTACATATTTATGTAATCCAAATCCTCCCCAGTTTTCATGATCTTACCTGACCATCCCTGTTCATTGCTGTTTTATTTACAATAGTCAGAAAATGGGAAATAGCCTTGATGCCTATCAACTGATGAATAGATAATAAAAACATGATACATGTAAACAATAAAATAATAAAATAAAAGATGAAATCCTCAGCTAAATGGACAGAACTGGAAACAATCATTTTGTCTCTGTCATGGGACAACAATACCCCTGCTGGACACTACAGATTAGCAAATAAAAATCTCAGGGCCAAAAATAAGTTACCTCTTTAGGGTTTGTTGGCCAGTGAAATCCCATCTACCGCTCCCCCAAACATTACAGGCTATTGCTTTCTCTTACCATTTGAAAGCTAAAAGTATGTCCTACTGTTGAATACACAGTATTTCAGTCATAAAACATGGAGAAATGAAGCTGGTACTGACTTAGAAGAGTCATCACTACTGGCTAGCTTTCATAGTGCTGGAAAATCCTATGAGCTCTGATAAGAGACAAAAATAGTCTTAAATCTTACCTATCTGTGGACCTGTGTGCTACAATAATGACCAGCATGTTAAGACAAACCCACTTAAGTAACAGTGGCACTTGTGTCAAACGAGTCACCAACAACTTTCTAATTGAATGTAAGAATTGTTCCACAGGGTAAACCTTTATCTATCAGCAGGTCATCATAGGTCCTAAGGGAAAGCCTACTAGTATTATTCTGCTAGATGGGTATAGTATTAACCTGACTCCTGATGGCCTATTGTTATACCCATAGATTACTGCATCTTTCAACTCTCATTAAAGAGGTTTCTTTCTGCAGCTGATAGCAATTAACTCAGAGACCTAAGTTAGACAAGGTGCAGAGAATATGCGATTGAGGAATGGCACAGGTCTCAGGATCATTGTAGAAGAATGGGGTAGAGAGATTGTAAGAACCAGAGTGGGTGGGCGCCTCCACAGATCCCATGCACAGACCACCTGCACATAATCACACACAGATACACACCCATACACATAATTAAAAATCAACAAAAATAAATAATTAAAAATAGGTTGCAATTATATTTTTCCTAGATTTTATTTTTCTTTTTGGCTACTCCATTTGTTTTTCAAATTTCTCAATTTGAAAATGAGGCTCCCTTACTTTTTGTTTATTTATTTATACTTATTTGGCCTTTTGTTTATTCTTTTATACTTGTTTCCTTATCGCAGAGCCAGGGCCTCCAGCATGCCAGGAAAACATTCTATCATTGAGCTGCTTCCCAGCCTTCAAAACATTTTTTAAACTATAAAAGAAAAACGATGATATTTTTGCATAATATAGTTTTAACAATAATTTGTTGTTCTCTGTACCAAATGTCCTTTGCTCCATTGCTTTCTAAATGTTTCATATATTACATAATTTCAATTTAATTTCTTTATTGATCTAGAACTATTCAGAAGAGAAAGTTCAGTCCCATGTAATATTCCTTCTGGTCCTTGTATTTCTTGTTTAATTGTATCTACTTAGAGAATATAACAGATAAGACTTCTACATGGGATGTATTTATTAAGATTTTCCTTGTAGGTAAATATGTAATCAGTAGTCATAAACATTCTATCAAAATAGGGAAAGTGTATATTTCCTCTGAGCAGTTTGCAAAGTAAAAGAAATACATTCACCCTAGTGACTTTATCTTAGCTTGCTTGTACTAAATTGGATTTCTTGGTTATATTCTTTATTACTGCATATTGCTTCCAATTGTTGGCTTATTTGACATTTGAAATTCATATAGCTGTTTACCACCAGCAATATTACCATTGGGCTTTGTCAGTTTCCTTGCATTTATCATCTGTTTGCTTTGTTTTGTTTGGGGTTTGCAGGCCAGATTTTTGATGCATAAATTTACACAACTGCTGCCTGGCCCTTACCAAACCAAACTTTAGCCATCATTGATTTTCCTGTTCCCCGTTTGAGGTTTTGTTCCTACACCTCATTTGTGTGACATTGATATGTTCACCTTGATTTCATTTTAACTTGATTTCTTGCTACATTTTTTGTTAAAGTTTTGATTGTTCATATTTTAGCCTCATTTCATTTTATCTATGGAAATGAATGAGATAATTTAATTTTGGTTTCCTCAACACTGTAATATTTTGATTCTGACAGAATTCAGATAATTAATAATTATTTGAATTATTTATGTTTATTTGAATAATTGATATAATTATACAAATTACGTTATTTGCTCTCTGCTGTAATGTTCCTTCCTATTCCTTTGTAATTATAAGCAAATAAAGCAAGGACTATTTGTAGCTTTGCTTATCTGTACTTTGCACATTTTCCTATTTAGAGATCCCTGTCATGAATCAATTATCACTTAGATTGTGTCCCTGAATATTTTCCTTATAAAGTTTCATTTTAAAATCATATTTCATCCTATTGTCTGAGATCTTGCAACTCTGAGCATAGAACTGGAATAGAAAATACGAACTCAAACTCAGTTTATGCTATCATATTTTCACACCACAGATCATTTTTGTGACCCTATAAAGTATTGAGATTTCCTGCCAGCAGGAAATAGGTAATGAGTTCTTGGGGGGCATCAGCTGTCCTCTAATATTGCTCAGTTCTGAAACCATCTCTGTGCAGCATGAGGCCCCACAGGTGTGCTGTTCTCTTTAAAGCCTGAGCCACCTCCACTTCAGACTCCTGTCACAAGCCCTAGGTTGTTTTACTCAGGATTCTTTAAAGGTACAGGTTATGGTTTTCATAACATTCTTTGGAGTTATTATTAGCTTATTATAAAGGATATTACAAAAATAAAGAAAAGTGAGGGTCAGGAAACAGGAGCGATATAATTGTCTTCTGTAGGCATGGCACCCTATGGAGTGTCCCTGTGTTTGATTTCCTAGAAGTGTCCAAACTATTTTGTTTTGAAAGTTAATGAAAACTTCTTACATAATCATGGCCTAATGCGACTAGGCTGAGTGAGGGGCATAACTTGTCTCTGCAGATTTTCTTGGCCTCTTCGTGCAGCGTCCATTCTTCTAGAACCTCTTCTAAAACGGGGTCTTGTAATTAAGGCACGCCAGAATGTTTTTCTGAGTAGTTCCAGGACAGAGAATAGGGGATAATTGGAGTTTTTAATTTCCTGCCTTCAGATCAGAGTCATGAGCTAAGAGCTATAGATAACAGTCAAAATGTATAAGCCACAATATACATAGATGTATTTTGCTGTTACTGGCACATAATACCTTGGATAGGTATAGTATTAGTGGACATTAGTACCTTTAAAAAAAAATTGATTCTTAAAGGCAAGTCGAATACTAGTTTTTCCAAGTACAAGTGCTTATCTGTTTCTCAGACAAAGCAGGTTTCTCTTGTTATGTAGGTACACTCTTTCTGAAACCTCTGCTGGACATACCTCTTATGCAACAACCCACCCTAGAAACATCAACCAGCATCTTCAAAGAAACCTGACCGCTCTGTCATGGTCCCCGGGTTCTCCAACGCTCCTCTCCCTATTAGCTCTACTGGACAGCTAAGAAATGTGTATTCTCAAATGTTCCATTATACTTCTTACTATTTTGTCTCCATTGAAAGGAAGGAAATGGGACAGCAATATAATAATATACACGGTCACATCATCACAGGGACCAACTGTCTGGTGAAGTTTATAACTGTATGGCATTGTAAAAATGACTTGTGCACATTTTTTATTCTCTCTCTCTCTCTCTCTCTCTCTCTCTCTCTCTCTCTCTCTCTCTCTCGTGTGTGTGTGTGTGTGTGTGTGTGTGTGTGAAAAGACTTTAATCTCACTTTACAGAGAAGGCCACTGAGGCTCAAGCTAAGCAGCTTACCCAACACCCTACAGTTAGTGGGTCATGAGGTCAGAATAAGATTTCAAGTGTTCTGATATCTACCGAGGTAACTTTAAATTACCCATGTCTAATATCACTAGCTTATTTTCACCAGGATCTGTTCTGGATTCTACTCAGTTCCCTAATCCTGTGACATCTGTTAAAAGAATTTAGATGAGACATAGTTCAGTGTAGAAAGTAAGCTGCTCATTACAGAGCAATGTGGAACACTCTTTAAGAGTAAGAGTAGAAAATGGCCAGAAACCATTGTGCCAACCAACATCTCAGGCAGGTTGATGCTATTTATAAGGTCTCTAGGAAATGTCTGCCCAACTGATTGGCAGAACCATTCATATTAACTCTTAAGGGTATGGACAATGGTGTGTCCTTAGTCTTTACAAAGAAGCCTCTGACTGGATGGTTATCACATAAGATAGTTATCCATGAATGACTTCCTAGGTCATTCACAATGTCATATCTTCATTCATAAAACACCTATATGGATTTGATCCTTCTTTTTATATCAGCAATCAGTCCTGCAGTCTCAATGTTGGTTTGACAAATTACTGATTGTGAAGGAAGCGACCAACCTCAGTAACAACCAGATCTGCTGATATCCAACTATCTGCCTAATACCGTGGGATTTTTCTACTAGCAAACAAACTTAAGCGGGTGGGGTTGAGATCCCATTTGATACTGAATCATAAGAGGCAAGAGCTAGATGGAGGACAAGGAATCATCTGTAACCATCATTACACATCATCACTAAGATTTGCCTTGAAAATTGCTCTTTGTAAGAATTTCCAGGAAGGGGCACACACCAGGAGAAGACAGACATTATTTTGAATCAGGCTCTTTGAAATTGCCTTTGCTAATGAGCAGTCACAGCACATGTGTACCTACTTTATAACTGCAGTCGGGAAGAAAGCCTGGCATCTCAGCCTTCCTCTTGCATCTCCTTTACTTTGGCTCCGATGCCTCCTTGCCTCTGCTCACCTGTCATGCCTCATCCCTAGTCAAGGGGAAAGGTACAGAAATAAGCTGCTGTCTTACATGTGCAATCACCTTGGAATCCAGAAAGAGTCAAACCTTGGAAGGTACACATCTCCACCCTGATGAAGGCAACCATCCACAAGGGTGAGGCTGCATTCTGAATCACCTGTAGGAAGCAGATAGGTTCCCTCAGACAATGGCAGCAATTAACAGATTAACCACTGATTTTATAACTCCTCCTCTAAGCCTGAAGTCTTCCTAGTTCTTGAGGTAATGAGCCCTAGCAGTTGACAGCTGCTGGGGTACTATCATTCCCAGGGTGCTTTCATTATAATGGGATATACTTGAGTATCTTCCACAGGCGGGGAAAAAAAACAAAACCAAAGCAATATGAAAGACCAGCAATTGTCACACTATTCACAAATGGAGCTCCTACCTGCTCTGCTCTGTCCAACCTGTACAGGGAAGTAACTGCCAACCGTGTGTGCAATTTCTGCTGAGCTTATTTGATTCTGAGACCTCAGCACACACTGGCAGGTCAGCTATAGAATATATAATATACATTTTATAAAAGAGAGAGAGAGAGAGAGAGAGAGAGAGAGAGAGAGAGAGAGAGAGAGAGAGAGAGAGAAGAGACCTTCTGGATGAGAAGTTTTGGAGAGGGAATAAGCAAAGTACAATTGCCTACAGGAATACTCAGTCAATTGCCTGTGAAAGATCATGATGCAGACTCCACAGAGACACATGGTGACCTCAACAGAGGAACCCCTTTGTCCCAAGAGATAAACGTATGGGAACATTTAAGGCCACTTTGCGACTGAGAGCCTCTTGGATAAGAACAACATGACCTTCTCCCCAAACAATAAAACTCATAACAACCTTGAGCAGCCAGAACTTGTGTAAACGCTTTAGCAGGCAATGATTTCAAGTTGTAAGTTTTAAAGCTGTGTCATTCAGCTCCATCACTGACTTTCACCTGGCTACTACCTAGGGGATAAGCCTGAACTTGATTTCTGTAAGCCAAGAGCACTCAAGGAAAGTCATAGGACAGAGTTCTGTGAGATGTTTGGATGGTCAAAGTTCCATTAAAGCATTTCTTTTAGCCAGCATAGCTTTTGAATCCTACCTACCCGGCTTGCCTTATTTTATAATAATATGAGTAAATAATTTGCTCCCCCCACCTATTGTGGAATCCACAAGGTCATAGTGGAATGTATAAACTTTTTCCTCTCATTTTCTATCAATACACCTTGAACAAAGAAGTGAAATAATTTCTTTAACACTGGTTCTGGTCATCTGACTCAGGAGTCACATAATAAGTTATATCTGAGGCAAGCAACTGGGGTGGGGGAGTGGGGGATTTTAATTTACCCAGCACTGGAAACCTAGAAGTGCAGTTTGTGCTCAGTTTATTTGTATTTTGTTAGGTAATGTTCGGTAGATAGGTAGACATCCCCGGGAGGCCTGCTCTTCTATTTTGTTTTGTTTTGTTTTCCTCTTTCTCCTCCTCCTCCTCCTCTTCCTCTTCTTCCTCCTCTTCCATATGTCTTAGTGGAAGGGACTGGAAAAAGTGGAGGGAGGGGGCCTCTGCTGATATATGAGAAAAGAATAAATGCTAAAGGAAAAAAGAATGATGTTTGTGGTTCACACATCATTTCATTTACCTCAGACTAGTGACATGGAAATGGTCACTACTAAATATCACATCACACATGGAAAAACAGGTTAAGAGACATAGTCTCACGGTGATGTAGGTAGGAAATAAAAGATCTAGGAATGAACTACCTCCAGAAGTCTCAGTTTCCAAGTTCCTATTAGCCACTGTCCTATTTTTCTGCCCCTTCCGTTCCGTAGGAAGTAAAAGGACCCCCTAATGGCAGGAAAACACTCGGAGGTCTCTCTTGGTACTGATGAACTTTAACCTCACCTGAGATTTTGGAATAATAAGCCAACAGAAAGTTGTCTAGGTTGCCTTTCCCTACTCTGCACTGGTTATACACCGCCTGTACTGAAGGTAGTACTTGCTGCACATTGATCAAACACTTGCCCCCCAAATCAGACACTACATCAGGCATTGGATAAGCCACCCATCAAACAGATACTTTCTCCCACCTTCCAGGAGTTTCTCATCACAGGAATAAGACAAAACAAAACAAAATAAAACAAAATAAAACTAAACAAACCTTCTTAGGCAGCATGTAAGCACAGATGGGAGTTTTTAGTATAGTGTTGTATAATGCAGAGGAGTCCAGGTTTTACAGCTGGGCTTCCTAACACAATACAGCAAATGTCTTTATTTGAATCTCTTAGGTATCATAAGCAGTGGTAAGAGAAGAGCATGGAGCCGTGGAGGAGCCCAAAGTGACTCCCACCTCACCAGCATTCTCAGCCAGTAACATTCTGGCTTATTTTTACAGAGCTTGTGCAAGTCGAGCAAACTCTCCTATTAAAGCAGAGATCTTTTGCCAATTTAGGTCCCTAAATCTCTGAATATACCTAATATCAAATCTGTCTCATTGATGTACCTCTGTAGTAGTCATAAATAACAGATTTCTACATTCTATGAATCTTCAAGAGTACGTACCAATGTTTTCAATACATAAACAGGTTTGCAATCAGATGTAGTCCTCTCTTATGTAGACGACTTTCATTTCTTTAGTAAAAAACAATGTGCTAGAATCTTCTCATACCAGTTCAAAGAGAGTCAATTGCTCAATCTCTAGAAGTTCTATAGGCCAGTTATTAAACACAAGCCATTATTAAAAATTTGAATTATTTAAACTAATGGTTAATTGTAAAATATACATATATACATATGTATATATGCAAGCAATATGTAATATATGTATTTTTATGCATGCATATGTTATATATACCAATATATGCATATGTACATAAGCAATATGTAATATATGTATATATTATGTATGCATATGTTATATATACATATGTATGCATATATATGTAAGCAACATGTAATAAATGTATATATTAAAGAAAAGGTTGTTTAAAAAGCCTGTCAGATTTCATCATTCTAAATTTTTGTTTTGCTGCCTTTCACGGTCTTGAGGTTATTTTCAGCTACTGCACCCATGTGTCCAGAGGACTTCCCAGATCTGTCTTCTAAGATGTCACACTAGAAATCTGAAATCGGTGGTGGTGTGGTTGTGCTATGATATTCAGCTAACACTACAAATCAAAGCCTTTTCTCCCCCAGAGAGCCAGTTGTTACACATCGCCAGCACAGCACTAAAGGAAAGCTTTCTTCCCCATAAAAATAATGCAAGCAGTATAGCTTTAATTACAGGGCCAGGGCAAATGCAGGCACAGACACAGCTGTGTAAAAAGCCTGTAGAGGAGACAGAGGAAGGTGAGACAACCAGAGGTTGACAATAACTTTATAGAGACAGTGGACAGGCTTCTCAGTCATGCTACCCAACTGGTCAACAGTTGACTGGGGACTTAGGGAAAGGAATGAATTCACAGATTTCCAGATTCCCACATGCACCACCCAGAGTAGCCAGCCTTCCAGTAGCCCCTCTGAAGCCACAGAAGCCAAGAAGCAGAGATTAAAAGGCAAGACCAAACCAAGTTGTCCCTGAGCCGGAAATAGTTCAAGGCCAGGTGCCATGAGGACAAAGTTCACACCACCCAGGGAGGACAGAATCTCTCCCAGGGAGCCAAGGAAGATACCTGAAAAGTGAGGGACATGGGTGAATTCCACATTTTGGAATTGAGTGCTTGTATTCAGTTGATATTTAGCTAGACTTTAAAATTAGGTTTTGCAAAAGTCATCTGTAATGCGATATTCTCCAAAAGGTCTTTTGACAATGGTGGAAAACACCCTGTCTTATCTGTAACCTCTTACCAATGTGTGCTGTTCAAACCTGAGGGCACTTCATCTGGCTATTGAGCCCTCGAGGTTAATAGAAACCAGGTACTAAATTTTGGATTTTACTTTACTTTAATATCATAGACTTAAACTTATATAACTTTATGTAGCCAGTAGCTAATCTATTGGACGAATATAGGTCTAGCAAATCTTCAGCTTGCAAATAGCTTTCAATCAGGCTGGACATAGGTCTTAGAATTAGGATAGGGAATAAGTATAGTTCCCCAGTTCGGCTGGCCTATTAAAATCTAGTCAGCTCTGCAGGGTCCTTAAAGGAGCACATTTCTCTTATGTTTTTTTAATAGCTAGTCTCATTACTTAATAATAACATTTTAGTCAGTGCCCCAGGAAGTGGTCCCCCTGAGCCAGGTAAGGAAGCCCATAAGGATAAACTTATTTTCTAAGCTCTTGACATTAACTTGATCAGATTATCAGTGTGATCTAGTCCTGCCTTTTGGTCCATCCTGAATCGTTTTTAAATATAATATCCCCCAACTTGTCATCTTCTGTGTTCCAGATCCTTACTGAGTTGAATACACCCTTTGGTCCCTGCCATTTTTTTTACTGAGTATGGGTCTAGCACAGTCAGCAAGCCTTTGTGGGCTTACCCTACCTTTACGTCTGCTGGGTATACAGTTTGGACAAGCATGCCACTCTCTAGGGTCATGGTAGGATACTATATCACCCCTGGTTTCTAGGAAGCTTTTCCATGAGACAGAACACCGAGAGAATCACAGTAGCATGACACATTTGGCAGACTCAAACTCCTGTCAATTATGAGGCCACTCAACTGGTGTTAAATATTCCCGTTTGCATAGGTGAAACTGGACCTTAGGCCATCCTCCCAGAGAAGGAAGCATCCCCTTTGGGTGTCTCTTGTGGCTGGTGATAAGAGTTGGCACCTGCGAATAGACCTCAACTAAATCTGTTTTCAACTTTTGAAATTTGTTTTATATGTAGAGAGAACAATATAATCCTCTAGCACATGTATACAATCTATAATGATCAATTAGCCTTCTATCCCCATCCAGTACTTATTTCTATGTGCTAAGAAAGCTTTGAATTCTTTTGAAGTTGATTACAAATTAATGTGTAATTTAGTTACCCAAAGTGCTATTGTGTAAAAAGCTCTTGAACAGTGAAAGACTCTTCATTTGTTTTTGATGGACTTCTATGTCAACTTTCAAAAGAAGTTAGAAACTTTGAGACTAACAGGGTTTTAATTTCTCTAGATCATAATCCCTGCACTCCCAGAATCATGATGGCTACATTTATTTTGACTTAGCTATTAGATAATAGTCTTCTATTTTGATTCCTTTGAGATTTATTTACTTATCTATTTACTCATTTATCTTTGAGGAGCTATGTGCCTTTGTTTATTTCTTTTTAACTAGGTTTGCTAAAACATTAATTACATAGACTAAAATTTACCTTCTTTGGCACACACTTCCATTCGCATCGACAAACACAACATGGTAATGATTTCAATCAAGAAGGAGAACAATTAGAATCATAACAAAAGATTCCTTCATTTCCACTGCAGTCACTACTCTCTCTGTTCCCAAGGCAACATGATCTGCTTGGAAGCCTGATTCTGCCCCTTCCAGAATGCCCTACTCAGGTAGAGAAGCAAGTGCCTAAGCAGACATTAAAAATAAAGCCTCCTCTCCCCCAAAGAGAACTAAGTAACAGAGGATCTTGCAACTTGGTCTAGAGACCAAAGGTAAGCCAGATACTCTTTAAGATTCAAGTCCAAAATAGGTGTGCTCCTGAAATCTGGAAATCCTGAGCCCAAATAAAATTAATGCGTGATTCCAGATATCCAACTTATTTGCATCAACAGATCTAAAATTTTCCTTATAAGAGTCCTTTCAAGGTGGAACTCCATAAGCTCAAATAGAACACATTCTATACTATGCCTCACCCTGGAATAAGGGTTTGGGAAGATTAAAGGAGGAATTAAAACACAAGTTCTCAAAATTCCCTGAATTTCCAGTAAGCCAGGAAAAAGTGATGTAGCATTTAATAGAATTATAGGTCCATTAGTTTTCCCATGGGAATTTTAACAAGATGAAATTGAAAAATAATGTGGAGAGATTATGAATAAGTGTTTCTAGGTTTGGCGGCAGCAGATTGGTTCAATAGTCAACCAACTGCTTTATCTTGGACAAGTCCATTGAACTTTCTAGTTCTATTTTATTTTCTGTCACACGGGAGCGGGGAATGGAAAAGAGAAAGAATGAAGGCAGGTCAGACCATTTCAGAAATTCTTTTCTAGTTCTTTTACTTTGTGGTTTTAGAAGTTGACGTCAAAACCATAGCGCTTAAGGAAGCTTGAAGTGGAACTCTGAAGTGGGGCTCTCGAATAAAGGCTGCTTTCATGGTGCCAAGGTTCAGTGAGCACAAAGGAGTTTTTTGTTGGGGTGGTGGGTGGAGGGTGGAGGGTGGAGCAGGAATCTAGGAGGTCAGCTGTTCATGTACTCTACCGCAGATCCTAAATGAACCCTTGAAATTATCATAGCAATGGTAGATTTACAAAGAAAAGAGGGCTACCCTTGGCTCCACCAACCACCCTTGCACCTCTCCTGGGCCACCAAAAGAAGGTCCAGAGGTCATTGTGCCTGGTTACTGTCTGTCTTTCTTAAAAGGTCACTTCATCACCATCTGTTTACATCAGCTCAACTGCAGTTCTAATCAGTTTCCCCGGGACTGCAGAAAGCCAGCTTAATGTAATTGAGGCCATTTCTGTGAGTCCCCGGACGCCTGAGGACTGTTCCAAAGTGGCCAATTCTTTGCTTTTCTACTGAGTCACTGCCTCCTTCCTCCTCCACCTCATCTTTAATTATGTGACTGTCCTTTCCTTGCAGATCCACCACCAGCCCTGGGCATTTTCTGCCTCCGGAGGTGGTGATCCAACACCTCCCTCAGCTCCTTGAGTGCAGAGATGAAACTGCAAGATATGAGACCCCACAGGAGGGTCAGATTCCTAAGATGAGCCATTGTCCCAGGCTAAGATAGAGAGGGCCCGGGAGAACTGGGCTCACTGATACTTGATATTCTCTCTCTCTCTCTCTCTCTCTCTCTCTCTCTCTCCCTCCCTCCCTCCCTCCCTCCCTCTTTCTCTTGGCAGAACAAAACAAAACCAAAGCAGCAAAACCCAGCAAGGCATCTCAAATAAACCTTGTAAGGAAAAGCACAATGGAGAACAGATCTTAGAGTTGTGGAAAGGGGGTAAAAATGTACAGTTGAGATGGTAGAAACTATTTAGGCTATTCTTTTCTTGCATATTTATTTTATATCGACATAATATTTATACATATTTATGTGGACAGAATGATAAAATGATACATGGTAGAATGTGTAAAGCTCTTCTCAGGGTAAACATTTGTAACTTCTTAACCTGTCCAGGCTTTCAGTGTGCTGGCAGTCCACGAGCACCAGCTGGTCATGGCTGTGCATTCTCGACTCAGGGCAGAAGCTGAGGCAAGAGAATCAAAATTTCTGAGACCAGCCAGGGAAATTTAGCAAGCTAGTCTCAAATAAAAAGCACAGAGAAGAGAGTTCAACAGAAGAGCATATCCCTAACACATGCAAGGGACTGGCTAAAATTCCCAGTACCAGAACAAGAACAATCTCACAAGTCTTCTTTTCTACATATTTTGAATATATAATAAAACGTTGCAGAATAAAGTTTCCCTATTTGGTAGACCTAATCCTTTGGAAATCTATACTCTACTTTCTCTAGTGGTCCTTCTCTCTCCTATCTGTAACTTCTGGGGACCATCATTGTAGTCTCTTCAATGTAATTAGACTTAGTTTCCACGTGTAAGTAAACACACACCATATTGTCTTTCTGTGTCTAGTTTCTTTCAGTTAACCTAATGGTCCCCTGTTCTGTCCATGTTGTTACAAAAATCGTAATTTCATTCTTTATAATAAATCTTAAGCTCAGTCCCTTATTCTCATCAAGAACTCCCATGAGTTCTCTCTCTCTCTCTCTCTCTCTCTCTCTCTCTCTCTCTCTCTCTCTCTCTCTCTCTCTCTGTGTGTGTGTGTGTGTGTGTAAAATGTACTTTAGGGTATAATCATCTCCATAAAAGTAGTAAAGTATCATTATGCAGGACAAACAAACATATGCCCNTCTCTCTCTCTCTCTCTCTCTGACTCTCACTGTCATCACTGTCACTCTCTCTCTCTCTGTCTCTCACTGTCATCACTGTCACTCTCTCTTGTTTTTGCTCTCCCTTTCTCTTTCTTTATCTATTAGCACTCTTATAGGAATGTCAGCAGGATGAAAGTAGAGAAACAAACATAACAAAACAAAGAAAGACCCAAAACTTCTGCTAAGTACTTCTAGTTGAGAGACAACAGGTACACTGGAAAGTTCTTTGCATTAATGTCAACCCACTTAGGAACTGCAAAGACAGAATCACATTTATACAATAGAAAGTAACTAGTTTTCAAGTTAGATGATTTGACTGTACCAATGGGCCTAAGTACTCAATTACTGCTACCTTACTTGGGAATTGGGGTGACTATCTATGTCAGCTAGTATCCATTATACAGACAGGAGGGTAATATGAATTCCAGATTTTCCCTTTGAAATTTTTATAGTATCTTCATCATATTGGTCCCTCCTTCCTCTCTCAACTCCTCCAAAGACCTCCTTTATCATCTCCCATCCAACATCCTGTCCTAATTCTTAATTAATTAACATGTATGTTTGTTCACTTATTTATTCATTTAATTTAACCCACTGAGTCCAACTAGTGCTGCCCATGTGTGAGGTCATGGAGAAGCTACCAGTGGTCACACTCCTAAAGAAAAGTGATCCTTCCTTTCTCAACTGCCAATAGATCCTCAAATGGGGATGGGGGTGGGGTGGGGGCAGCCTTGAAAATCTCTCCACAATCCATATTTAAACTTTTGACTGGCTTGATCCTGTATAGATCTTATGTAGATAACCGTTCCTGATGTGAGTTCACATGTGCATGAGTCATGTCTCTTTCCAGGAGATGGCATTTCACAGCACAGCGCCCCACCCTCCAGCTCTTCCATTCTTTCTGCTCCCACTTCTGCAATACTTCCTGAGCCTTGGGGGAGTTATGCGGTTGATACAGATGATCCATCGAGGGCTAAGCTCTCATGCCTGCTTATCCTCAACACTTTGAACAGGAATGTGTTTTCTGCATTAAGTACTAGGTAATAAAATAAGATGCTTTTCTGACCAAAGTTGGGAGCTGCACAAATGTGTAGGTATGTTCATAAATATTAAGAAAAACAATTTCCCTGGGGTCTACAACTTCTCTACCCATGTTTTTTTTTAATCTTGTTTATAGTACCAGACATGAAATTTCTGTTATGGAGCATACTTCAAATCCAATCAACAGAGCAGTTGGTCATCCCCAAACAGTTTCCCCATTATTGTAACAGTGGCTACATCTTACCTAACAGGTTGATACATTGTTGCATCATGAAAGGTCCAGTGCTGGATAAGAGCACTGATGTCTTTTCTTCCCAAAGCAACTTGCATAGCGCTTTCCAACACTGCAAATGCTAGACAGTAGGGAGGGTTTCATGGTCGGTTCAAGATTAACGTTCTACAATCTGTGAGATCTTGAGCAACAGGCTCTGACATCTAGCCATGCTGGGCCACCAGAAGCAATGGCAATGGCCTCTATTGTTTTGGCTTCCTCTGGAGACTCTCTGAGCTTACATTTAACATACCCTGTCTTCACCAAGCAGTCTCATTCAGTAATGTAGGATGCTTTTGCTTATACCCCTTTAAAATATTTTTAATGAGTTTATAAACGAGTGCAGTTTCATAAGCTTATCTTTAAGGCAGGAGGTAATTTCACAACTGGGAATAAAGTGCTGGTTAGATTCTTCCTTCTAAGGAAGCTAGGGGACAAAAGGACAATATGCCTTGATAATGTTTTTTTTTTTTTCTTTTTTCAAAGAAGTGGCCTTTGAAAAAGACAGTAGAAAGGTAGCAATGCGGTTATTGAGTTTCTAAAAGATATTTTTCAAAGAATGAGATTTAAAAAACCAACGACATCTACAGTTAGAAGTTTTATAAGGGAAATGGTCTGAGGAAAAGGGAGGAGACGGATAGTACAACCTTGTGTGCAGCGTGAAGACCCAAGCCTCTCCTTTTAAGTCACTATACAGCACATGCACAGAGACAGGCCCACACGGTGCTTACTTGAATCATTGACATTTTTAATTAAACAGGCCTGTTGTGACCAGTTCACATCCCCTTTCTCAAGTGAGCCTTTCCCCAGTTATGGCAATGTCAGAGTCTGCCTATGAAAAAAACCCAGCTTTTCTATATCCTCACTTCTCAGAAGTCAGAGCTGAAGTGGAAATGCCCACACTGACTGTAATCAGAGCAACAGGATGCATTGGCTACTCCGGATAATTAAGTCCCAATCTCTGGGGATGGAACATTCTAAAGTTTGGGCCTGGAATGCCCCCTCAGAGGTCCATCCATGTATTGAAAGTTTGGTACTATTGGGAATTGTTGGAACTTTTATAAGGTAGAGACTAGTGGAAGGTATTAGGTCACAGGGGGACCCCTCAACTCCTTCCTCTCATTTATCATTTCCTGGCTCCTGTGAATTGCATAACTCCACAACCCTTCTCTGCTACATGGCTTCACCACAGCTAGTGAGAATAATCGACCATAGATGAAAACCTCCGAAACTGTTCCCAAATCAAGCTCACCAAACTCCCTCTTCTCAAGGTTACCGCTTCGGGTATTTTGTCACAATACTCAAAAGCTAGCACAGAATCTGAGCATCACCAGAGGTTTGACGAAGAAGCAGCTGATCCCAATTTACTTCCAAGGCTGAGATCTACTTGATTAAAAGTGTGAGTATTTTAGTGATGGGACTAGATAAGACAGTAGTTGGTCCTGGCTCTACCTTAGAATCCAGAGTCTTGTGCATAAACTATTCCAAACTATAACATATCAGGAACTATATGCCTAGGACAAGGACAAGACGCCTAGGACCTATAGTTCTTAAGCTCTTTGAGTAGCTCTAGGTTTCAACAAGCACCATTAGGTTAATAGTTGGCCTTTGAAAGCAGAAAGACTCATGGGTAAGGATCATAACCCAATAAAATTACACTTGAACATCTTTGATAGCAACTGAGTAGTGTTGTTCTTGGCAAGATGCATTATTTTGAATCATAGAGAAATGGATGTCACATGCTCATTCTCAGTAAACTCTATTACTGTGCATATATGTGATTTCAAAAAAAAAAATTAACACTATTTAAGCTCATTTTGGGTCGAGATCTAGAACTTCCTAACTGATGGAAAGGATTCCCTCTGTTTGACTGTCGACTTGGTGAAGTTTAAAGAATAGGGATTGAAAGGAGCTGGGTTGGTTTGTTCTTGTTCCTTTGGTCTCCACCACACAGCTGTCATCTCAGAGTTTTTCTGGGGCCAGGAACAGAGAGTTGCAAATGACTAAGGAATTAAACAGGATGTTCAAAACCATGGCAGGTGTGACATGGAAGTGTGCTTCCTTGGTCTCAAGGACATTTGTATAAAATTCATTCCAAAATGGCATTGTGCCAGAAATGTTTCTGTAACAAGTTACATGATGCCTCTATTGATTATTTACTCATGGTTCCCCCAATATCTTAAGCTGTCATCTTAGGGGATTCATTCTGGATATCCATTTCAGTTTTATATGTTATATAAAACGTTTCCTAGCCTTTACAGCTTTTATCCTTTTAATCGTGGTTGGAGAATATGGATTCTTGTTACTCAAATAACACATGTCCAACATAGAAATGGTTACATAAACTTTTTTAGTAACAAAACAAAAAAGTTTCATTAATTAAGTCATTTATGGGGAACATCTGGCAAGTGGCTTTCAGCAAGGAAGGAAAAACTCTGCATAGATATTTTTCACACTGTTTAATGACAGTCTTTTGGTTGGTGGAAACTAATGGTCAGCTAATATATCCCCACGGTTTTACCTGATTGTTAAGAAAACATTATGTCAGATCTAGAGGTGAATGATTAAGGGAACCAAAGCTAGCCCAATATAATTTGGCTCTGGGACTGCAACCAACTCAACTGTCCACAACCACAAAGATCCAATCAATACAAGCATCGCTTCTGGGGGCTAGCACTTCAGGTTTCAGGACCAGTTCTAATCCCAACTTTATGGTCCAATGTAAGCAAAAATACTTTGAGGTGGAGAGGTCTGTCAATCCCCTACTCTTCCCAGCGTGTGTTGACAGTTCAACCTATACACTCCCACGTCCTTGCCTCACAAGCCAGTAAGACTAGGAAGAAGACGAAAGGTTTCTGAAGTGAGGGACGGAAGGTAAACTTGTTCTAGTGGTTCTCAGACTTCTGCCTGCACAGGCATTACTTGGCTGACTTCTCAGAGATGCTCAATTACTCCCCTAGGATGAGACCTGAGACTCAGACAAGTTCTTGACTATTATTAATGCGATTACCCCAAGAACGGAGAGACCCTAAGATTTCCTGTTATCTCTTTTCCTTTCCTGTTCATTGTGCAATCAAGAAAAGGACATTTTGGGTCTGCCTTTGGAGCTTTCTATACACCCATGGCCACCCAAGCTTGGGGTTGGGTTGAGGCAGTGCTTGGAAAAAAAAAAAATGCTTCAGAAGGCTGTAGATCAGGCACTTTTCTAAGGAAAATATCATTCATAAACAAACTTAGTGGTTTTGAGGGAGCTTTCTGCCTGCTCCCCACCATCTGCAAAGGGCTCTTTGTAGCAGGCAGAGGGAGAGAGGCTTGGTGGGGGCTCTTGTTCTCACTTTGCTGCTGTTTTTCATCTCCACCCCCATATTTTCTCACCACACCCTGGGCTCACTCTGTTTCTTGCCCCAGGAAATTGTCTCTCATGTTATAAAGAAGAATAAGGGCATTTTAGAAATGTAAATTTATTAACGTATCCTCAATGCTGTGGTATACTAGAAGGTGGTAAATAAATAAGAGCCTTTTCATAAACACCAGGGAATCTGAACTTATTTTAAAAGCAAGAGCTTTTTCCTAGAACCGGAGGACAGTGAGTAACGCACAAACACAAAGTCAGGTTCACTTTAGAAGATGAAGGGACTGGCATAGCCACAGAAGTGGATGCTCACAGTCAGCTATTGGATGGAACACAGGGCCCCCAATGGAGGAGCTAGAGAAAGTACCCAAGGAGCTGAAGGGGGCTGCAACCCTGTAGGTGGAACAACAATATGAACTAACCAGTACCCCCTGAGCTCATGTCTCTAGCTGCATATGTAGCAGAAGATGGCCTAATCGGCCATTATTGGGAAGAGAGGCCCCTTGGTCTTGCAAACTTTATATGACCCAGCACAGGGGAATGCCAGGGTCAAGAAGTGGGAGTGGGTGGGTAGGGGAGCAGGGGCGGGGAGAGGGTATAGGGAACTTTCAGGATAGCATTTGAAATGTAAATAAAGAAAATATCTAATAAAAAAAAAAAAGACGAAGGGAAGACAAAAGCTGGTAGGGGAGAAAGGTGGAGAGAATCGGGCAAACCAGAAAATGAGTAAGAGGGAGAAGCTCTAAGTTGGACCCACTGCACAGAGCTTTCTTCAGTCTAAGCATCTTGTCCTTCCAAAAGGAAGGACTGCCCAAAACTAAACTTTTTCAGAACGTCCTCAGCTCCTGAGCCTCATAAAGCAGGTTAGAGCTCATTCTAAGGTTGGACAATAAAGCAAATAAAAATGATCAAAACACAAGGTTCCCACTATTTATCTGAACTTTGAATTTCACAGCATCTCTGGAATTTTATCTGGGCAGCTGGGCACCAATCATTGACCCATTGCTACAGTGCTCTGCCTAGGTGAACTCAGGCACTCACTAGCCTTTATTTCTCATTTTTCAGAATGCCAACCAACTGCCTATAATATGTACCAGAGTATTAGGGAAGATAGGAGCTGTTCTGCTTTTTATCACAGAAGCATGGTTGACAACATTGAGTTTCATATTTAACACTTCCCAAAGCCTGTCAGCTCTAAGCCACACTGGGTCCACTTGGCACTCAACTTTCTCTTGTATCACTTTTTAAATCGTTTCAAATAGCAACTTGTTCCAAAGGTCAAATACTTATAAAACTTTTGATTCACCCTGCCTCACCTTGCACCTCCAGCCGGGGCATCACCTAGAACTTCATGTGCAGACTCTTGCAGCCACAACCAAAGGCAAACTGAATTGGTTTAGTGATCCTTGCCATTAAACTATTCCAAAGCTCCTGATGCGATGTCACTGCGCAGATGTCCTATTTTACTTTTCTACAGCTGTGATGTGATAAAACACCGAGACCACAGACAACTAGAGGAGGGAAGGTTATTTGGCACGCATGTTCGGATCGCATTACATCATGAAGGGAAGTCAGGGCAGGAACTCAAAGAGGCAGGGATGGACACAGAGGAGCGTCACTTATCCAGGATTGCTCCGTTTGCTTTCTTATACAAACCAGGATCACCTTTCCAGGGATGGCAACCCCCGACACACAGTGGACTGAGACTTCCCACCTCAAGTACTAATCAAGAAAATGCCCCCACAGACTTTCCTATAAGCCATCTGATAGAGGGATTCTATCAAATGAGGTTCTTCTTCTCAGAAAACTCTAGTTTGAACCACATCGATAGAAAACTAACCAGAACGGCCTCTTGGGTTGCGAGATCCTTTCATCGAGCAGGCTTCTAGGCAGGCTGGAGATCCTGCATCTCCAGCCGGATCCCAGGCAAAGTGACATACGGCCAGGGAGAGGACCACGTGTTTGGCAAAAATCTTAAAGGAAAATGAGTACCAGTTAGTATAGCTTTGGCAATGAAGAGTGGGCCACCATTAACAGAAAGGAGCAGATTATCCAGCGTATTAAGCAGCGTATCCTTCAACACAGAGACTGCATAATAGATGTCACAGTGCAGTTGGACACCTTTACAGAGGGACGATAAGTTGGGTGTGTGTAACAGCATGTCAAGAGAAGGCTGTTTCAAGAGTTCACAGCTTTCTCACATTCTCACTATTTAAAACTTGTCTATCTGAGATACAAAGATCCAAGCACTTCTCTAGTAAAATAAGAAGTCCTAATACTTATAATCTCTCCTTGTTTCAAAGAATTTTTACCAGAAGGATATTTTGTCTCCTCGATTTTTAACCACTACAGTTATGTGCCCCCATCCAATAGATATCAACTTTAAACTCAGAGATGATTACAGACCCATGACTACTGCTAAAGTACTCTACAACTAGGACCAATTCCATCAATGATTTGATTAAATTTAGATGCAATAAACATTATAAGTCAGTATTCCTCACAAATGAATGTGTATCCTTGGCTGTGATTGGATATAGTAGTTTTGAGGAAGCCAAGGTGGGCCCTCAGATGACATTGCTGGTATGTACTCAAGGGTCCCCATTGTAAGCATCAAGGAATATGGGGCTGCTTTGCTAAGTGTAGCTGTACTTAACTCTGACATTTGGTGGCTTCAGCCTTCTTAGCTGTACCATTCTCAACAGTCACTTAATAAATAGTGGCTGAGTGAATGGACTGAGAATTCCCCCATGCCACCGCAGCCATAAAAATTTTGAAAACATTCCTTAGGGGGAAAAAAATGTGTTTTTCCATCGTTATACTTCAAACTACCAGCTTCAAACAAGTCAGATGTAACCTCACAAGTTCTACCTTCTTTGTTTTATTCTTAAAATTCTGGCCAGGTGTGATGGTGCACACCTTTAAGTCCAGCACTGGATAGGGGTGGGGGGCAGGGGGAAAGGCAAATGGATCTCTGTAAAATTGAGGCCAGCCAGGACAAGATAGTGAGGCCACATTTCAAAGGAAATGAAATGAAAGGTGTTTTCTATATTAATATGGTACATGAGAGGTCTTGGTCTAGCGATCCTAGAAATAAAATCTAAAAATATGTCCAAATTCTCCTACAAAAGTTTTAATTTAAAAGAAGAGGGCTTGAGGACAAATGAGAATTCCAAAGAATTCAGGTTGTTCATCAACAGAGAAAACAGGACATTTTGTTAGAATTTTGGCAGGGTCCAAGTATGTTAATCATGAATTTTTTTCCCCCATCATTTAAAGAGACCTTTCCAGGTAAAATACAAATACAGGTCCATGGCCAGGTTGGTACAGTTGACATCCTGGCATTATCCAGAGGAGGGGTGTGTGAAACTGGGAGGTTCCTTGGATAGGATAAGGGAATGAAGGCAGACAGGTTCGATACATTGTTAAGGACAGAAAACACAGCAATGGTATCAGGCTCCACAGATAAGAGCATGAGGGCCCTTGAATGTCACCATGAATGTCCCTGTCACTGTTTTAATATGAACTCCCTTGCAATAATTATAAGCAAAGTGAACATGACTTCATGATACAATTGTCTTTTTCATCTGAACATGGGCCTATGGAAAACATAGCAATCCTTAACTTATAAGACAGAAGAAAAACCATGTGGATTTGGGGGGAAGGAGAGCACATACAACACATATCTTGAAGACAAATACTTTTTTCTTGGCTTCTGTCATGGGGGAAAAATGATCAACTTTCTGAAGATGAATCCCAGCCATGGGATACAGGTGGATCTTACATCACAATTGCGACATCAAATATGAAAGCAGTGTTTATTTGCAGAAAGATCTCTCAGTTGGCAGTGTCCTTAAGATTACCCTCTTACACTTCCCAAGATGTCTACAGAAGAGATCTCAAAGGTCTCCAAGAATGAAAAATGTCACCGCCTCCCAATGTACAGTCACTCAACTAAGCTGCGCTCACTAATACAGGCTGAGTGTGTGCCCATTCTTTGTAGACCGCTATCCCATTTTTCACCAGTGACAAGGAGAATAATGATGCCTCTATAACCCTCATACAAGCCACCACTTTTCACCGTGATATTTGTAATACACTTATCACATTAATAGCCCCAGTTTCCAACTGCTTTCCTGGTTTTGGTAGCGACCTCCTAAGACCTTGGCTTGACTGTGCTTCTTGTTTGGCCAATGGAAGAATGACAACTTGAAAGCAAGCAGGAGCCTGAAAAGCAAGTTAACTGCTTTTACTTCCTGTGACGATTCATCTGGAAGCCTGCAAGAAATGCATCTGGAGAGCAGTTATCTTGCAGGAGCCCACTGACGTAAGATTGCCAACAAATATGTGCTGCACCTAGGAAGGTCAGCTAGACTCTGAACCAAGACATCAGCTTCCGGATGCAGAAGAAAGTTGTTTTTGACCACAGCTTCCTTATTCTGCTAGTAACCACAAGGTCTACAAGACATATCTGGGCTCTAGCTTGTTTCACACGAAACACCTAATTCAAGCACAGGAACACACCCTCAGGAACATGATTGGATTGTGTCAGGATTCAAATAGGTCAAGTTGGAAAGACTTAAGGCAGGAAAAGAACATTTTGAACTAAAATCATCTAGAAGTTCTGAAATCTTGAAGTTCCCAGCATGAAGGAGCCCATCCTCTAAGAGCAGAATAAACAGCAGCTATAGATAGAATCAATATAAACACACCTGCCTGCTCCTTGGCGCTCACTGCCTTTTGTTTTGTGTTTCAGTCAAACGTGGGAAGAAGCCATCAGCGGGACGCCTGGAAGTTTCTGGATCTTTAATCAAACAAACAATAAGGAAAATCTGTCAGTCTTACCAAACAATGATGTCTACAGCCATTTATTGTTGGAAAAGAAAAACACAATATTGTGATTTGAGTTTATCTCGTAGAGAAGGGAAGGAAAGGGCTTTTTAGTCAACATGTTAAAATATGAAAGCTGTACTCTAGTGTAATACAAAGCAAGCTTCCCACATACCACTCCCATGCCTGACTCTACAGCTCTGGTTATATATACTCTTCTCTAAGAGAAGCTAGAAGACAGTTTACTGATTCCCAAAGTCAACTACACTACCCAACAACTATATCAACTCTACTTAAACACTTAATGGCATATAGCAGGGTCAATGAGATGGCTCTTCAGGGGATGACACTTGCTACCAAGACTAATAGCTTTAGTCCAAACTCCAACATCCAGTGCAATTGGGATTTATGTGCAGGGGCATTTAAAAGTTTGAGTGTCCCATCTCAGAATTGCTATCACTGTCAAACTTTTCTTCAGTTAATAATAGTCGCTTGCCTGGTTTGAGAATAATTCCTCTAACATGATCTTCTCAAGGTCCATGAGCCCATTCAATGTAAACTTGCCTACTTTGGTCTCCTTTAAATAAAAATGTGGAGAGAGAGAGAGAGAGAGAGAGAGAGAGAGAGAGAGAGAGAGAGAGAGACAGAGACAGAGACAGAGAGAAAGAGAGAGAGAGAGAGGGGGGGGGAGAGGGAGAGAGAGAGAGAGAGGATGATGACAGGTGATTTCTTTAAATTAATAAGTGGAAAATATTTGAGGTACATTTAAAGCAAATACTCAGCCGTCTTCCTATGTTACTTGTTAGCTATTAACTTTAAGAAAATAATGTATTCTAAGTACTTCAGACTACCAATTGACAAGTTTACCTTAATGGCTTGTTAGGGTTCATGAGTTGCTGAAGAATGATATCTCAGAATCAAATAGTATTCAAAAGCAAAGAGTGTTTATTGAACAAATTCCTGCATTCAGGAGTCCAATTCCATTGGGATGGAAGGACCCCGACTGAATTTGCAGATTCAGTTTTAAAGCCCCAAAGAGGATCATTAGGGAGGGGTAGGTGATCTCTATCTTGATTATGTGGGTTCTGTCTCTGGGGGTATAGGTGATGCCGTGATGGGTTAGGGTTTTGCTTCAAGCATACTTGACTACTATTCTTACTTCTTGCAAAGGACAGAAAACTCTTGAGCTCTTGGCTGCAAGCTTGGCTAACTGTCCTTTTGCAAGCTGGGAAGGGGTCCCTTTTCCAGTAACTGACTTGCCCAGTTCTGTGAAGTAGATACTCCGGCCTGGTCTCCTGAACTGCTAGTTTGCAGTCTGTCATGGAGTCAGCCTGGTTCAGACCAATTCATTCCTTTCAGGCTCAGTATGTTTCTGAATCTGGTTTTTGTTTTTGCTTTTGTCATTGTTGTTGTTGTTTTTTGGCTTTCTGTTTGTTTTTTTCCTTCCATTTACTCATCCCTGAATAAACTCTGAACTCTTTTTCATTTATCTTTCAACTCTTGCCAAAACTCTGACACTTTTCAAATACTCTCATCTAAGATGGATGATCTGTCTCTTTGACCAACATCTCTGCTGCTTAACTCAGATCTACTACTGTGTGTGTAGAGAAAAAATATTTTTAGTGGAAAGGAAGTTGGAAGGGGAATATTCTCCTCTTGCTCCAATTATTTCATTAAGGTCCTCCTTCCTCGAAGGCTAGTAACACAAAAAAAAGTATGTTTAATCCTGCACAGACATGAGGACCACAAAAGGCATTCAGGAAAATTTGTGACAATATTTGATTGACTATGACTACTGCATTGATAAGAAAGAGTAACCAAAATTTAAACTTTAGCTCCTTAGGGACAGAACTTGTGTGTCAGGCACACAAATGACTCAGCACGCCTCCTCTGTGAGGCAGTGGAAGTACTGGACAGAGAGCAGAGATGGAAGAGGTCCTTCTCCAAAGAAAGTGCTTTATGCGTAATTACAGGGACAAGACATGTCTCTGTTAGGACTAGTCGCTACTGTTAAGTGGGCTCTGAATATAGGCCTTAAGGTGGAATGTAGTTCTCAACAGGCTCTGAGCTGTGTGGAAAGCTGGGCAGGTATGGGGTGATGCAAGGGAAAGGGCATTTGGTACATGAGAAATGTATCTACCACAAAACCCAAATAAATAAGATATTATATTTGTTGTCTTACAATGTGCCCATTGTGCCCAACAATCAGCTGAAAATGTTTTTTTTTTTTTCTATCAAAATACGGTTATCTTTAACATTAATGTTTACAGGCTGCAAAGTATAAGTTGAAAACCCCTTTATGTGGATTCCTTGGAACCAGAAGAGTTTTAGATTTTGGAATATTTGTATATACATAATGAGAAGTCATGAGAATGGGACCCAAGTTGGAAAAAAGGAAAGGAAACGAAGGAAAGGAAAGGAAAGGAAAGGAAAGGAAAGGAAAGGAAAGGAAAGGAAAGGAAAGGAAAGGAAAGGAAAGGAAAGGAAAGGAAAAGAAAGAAAAGAAAAGAAAAGAAAAGAAAAGAAAAGAAAAGAAAAGAAAAGAAAAGAAAAGAAAAGAAAAGGATGCCATGATTCATGCAGTATGGTCTGAAGATAATTTTGTATAATATTTTCCTTGTGCTTATGATTTGATGGAGACTTGTCACTTGAGATCAGGTATGAAATTTTTCACTCTGTATTTTGGATCACTTGAGATTTCAGATTTCCAAATTAGGGTTGCTAAACTATCATTTTCACATCCCCTTCATATAGATATGGAGCTGCAATGTAAACACTCAGCCAGATCTCACATCAACTCTCATTTGGTTTCTTTAAGCATATTTTGGGAAATGCAGTTCTCAGCCAGAAGCGGTAGCAGAAGCCCCTTTGCTGTCATATCTCAAATCACTCACACATCTGATAGCATAGACAGGAATAAGCAGGGACTTGCTAACACAATGGGCATATGAAGCCTGGGCTCTTCTTCCTTGGAAAAGAATACATTATTACTAGGCATCCACACTGAGATAAACACAGTATCAGTTACTGGTAAGTTAGTACTTCCCCAATCATACTATAGGGCAACTATTCAACTCTAAGTGGCTTACAGGGTGGGAGGCTATGATCTCAGGAAACACTAACTCTGACATGGAGTGGAAAGTAGGGAATATGAGTCACAGTTAAGAGAGGCATTGGGTCATTGGGTCATTGGGTTATTGTGTACACCATCGGTTCATTTTGCTGGTGACTCTGAGAACATGTAGGTAACTCCTCAGTTTTTTCCTACTTTTTAATAATTAACTCCTACCAGTTCTTGTTTAGAAGATGCTCTGAGAGGAACTGATTCTCAGGCACTCTCTGCCTGCCGTAGGCAGAGCTAGGCAGAGGGATGCAGAGACAGCACATTCTAAGATGGTTTGGGTGGGAGAGTGGCAGTAAACTGTGACAGACTACAGTTGAGAAAAGTGGATAAGTTATATACTGCTCTGTGTGCTCCAGCTAGTCTCCCCCAGTTATCTTTCATCTCTGAAACCAGAAGGAGAGTTTTATAAAGCTCTGTCCAGGTTATGGTTCATACTCTGGGATGAGAATGCACTGTGACAGTTATTCATGTGCAATAAAATGTGTATATGTGAAACTTCTGCTTCCAGACCTTGTGGAGTAACAAGAACTAAATTTTATCTCTTACCTGAAATACCTAAAAAGAGACACCAGACAAAACATATGAATCAGTGGTTACTAGTATATACTCCATTTCTATAGCTGTATATTGTTGAATTGAATAAATGTAATATTACTCGTTTATTTACCAGTATAATAAAACCATTGCAATGGTTTTGAGTAAAGTTTCTTTGAATTTCATACACACATATTGTGAGGGCAAATTTTTATATGTCTTGGGTACATACATAGAAATGAAAGAGTGGATAATATTGTAAGTATACATTTAGCATGTAAAAATCTGCCAAACATCAATAACTATACCTTTTCACATTCTTGTCAGCTGACACAATTACTCAACATCAATATACAGTAGTCTTTCAGTGTGGGTTTACGTTGCATTTCTCTCATGACTAGCCATATCAAGTATCCTTTTTTGTAGTTCTTGGCTATTCATGAATAATGTTAGAATGTGCTTATGAAAATACCTTTTAATTCAACATGTATTTTTCTTTCATTCAGCTATATGTGCTCTTCATAAACTCTAGATAGAACTCCAATAGGAAATATAGTATGTGAGTGCTCTCTCCCTGTTTGTTGCTTGTGCATTCATTTTCTTGGTGGCTTCTTTCAATAGATAGGTGGCTTCTTTCAACAGATAGGTGGCTTTGAGTTTGTTTCTTAATCATCACAATTTAATTTTACTCTTAGGACTGTTGCATTTGCTAGAGAAGTCTGCTATTGTTTTAGTATTTTGGAATTCTGTAGCCCTAACAGTTCATTGTCTTGCTCACAGCCACAGCAAGACAGTAACAATGTCAGCATGAGAACTTTATTTTTATGAGTCTAGGTCTGTTCAGAACCTGAGTGTGTCAATTTAGGAGCAATTTTGGGGTTTACTTTTTTGAGTGACATCTAGGAAAGACCTGTTTTGAGTGGTAATACATGCCCTCACAGATGGAGGGTTTCAAGGCTCTAGTTATAAATCTGTATTCCAGCTGCATTTGCTTCTTCCCACCCACGAAGGAAGATATGGTGAAGAACGGGAGTACAGAGTCTCAAATTCCTTCAAGCTGAATGCTATTTATTAAACCTGGCAGAGGATGGCAGAGCAAGGTCGCCTGCCCTCTCATCTTCTCTGACCTTCCATCAACTTCTTTTCCCTACTTGGACTTAAAAAAAAATCACATTTTAATGCTATTCATAATTCATAAAAAGAAACACTAAAATCAAAACATATTACTCTTGGTGTACAAATGCCAGTGCTACTATTAATTATTAACAGCTCCTAAAGGAAGGCAGAAGCAATCCCAAAGGTGAGAGAGATAAAAAGCCAGTCAACACATACGCATGGGCATGAGCATATGAGTGTATATGCATATACACAGAAAGCTGATTGGAATCCTTTGTACAAAGTGTTTCTAACCATGGTGCATGTTAAATAGAAATTTATTCCTCTACCCAAGAATCAGCGGTTTAGCTAAAACTGTGGACTGAGCAGTTGATAATGATGAACCTTCACAGATAAAAAGCTGATGTTGCAGGCAAGGTTCCCATAGCGATAGGCACAGAGCCTGTTCTGTCTTCTAAATGGCAGGGCTTCCTCTCTTTCTAAGTTTGTTTTTAACTGATAGATGATAGCCATACATGCTTATGGGTGTAGTTTGATGTGATGTTTCTTTACACATATATGTTGTGGAATGACCAAGTCATGCTACTTGGTGTATCCATATCCTCAATTATGTATCATTTTGTTGTAGAGAGAACACCCAATGTCTTTTCTTGTGGTAATTTTGAAAAATGGCACATAGCATTATTATTAGTTATAGTCACCAGTGCTACACTACAGAGACCTGGAGCTTATCCCATTGTCTAACTGACACTATGAAATCATTCATTGCTCAATCTCTCCCCTTTCCTTGTCCAATCTGTTTCAGAGCCTCTGGTCTCTGGTAATGACTGTTCCAGTACCAACTTCTTTAAGTCCATTTTTCTCAGACAAGTGATCACCACTGAACTGTAACCCTGGACCAAGTCCCATTATTTTTAGATTCCACAAGAGACTGTGCATTTGTATTAATGTACTTTTAGAGTCAAAACCTGTCCTCTAGCAGTTCCAGCAAGCACAAGTTAGCTGCCCATCCCCAACATTCCCATTTAAAGAAACAATCAGTGGAGAGAAGCAGTGAAAAGGTGCTTACTCAAAGTGGCCACATTGAGAAGAGGAACAAATGAAGGGATGCAGTGGTCCTTACAGGCATCCAGCTTCAAGTACTGATGTGGAGCTGGGTTTAAATAGAAATATAACTAAACAGTCTTGATCAGCGTATGGTCCTGCTCATCACTGAGCATTCTGTCTTTGCTCAGGTCTTTCTTGAAAGAAGTCACATAAGTTGTCAGAGCTATGTGAAATCTTTTCTTGAGAGACAAGTTCCTCTTCTGGCCAACACCTGGGCATCAGTCTTTTCCTTCTCCTGGCATGAGATTCCTAGGGAAATGTTTTAGTTCTTTGGCTCCTTTTTTTTTCAGTAGTTTGATGGAGACAGGCATGTATGTATCTCTAGACTTAAAACTATAAAACTGCTAGAAGACATCAGGGGCAGCTCTTTGACCATGGACTTGGAGTAAAGTCTTCGATATGACCCCAAAAGTACAGGTAGCAAAAGCAAAGGAATGCAACTACAGTAAATGCAAATACTTTTGTAAAGACAAACAAACGACACCAACAAAGATGATGTAACCCAACGTTTATGAGAAAATGTCTATGAATTATATATCTGAATTGATACCCAAAATATAAAAGGAGCGTAAACTTCTTGGGAGGCCGAGGTGCCCTAGGCCAGTCTGGGGTTCTACAGCAGAGTTGAGATAAATCTGGGCTAACTCTCTCTCTCTCTCTCTCTCTCTCTCTCTCTCTCTCTCCACACACACACATACACACACACACACACACACACGCACGCACACACATTCACACACAATAAAGGCAAGCAGGGAGGTTGGATAAGGCTTAGCAGGCTGCAAAGACGCAGGTAAAACCAAACAAGAAGTTTCCCGTGGTAAAGAAGGAACTAGCTATTCTCTTCTCTGGACCTTTCAGGTAAGCCAAACTCATATACTCTAGTCTCTTAAACAAAAGGACTTTTTTAGTATGCTTTTTTCTATCAGCATTGGAATCCCATCAGAGCTCTAGAGAGGAATATATTCAATGTAAGAATTTGTCTTTATTTCAGAGGGGGAAAAATCAAAATCACAGAAACATGCATGCAAACACTCATACACATAAAACTAAACTAAACGACCAAACAAAAAAACCAAGAGGCATTAGTTTCTTCTTTTCAGTGAATATATTCTGATTATGGAAAGAACCACACACAAATATACAATATATTCTTCTAAATGTTATATGGTTAATAGTTTAAGAAGAGAGACCAGCCAGAACTAATAACAGAGGAATGAATGCTCTCAAGCATCCATTTGCGACTACAGTGCCCAAGGTCCAGTAGGGAGGGCTGGCCTTGAGGAGATGTTTATGCTCTGAGGGAGGTGGACTGCCTTTGCTGGGATTCGGACTCCATAGAGCCCTACAGTAATTCCAAGATGGATCGTGCCTTCTATTTTTGGATTCACACTGGGAAGCCAATTAAATTAAAAAGCTATTCATTTCCCTATATTTGTCTCCAGGCTGCTCAAATAGAAATGCAAACGACTCCTATTGAGTGAGTTTTCCGCCTCAAAGAGAATGAGACTCAAACACCCAGCTCTGTGTACAGAGTCCAATTTGCCTAGAGGGGGAGAAGCACAAACCCCCGACTCAGGGCTAATTACTGGTTTCTTTAGTAAGTCATCCTAAATGGAGGCACAGTCATGTTCTCTGGCCTTCCCAGTTTGGAATGGTTGCAGAAATTGGGTCCACATTTACATAAGTGGACACAACTAACAAAGAGATGTTCATTCTCCTCCAGCACAACTCAGAAAAATGAAGAGATGACAGGCCGTAATTATAACAAACACACTTTTCAGTCACTATAAGGTATAACCTGATTCAGATGAGAGTTGCCTGTAATCCCAAACATGTATGTTCTCAGGTTCTACAAAATCGAGATAGTCTATGCTCCTAATAATTCAAGATGAAGTATCTGGACTAAGATGTGCTAATCAGGCTGGTCTCATTCATGGTGTGTGGACAAGGATGACCAGACTGCAAAGGCTTAGGGTTCAGTTAACTTAAGCAGCTAGGACCTGCTCTGAAGCCATTGGTGGAATCTACCTTCCTGACACATTAAGGGATCCTAAGAACAGGCTCTTGGAACTCACTGATTAGTCGGCTCTGGGGAACCGACTTCTTAATTCTACTAAGAGTAGAAATGTTCTGTCAAAAGTGGATTGACTGGTAGATTATCCAAAGAACAAATTGAAGCAGCTAGCGCTAGCTTTCAGGTTTTTGTTTTTTTGTTTTTTTTCCTGAAAATATGGCCTGTAGGGTATAGGGAGATTGTCCTCTGACAGTCCTTGTATGAAAATGATTTCAATAGCCTATAGTCTATAAAATAACAGCCTACAACCTGCCATTTGTAGATCATTTTGTGTACCTGTCCAGCACAAATTGAAACTTGCCGATCACCACTGGCAGATGAAATGTTCTGTTGCCTCTAATGGCAAGGCCATACATAGTCTTAAGCATGGGGAAGATGTGGCTTGTGACAGACTCAGTGGCCTTCATTATGGCTTAGGGAGACTTATGGAGCAGGCTGTAATAAGCAGAACAAAATTTGAGACAACAAACAAATGTGTCCATATTTATGAAAGTCTGACACTATTTCCCAGGAAAGAAGCCATTGGGAGAAAATGGCTTTATCTTCACTTTCATGAA
>NC_034592.1:121164895-121228534 GCF_900095145.1 Mus pahari | reverse complement strand
TCTCTCTCTCTCTCTCTCTCTCTCTCTCTCTCTCTCTCTCTCTCTCTCTCTCTGAAAGAATAGAACAAACACAAACCTGATGCTTAATCATCTATTGGGGAAAGGCTCTGAAATGAATTGTAGGTTTTGGCAAATGATGAAAATAACAAGTAGGATCAAGATGAATGCACAATTTTTTCATTTCTACTATCTTCTAAAAAAAAAAATACTATCAAGCCATTAAAAAAGGAAGGATGTATCAGAAAGCACAGTCTACTCATGATACCCCCAACTTGTAAACCATTTATTATAAACTAACCAAATAATCATCAGGAATAGAATAAATTACAGTGTGCTCACCTGGAGAACGGACCACTAGGCAACAAGGGGAAGCCCCAACTCCAACTACATGCATCAGCAGGAACTAACCTCACAGCATACTGTTTAACAGGAGAACCCAGGCACAATGTTACCAGTGCCATGGTCCTCAAAATAGCACTCTCTCAGGCTCACATATTTAAATAAGTATAGGTTATTGCATGTTAAGTTCACAAAGGCATTGATTCTATGTCTATATGGGTCTTCATATAAGCTAATAGAGAAACTGAGGTTAAAGATGCTTGGGACAACTTTAATGCAAAACCCTCTACATTTCTTCTAACAGCATTCCATCAGCACATTATTGTGACTCAGAAGGGAAAAAAAATCTCTCAGAGAAACAATAGATTCTCATTTATTGCACATACCCCTGGAGTCAGTTGGAGTGACATGGGCAACTTTTGGGCTCCCAGGGCTTGTTCCCTCACCTGTTATTAGGTAAGTTTCTGGTGACACAAGTTTCATTAGCTTGGTATGACTGGGACATTTTGGATTTTCAGCTCCTGGTATTCATTCCCCTGTGTAGTCCCTGCAATCCAAATGTTACTAATAGAATATTTCTTTTTTTTAATAAATATGTTTCTTTTATTGAACATAGATTTTTTTTTGCATAAGGTATTCTGATTACTACTTTTTCTTTTTCTCCCCCTTTGAGTTTCCCCCACCTTCCTCGCCACATCCAATCCATCACCATTCAGTTTCTCATTAGAAAGTGCACATGCTTCTAAAGGATAATAATGTAATATAATATGATAAAGCAAAAGCTAACTCATTGAATAGGACAGAACCAATAAACAGAAAGAAAGCAGCCCTTCCCCCCCCCCCAAAAAAAAGGTACAAGAAACAGATGTAGATACAGGGACACACTCATTTGCTTTCTCAGGAATTTCATAAAACCACTAAACTGGAAACTATAATAACACAAAAACCTTGTAGGGTAAAAGGATATATATTTCAATTTGTTGGAGTCATGTGTGTGTGTATGTGTGTGTGTGTGTGTGTTTGTGTGTGTGTGTGTGTGTGTGTGTGTGTGTTTCATCTCTTTTGATTTGCTGGTCTGAAATTCTTGATTGCTTGTGTTTTCCTGGGTGTGGTTAACCTCTTTAGAGTATTGGTTTTTTCCTAGCATCTTCTGAAGGATAGATTTGTAGATAAATACTCTTTAAATTTGGTTTTATCAATGAATGTCTTTTTATTAGGGATATTTTCTCCACATATTCTGGTTCAATGTTTTTCTGGATATAGTATTCTGGGTTGGTATCTGTGGTCTCTTAGAGCTTGTGGTCTCTTAGGCTTGTGTGCAGGCCTTCTAGATTTAGAGTCTCCATTAAGAAGACAGGTATCATTCTAATAGGAGTGACTTTGTATGTTACTTGTTTTTTTCCCTTGCAGCTTTTTTATTCTTCACTTGTTCTATACATTTAGTATTTTGATTATTATGTCCAGCAAGGATTTTTTTTTGGTTTATTCTATTTGGTGTTCTATATGCCATTTTTACCTGTATAGGCATCTCTTTATTTAAGTTAGGGAAATTTTCTTCTATGATTTTGTTGAAAATATTTCCAGTGCTTTTGACCCAGGTTTCTTTTCCTTCCCCTATTCTTATTAGTCTTAGATTTGTTGCTTTCATGGAGTACTGGATTTGCTAGATGTTTTGTATTAGATTTATTTATTTATTTATTTATTTCTCTCCTTCCTTCCTTCTTTCTTTCTTTCTTTCTTTCTTTCCTCCTTCCTTCTTTCCTTCTTTCCTTCTTTTTAAGATTTAGCATTTTCTTTCACTGAGGTATCTATTTCTTCTATTTTGTGTTCAATGCCTGATATTCTCTGAATTCCTAAAATTTTCATTTTCCAAATTTTCCTTGGTTTGGGTTTTCTTTTTGATTCTTTTCAGTCTTGAAACGTTTTACTCATTTCCTTCCATCCTTTGTTTGTGTTTTCATAGAATTCTTTAAGGGACTTATTAATTTCCTCTTTAAAGACTTCTATCGAATACATCAAGAATATTTGAAGGTCTTTTTTTCTTGTACTTCAGCTATGTTCCAATTCTCAGGACCAAATGTATAGTAGGGTTGCTGGGCTTTCATGGAATCATATTGTCCTGGCAGTTACTGGTTGTGTTTTTACACCTGTATCTCCGCATCTAGGTTTGGGATGGTTGTGATTCTAGGTGATGATATCTAGTCTTGTCTTGCTAGGTGGGTGTTTTGTCCTTTGTTTCTATTGTCTCTCTGTTTCTTAGGACAATGATAGCTGTGAGTTGACTGATAGACAATTCTTCAGGGTTGTTGCTAGGTGTGGCCACTGGGGTTCCAAGTAAAACATGTTTCAGGTATTGGGAGCTGACACTTGGAAATGGGAAGGGTTGAAGAGGTAATGGGGTCCACTGGAATGGGGAAAGTGGTGTGTTCCACCAGGATCTGTATAGTTTACTGGGAATTGGGGCACAGAGTGAGGAGTGTCCTTAGCAGGTAGTCTATCACAGAGCCAGAGGTAAGACTTGGGCTTGAATTTGGAGAAGAGAGAGTGAAGGTCTTAAGGCTGCATACTCTTGGAACTGAGTCACTATGTTCATCCCATATGGAAGAGGAGAGGAGCAGACACCAGCTTTTAAAATAGCACAGTATCCATGGGTTTGTGAGCAAATTTTACAACCATCAAGCTTGCTGTGGAAGTAGTCTTCCCATAGTAAATGTACCCTACTCCATAAATGCAAATCGAATTATCTGGTGTGTTCTGGTCAAAGAGAAATAAGGTGCAATGAACATTTAAAATGTGACTTGGGGCCTCCACTTGTCCCCTTAACTCTCTGATATCACACTATAAATAAATCTAGGTAGACTATTGAATAGTGATAGCTATAGCATATGCAGTCTAGACTATGAGTTACTTATAATATAACATGTGAAATTATCCCAAAACTTAGCAATATAAAGTAAAAAGCAAGCAAACAAATAAACAAACAAGAACAACAACAAAAACAGCAAACTTCCCATACCTATAACTAAAAAAGAAAATAAAAAAAATAAAATAAATAAAATAAATAAATAATTCTGGTAAGTTTTAGATGCTTGTCTTTTGTCTCCTGTCTTCTTGTCACTCCACAGTCAGTTCAGATCTATATCCCTCTCCTTCTGCACCCTCCCATCACATTCTCCTGTGCTGAGTAAGGTCCAATTCTCAAGACCTACTGTATAGTAGGGTTCCAATGGTTAAAATATGATACATTTGGTATTGTGTGACAGGCTACTCTTGCTTTGTCATGGAAAGGAAAGCTTCTGTCTGGTTTGCTTTATCTATAGCTGCTTCTTCTTCTTCTTCTTCTTCTTCTTCTTCTTCTTCTTCTTCTTCTTCTTCTTCTTCTTCTTCTTCTTCTTCCTCTTTTTCTGTTTTGGAAGACAATCACTTGTCACTAGGGTCTACATAGAGAGACCATGTGGAGACAAAGTTGGCAGCTATGTTTGACGTGGGTTCTCCAGCTCCAGTGAACCCTTCAGACAAATGCTCCTTTTCCAGATTATTACCTGAACTCCTGAGCTAAACCACTACTGGATCTTGCTCATTCACAGGAACTTCAAAAAGGAATTATTTTATTGTTGCTGTAAGTCACTAAGTTATGGGGTAATTTCTTAGACAGCAGCAATCTGTAGGTCCAAGGAAGGATGATGGAGCTGTTTCAGCCTGCTTTGTTCTTCAACCCACAGGTTTGATATCCTCATTCTTATGATTCTAGATATTAGGACCTCTTGTAGCTACCCTAAGCAGAAAAGAAATAGAGCCAGGGCTTTCAAAACCTTTCAGTTAAGGCTACAGCATTAGCTCCAAGATGTGCTAAGCATACAACACTGCCCAAAGTATAAGCTACCTCTGCTCAAGCCAGGACCACATACCCACTACAGCTGGATCAAGATACATCAGCACACACTAACATAAGTTGGTAACCAGACACTAGAACCTCCAGTAGTAATACCAGAGGAAGCTGGCACATTTGCACTCCCTCACTTAACAATGGCTTCTGTGAAGCACCAGCTATTTCATGCTGGCTCAAAAGTCTAACATAGCTCAGATTATTTGAAGGGATCCATCTGCAAAAGAGGTTATGGTTATAAGTTATGCTTTCTCCACACAAAATCATCATTATATTAGTTCAATACAGGTGAAAATCATTTATATGCCTTTCTAGTCCCTGAACTTTAATTATTTTTTAAGGTTCAACTTCAAAGCCATTGCCAACAAATTACTAATGATGTCTTAGAGTGCCAGATAAAGACCAACTCTGAGGTTGCACCTGATCAGTCTATGGAAATATGGAATCAAGTTATGAAGATGTTGCAGGTGCCGCGTGATTGTGCCAAATGATGGAGACCTGTAAAAATAAACAACCTTGATGTCTATATTTTCCCCTTCCCTCTCATGACCTTAGAAAACTGTGTAGGTTAAAACTGTGCCCATGGAATGAACCGCCATTGTCATGTAAGGCTCTGTTTGTATTATCCCAGTCCTAGGTAGAACTTAAGTACATAAAAACAGCTATTCTGGCAGCAAATGTCAAGCTGTTCCTAGCCAAATTTTCCTCAAAATACCCATGTCCTTCAAGAGTAACTTCAAATTTACCCCAGGACCCTCCACTTTGTGAGTGATTTCTTCTGCGAATCTACCACCAATAAGGTGCCAGATCTTGCAACCCATTCATTAGGGATACCAAAGTTCAAACCTACCAGCCATGCTCTGGCTGCCACCGCTGAGTTTTCTGGGCAAGGATAAATGGGGAGGAGAGGAAGACATGGAAATTCTGAGGCACTGTGAGCTGTGTGAGATGACACTTCTGTGGTACCTGCTCTAACATACCTTACCCACTGGTATTATCTCCACAAAGATAATCAGATAAAACCTAGTCAGACTGTAAATTACATTTTTTCTTGACATTTCTCAAAAAAAATGGATTTGTCTATTCTTATTTTAAAACAACTTAAAATTCATTTTTTATATTCTTTTTTTTTCTACTACATTGTCTTTAGATGCTTGTCTTTTGTCTCCTGTCTTCTTGTCACTCCACAGTCAGTTCAGATCTATGTCCCTCTCCTTCTCCACTCTCCCATCCCACTCTCCTGTGCTGAGTAAGAAAGGCGGGATTTGATTCTCTTGATTCCATCATCTTCCCAGTGGCCTGATACACTCCCTTTTCTTTTTAGACTCAGAATTGTCCCAGTAGGAAAGGAGAGAGGATATTCCCCTATATTATCTGTGTCTGGCTTGATAATTACTGCCACTTCATAAGTAGGGGAGATCCTTTCTTCTATTTCAAGGAAATGGAGGAGGCTAGTTATTAGCAGAATTCTAATGTTTCCTGATTAAGAAAATAGGATTTGTCTTAAGACTACATTGACATTCAGTATGTATGTATGTATGTATGTATGTATGTGTATATATGCATTTTGACCTAGTATATGTAATAAGCACATGATGTTTGGAACGTTTTCTCCAGAACCTAATACCTCCTAACAAGAAAGGATTGTTACATTGTCTGTGCTCTTCACAGATAGAAGACAGGTATTATAGACAGCCATCACTTACATATTTTATTCATTTACTTATTTATCTAATAGTTATCACATTCTCCTCAACATTTGAAATGTTTCCTGAGGTGGGGGGGGGAGATTTTTCAGGAATTCAAAGTACTGGAAGCTAGGAAAGGAATATTGTGATCCTAATTTTAAGAATATTAAAGAGCTAGCATGCAATCAAATGTCTTTGACAATCCTCCACTGACTTTACTGCTCTGTAGAAAAGCCTGTAACTCCTCACGCTGAGAGTCAGCTCTGAGCCAGTCCGTGTGACTGCTAATTGTACACAACATTCCTGGAGAATGTGGATGACACTGGCTTCCCAACCTGCAACTCTGCTTCATAATCCCTGCTTTACCAGCTGGGACTCTGATGGGGCGTTTTACAGCGGAGCCTTTGCTACTCTCATGAAACATTATAATCACATAAAATGTTATGTTGTACCATTGATTGTAAGTAGTGTGGAGCCTTCCCGTGGCATCTGTGCCTTAATCACCTCTTTTCATCACTTCACTGCCCATTGAGGAGTCCTTAGAAGGCTTCCCTCCACATGAATAGGGGTGTGGCGTTTAATCAGCCACACCTGGTGAAGACACCCTCATTTGCAATTCCAGTTCAACAACTCACCCAGTGTAGTATTGGGAAACTCCACTTCCCTCTCCTCATATTTATTCAACAATGAGCTAACATTTTCTTGGTCTTATTTTGCGACTTCATCCATTTATATAGGGGGCTTATTTCGTGACTTCATCCATTTATATAGGGGGTTGCCTGGGCAACCTGCTTTGGGTGCTCCTTCCAACTTCCTCCTATACCAGTGAAACTTTGAGTCAGAGGGATACGCTTGTCACCTTCATCTACTGAGTTATTTCTACCAAGGAGGAAGTCCCAGGAAATCTGCCCCAGTTTTCCACCTTGAAGAAAGATTAAGAACGTATTCTGGACCAAACCCTGAAATCCCAGACCTAAATCTTGTTCCTCCCTGACATCCCATGCTGCTCATGATTCCAGTGAACATCAGAGCCTATTACAATGGTTCAGGATTTGAAGTAGAGCACTACCTGGTTCCACCCAGTTTCCCAGTGAACAGCACACAGCATAGCAGTAGTCAACCAATCTGTGGTGCAGTGATGAACAAAGCCTGCTTTGAATCAGCATCATCTTCTGCAGAAAAAAAAAAAAAATGGACCCTTTCACAGGCAATGAGCTAACGCTGCTGAGGTCAGAGCCTAACTCTACTCATCTCTGCCCTTTACCAGCAGGGCTGGCATTGTGCTCTGTGGAAGGTCCCTCAAAAAGCCAGCAAGATGAGAATATATTAGACATGGGTGAGTGCTACATATACACTGTGGGTCTACCAACACACCCCAGATAGAAATTATATCTCTGTTGTAACCAGGTACTCATAGTTCACCATAACCCATCTTGTCCTTTAGTATATATTTCTGATTAGCAAATGCATAGACACAAAAGTCAACCAACTTGAGAAAGAAGGAAGGATGTCTCCCTCTCTGCACTGATGTTCTTTCAGACCCTCAAAAACTCCACTGCCACATGGTACCTTGATCAGCAAATATACTGTACATTCCAATAACCCATAAACTTTTAAACTCTAATTGGTTCAGTTTAGTCAGTTTTTAAAAAAGACATGTTACAAGAAGAAGAGAATTGAAGAAAGTGGATAGGGAGACGAGAGAAGACCTGAGGGTAAATATGATCAAAGTACATTATATACATTATGTACATATATGTACATATATAATACACACAAAATTGTCAAAAACAAATTCTAAACGTTAAAAATTACATTGGCTATCTCTGATACCAAACCAGTTATATCTCCATAGTTGGAAGCCAGAAATGAGGCTTTTATTTTTATTTATTTATTTATTTATTTATTTTTGATTCCTGGCAACCCATAATGCTGTGTTGGTTAATCACTGGCAAAATGGTTATGAACATAGTCTTCAGGCTCAGGCTTGGACTCCTGGCTCCACCTCCTGTGTTACTTTCGTTCAACAAGTTACTTATACGCTCTGCACCACGGTTTTGTCATTTGTAAACTATAGTATGAACAAAAGTCAATACTGTGTACCTCGCAGGGCCCTTTCTTGGATCTGATAAGGCATTATTTGCCAAGTGTTCACATCAGCCCCTGGCACATGATAAGTGCTACAAATGTTTGCTGTTAAGAAAAATAAATGTACCAAGTTCACGTTCATTCCTTCCTCAGGGGTCTTGGCCCTTGTAGGTCTGTCCCTGACTGTCATGGACAATGTAAAGTCATATCCTCTACTTATGGTCTACTTTAACATCACATTTAGTCCCACATATTTAATTATTTCTTTTGGTGGCCTTCTCCCATGGAAGTGATATCAGAATAAGATCTGCCTGACTCTAGATCAGCAGCCAGAAATGGAAGAAAGGGTTGAGTATTAGGGGTGGACTTCACTCCTGGGCAACCTTCAGTGGCACATTAAGGGAGAGAGAGGCTCAAAGTTCTGGAGTCGTTTATGAGCAACAAACATTCACAGTACACATTATAGTCCTGGTGTTTGTTGTGGGTGCAACATCATGGCTGGGAAGAGCATGTGCTGGCACCCTCAATTAAACCTTGAGCAATACGAACCTTGCATGTAAACAAGAGAGGCAGCCTCTCCCTAAAAAATCTCAACCAGTTGAGATTCCATGCGAGATAAATGACTTATTTCAATTCCCTCATTTCAATTCAGTAAAGAGCTCATATCTATCCTCTTTAAAGTTCAATTAGCTCTGTTAATTTCTCCACATTGTAACCCACCTCACAGCACACTCCCAGTTCCTACTCACTGAATGGGTATGAAAAAATAATCTTCAAGAGTTTTAAGCTGACTGAAATATACAGAGACCATTATCAAAGGTGGAGAAGAGATTTAGACCCTATCCTATATGGACAGCATAGTGGAGATAGGCAAGGATCCCATATGATTCCAGACCAGTGTTTCCAGAGTAGGCTCTGTGCATCTCATTAAGGTCTGAACTTTACTTTCTGCTAACCATCCTTAAGCCATCAAACCTGTGTGCTCCATTCCATAAAAGATAATATACCCTAACTTGGGACCCCAGGACATTGTGAATGTGATTTGAATTTTACAATCACCTACATTTGAAAGGGTCTGCTACAGATTCTAGGAGATAGGAGCTATGTCCTTCAGAACCATCGTGGGCTACAGATAAGAAGAGTGCCTTATGGATTCACTTCGTGATGGCTGCATAACTTAATCGATTCAAAATAAGATGCCCAATGGCTGAGAGTTTGGGAAAGTATCACAGTGAAAATTTCCTGTCACCTGGCATCTGACTGTGGAAGACTGCTTAGCGGGTGACAGCCAGGCAAGGCCATTCTTATTCTGGTATTTTCCACTGTAGGTCTGGAGTTCTGATCCCAAGACGCTTTGAAGAAGTGTGACTCGGTTTATAAACTGACCTGTGATGAAAGAAAAGTCTTTGTCCTTGCAGTACATTCTGCTTTGCATGATCTTTTCTGGCATTTTCAGAATGTTTGTACACTGCCACCAGACTGACCTATCTGGTCATTTTCCTTTCCCTTACATGGTAGCTCTGCAGCTCTAGTTCAGGATCAGGTACCTGATGGATTAGGGTTTCTCAAACTTTAATATATACGCAGGTCACCTGGAAATGTTCTAGTATACAGATCCCGATGTGGTAGGTCATAGCAAATCTAGGAGTTGCAATGCTGATGGTCAGAGACACACCTTGAATAGCAATCATCTAGCACTTTGATATTTCCTCACCCCAAACCACCATCTAGGCATTGAAAAATGACTATCTGACCACAATAATTCAAATGAGAGTGACCATGTGCTGTTCTGCTATTCTTGAGACTATTTGCCATTTTACAAAACTAAAAATGCATTGCCAGTGGAGATCTGGTGTTTCAGAATCTAGAATCGTGGTGCTGGAAGCAGTTTCAATAGGGTCCAAGAATATTGTCCTTAAATTATATGAAATCCTCACCATTATCTACATCCTGGGGCCACACCTGCCCTAAGCAATGCCCAAGCATGGAGCCAAGTTTAGACATACAGCCCCATAACTGAGGTGAAGGAAAAGGGGAGATAAACACAGGGTAGATCCCAAGGTCTATTTCTCGTCACACGGTAAAGTATTTGGATATGTGCTGTCGAGAGCAAGAAAGTATACCTAACCACCCGCTTTTGAGGCTTAGCTGACCATAACCAGGCCTCCTGTTACACCAGCTGCTGAAAAGACCTCCGTGCTAGGGTAGGGGGTCGTTAGGACCAGTCCTACTCATGGTTTCATCCTTCAAAGCAGCTGATGGGACACTGCCTGTGAGGTTCCCCTCCCCTCTCTAAACTGTATTTTCTCTCTTGTTGTTCTTAAGGCTCTTTTTATTTATAGCTAGGAACAAATAATTACCTACAGCTGTGTTTCTCAATTGCAGGCACTTAAGACAGTTCTTTCTCCTACCCAGTCACCAGCTCGGTTCCTCATCCGAGGACTTCCTGGCATACTTCAGTTGCAAGAGGACTTAAGTTATCAGCCAATGATCATAGGGACCTCTGTGCATTTTCTGAAATCATATGATTGATTTCTTTATTTAATCTCACTACCGTGGAATGGATTTAAGAGACAAAAGACTCCCCCACCGTTCCTTCTTATAGTGATGAGGGAGGCTTCAGAAAGATTAGTTTCAAGGAGTACTCAGCGGCTAGAGTGGGAAATGCACTCGCCTTGGGATCCAGGTCTACATGTTTCTTCAGCTCTCAGTTTCCTTTTGTGTTCAGTGTGGAGAATAGTGTCAACCCCAGTGGTAGAAAAATTAAATCAGTGCAGGCAAAGAATGTACTTTCATGTTAAAGCTGAGGAGGTACTCAATGGCTCGGGACAAGTATTGGGAAAGGGTAGGAAATCAGAACTATACAATGAAAAGAGGAGTTTCCCTGAGGGTCATCTAGACTAGGCAAAGGTTCATTGCAAAGCTCAGAGAGTGTAAGACTCGGTGGAAATATCAGATTTTTTCAGCTCCACTCCAAGATGATAGCATAAAACAGATTACCAGAGCCATAAACTCTTGTCTTAAAGAAGCTCCCTAGGTGATATTCTCAGTATGAACCGCATCACCTCCCTTCATGATATTGCAAGCATTCTTAGCCCTTTTGTTCTGTGAGATCCCTGACAAGCACTGGCAGGCAACGCCTAAGATGAGGAAAGAAGGGAACAAGCCCTTGATAGTAACCTGTAGTGAGTCAAATGTGAGATTTCAATGTGTTACCTCATCCTCACAAAGAACTTGTGAGGTCACTGACGTTGTTTCCGGCATGTGTGTCTGTTGTTTGGTTGGTTTAAGATGGTGAAGTTGAACCTATAGGCCACATAGATACTATCACACAGCAATGTTAAGGGGCGGAGATTTATCACGAGGTAAGGCCCAAGATCTGAGGCCTGAGGTTTTTGGATCAGTGATGCAAATGGGAACCTCTACTCCATGCCACTTTACATTGTTGCTTGACTGGGAAAAGTTAAAATAGGTATTTATATTTATGCTGAGGTATAGTCTGTAACCACAAACTTACTAGCATTAGTGAGCTGTTCTTAGATTTGATTAGAGTAATGATTTAAGACCTTATAATGATTAGGCAAGTTCGAATCCAGACTGTGGGTGTAGTTGTAGGACTTTGATCAAGTTTCTGACTTCCCTACGCTTCTATTTTCTTAGCCTGTAATGAGGGCTAGCATTATGCCTTCATCAGAGCCTTGCAGGCAGGAGAAAACGAGCTAGGGCATGTAGAGAATGACACAGCAACTTCAGCTTTGGCTACATGAGCTCTGTAAAGTCCTTTGTAACTATAGGTCTTAACAACCAGACCAGACCCCACAATGATATCAGACAGCACATGCAACCGCATCTTTGTTTTCTCAGAAGTGTCTTTTCTAAAGTCTTGGCTGATGATGAGAGGGGACAGGTGAACAGAGTGTCAGCTGCACCTGTGTAAAATGTTAAAGCAAAACATCCTCTGTTTCTTTGCCAAGGTGATTGTACTGCCCTTATTTTAAGGGAGAAACTCAGAGTTATTCAAGGTGAGGGATCTGCCCGTGCATGCCCAGAACTCCAGAAGAGGGGAAGAGATGGGTAGATAGAAATTACTGTATTGTGAACTGGCAGGTAATTTTTTATCCTTTGCCAAAGATAACCTTTAGGGACTGGGGCAGAGTTCAGTAGTAGAGTGCCTACATAGGAAGTCACCCCCAGCAGATGATCACTCCCATCACTGAAAAAAAAAAGCATCAGAATTAAAGAACAAATCCAAAGAGTAGGACTAGGGAACAGAAAATTAACAATACTTCCTGCTTTAGCTGCACTGACAGAAAAAGCTGAATTTCCTCTCTGCTCCCTATATCTCTACTCTGGACAGAGTGACATTTCTGCCCTCCCCATCAACAATGAAGTCTGTTTCCTTGAATTTGAGGTTCCCTGTGTGACTTTGCTTTGTCAACTGGACACAATGGGGCTGAAGCAAAGGCAATATTAGGTGTGAGCCTGAGAGGTGTACATCCTTCTTGGAATTTCATCAGATGACATCATGAATAAGCTCATGTCTTGTGCTGCTAGGAGGGACACACATTTTAAGACAATCCATGGAGGCCATCCAAGGGCAGCAAGTCTTTGTGCAGTTTCGCAGATGATTATTGACTCAAGGTCTGTCTCCAAACAATGAAACCAGGTAGTTAATCTATAATCTACAATCAAGTTAATTGTTTTCTCTCTTTGAGGCTAGGGGATGCTTGTCACACAGCAGGAACTAACTGATACATCTACACAGTTGATAAGAAGAAAAGAGCAGTAATATTTAAAAATTCATTAAAAGCTAGGCATGTGGCACACACTTGTGCTCCTATCACTAAAAAGGTCATGGTAAAAGGATTCCAAATTCAAGACTAATCTAGACATCAGCAAATTTTAAATACCAAAGGCAGTAATATTTATTTTTATTACTATTATTATACTTAATAATAATTAAAAGTTGAAGTGTCATGTAGGCTAAAAACTTTATTAAGCATTTCTCAAAAATTAGGCTCTATATTTTAAAATTTTACAGCTCTATTTTATAATATATAGTATGTTATCGCTAGATAACATATACTATACTATTACATGTAATATGTATTATCCCCACTATAAAAATGATCAAATATATCATGAATAAATCACTCTTGAAAGAATGGGGAAAAGTCAGTAGTTGATGGTAAAAGCATATAAGCTTAGATAAAATTGGCTTCATCATACTGGTAAGGACAAGTAAGAGAGGCCATCCAATGACAGCCATCCCCTGGCCAGTCTCTGTACTCACTATGACAGGAATATGGTAGTCATGACAATCACCAACATTAGCCAAGCACTTACTGGCCATCATAATGTTCGAGGACCTTATCGTACATTATCATAGTGTTTGAACCAACTCATACAAGCTTATGAAGAAGATTTGATTCATTCACATAAAAGCCAAAGCACTCTACAACACAGGAAGCTAACCAGAATAACACAGAAATCCAATTGCTATGTCAGAATTTGAATCATAGTCAACCACACAAGTGTCTTAAGGAAAGGAAGAAGGAACCGTAGAAATTGAAAATAGAGTCTTCTTAAGCACAGCTCCAGTGATATTTTTGCATCTTTTAACATCTTTAAAAATTTTTAGGTGCATTTGTTGCTATTGTATGTGTTTGAGTGCTTCCTCTGGGAGAGATGGAAAGACACCATGTTCATGCTTAGTGCCTACAGAGCTCAGAAGAGATTGTGAGATCTACTAGAACTGGAGTTAGGGATAGTTGTGAACCATCATGTAATCTCAAGCTGGGTCCCCTACAAGAGTATCGAGTGCTCCTAACCACCGAGTCATCTCTCCATCTCTTTTAACCTCTTGATAGATTTCTCTAGGTTGTTAGATTAAAGGTTTCTGGTTTTATAAGGTCTCTTTATTTCCAAAAGGAAACCTACAGTCTTTCCTTAGCCATTTCCACATTCTCATGTTTCCATTTGAGAAGCTAAGTTAACTTCCTCATGGAGACTTAGCAGATGAGTCTGTGGGGTCTCTGGAGAGTCTCTATAATTCTCTACAGAGACTATGTCACTGAGCCTTGGGATTTCCATTGTCAGCATCACATGTCAGCATTAAGGCATAATCTTTACAAGGCTTAACATTGATTAAATTACATGAACTTAAGAGACAACAGATACCTTGAGAATACAGAGGGTGCGACTTAATAGAGTACAGATGGGGTGGAATAAATTGACACACTGAATACTTGTCCTCTTTAAATATGGGTGATGGTGCTAAATACTATAGAACTGGGGCCATCACTGTGACAGGTGTTTTTATTTTAGAAAAGAAGACAAACACCTAGATCCTTGTGAAGAAGGAAAGAAGCTGTTGGGCAGGCTAGAATTGGCTCACAGGAGGCATGTTTGGAGTCCTGAGTCCTGGGTCATGTTGTTAGTGGAGGATTACACCGAGGGAGGCTCCTGCCTTACGGATATCCTCATTACCAAGGATCTGGTTGGGTTGCAGGATCTGAGTCACTGCAATGGTGACCCAGGTATCCAGGTTATCAATCCCTTCAGGAGATTCTTACCTATACCAAGATAAGACTGCACAGGAAGCAAGAAGGAGCAGATGTACAAAGTCCAGACCAAGGGGATCTGGTATGTGGTTGTGGCTAATGGTCTCTAGTCCGCAGAGTCAGGAGGAGGAAAAGTACTGGTACTGACACAATACAGGAAGGCCTTCAGGTTCTGAGGGTCCTGCTCATTATCTTTGCTCTTCTTCTAAAGCCAAGACACCAGACTCACCAAGCCAGTGGCCTCCTCCCATCCCAGACCTCTAGAGCATGATACTTTATCCCTGTATTAGCGAAGCATCGTCAGCACTAAATCTGTTCAGAAGCCTATCTCCAAGATGTCACCATTTATAGCTAATTAGTCAAAGACATCCATGTGCCTGGAGGCTCATCACACTTTTCGTATTAATTTTTATGCAAATCTAGTGATTCTGGAAAAGAATGATGTCAAGTAGGTGAGTAGCTACCTTACTCACACCAGCATAGGATTCATCCTTAACAGGCAACCTGTAAAATCTCCAGGAAGATCACATTATACTAAGTCTTGGTATGGGGGCTCCCACACATTGAAAAAAATGACTTCAATTAAAATCATACATACATTATGTATGTGTGTGCGTGCACCACATGTGTGTATATGTGTGAACATGTGTGTGTCTGCTCTATGGAGTCTGAGTTGTGTATGAAACTGCCCAGAAAGCCACTCCTTCAAAGTACAGTTCAATTAATTTAATCATTCTTTCTTCTTTTATTATCTCTCAGTTTTTGCTTATTTAAATCTAATTTTCTTTTTCTATTTTATGATATTTGCTGCTTTCTTTAGAAAGAAGCTGAGTTATCTTTCAAGAGCAAATCCCATTGAGACAGGTACGTCAAGGACATAGGACAAAAAAATTAAAACCTAGAAGTAGTTTGAAATATTAACGATAATTTGAAGGGAGGGTCAATTGTCCAATATTAATTCAGTAATAACTGGACAGACATTATTCTTATTGCTTCTCTCAAGAAAGAACTATATGTAATCTCAAGATCATTGCCATGGCAAGGGAGAATACAATAAAAGTCGAAGGGAGCCATTCCTCAGCCCAGCGATAAACCAACACTAAGATTCTGCCTGGAGATGACTTAAGCTAAAATTAGACCTGCGTGCATGTAACCTCCTCTCTGTGTCTGCTGTGATGAGAAGGTGCTGCTATTCTGTGACTGGCTAATGCTTAACCAGTCTAGAATGACTGCTCTTTCTATAGACCAGCTACCTACCTAGACCCTAAGTTTCAGAGTTCTCTGTTAAGATGTGAGAGGCATTGTTACCACCCCAGACTCTCTAATGTCCCTTCTGCTGTCCCCAATTTAATGATACTTGCTGCTCTCCTGCCCAGGTCACCCACCTTGTACCTTTCTCTTCGGTATTGAGAAGTGGAAGCATCTGACCTCCAGCCAAGATTATGAAAACCTAAATCCCTTATTTTGGTGGGATTAAATTTCGGTGGTTAATTAATGCTCCAGAGACATCCAGGGGTCAGACTGAAGCTAGGGATTGTCCCAAATGCACATTTTGTTCAACCTTAAGCCTTCAACATTCTGTCTTCCCCCACTCATTCTGAAAGCATGTTTCTTATAGACCATTAACTCAGGAACCTTCATCTTAGAGTCTGATTTCAGCATTGTAAGCTAAAGATTGTCTAACCCAGATGTTTCCAAGTAGCGCAGACCAGATCTGATAATCTGTAACATATATATATATATACACAATATATAATTACATATTATATTGGATATATACATATATATTATATTATATATAATATAAAATATATTGTTTTTTAATAAATAAAATCTCATGTGAACATAGGTAAGGGAAAGGCACACCAATAATCCTAGCACTTTCGAGGCAAGAGTTTTATGAGTTCCAGACTAGCCTGAGCGCCATAGCAAGACCCTTTAGCAAAAACAAGAAACAAAACCAATACCAATACAAAACAACAAAATCACACGAAGAAGAAATCCCTAGTTCCAAAAGGTTTTTCTTAAGAACAAGCACCAACCTCACATGATTTTATATGTGAAAAGACAAATATCTACAGATGACAAGACACTGGTCAGCAGTCACGCGGCTAAGAGAGTCAGAACTAATGGAGGAATTCTTCCATCTGACTTCCGTTCAGTTCAACCACTAAAAGCAGCTGAGCTCCCCTAAGAATCCACCACATCTGGAAAGCTGGTGTGGAGGTCAGAGCAGTAGTTGGCTGTGGTACTGATTCTGACTCCTGCTGATCTTCCCCATTACCCACTCTCTCTTGTTCTCTTCCCCCTCCTCTACCCCACAGGTTCTTCCTCCTCTTTCTGTCCCCCTCCCTCTCTCACCCCCTACTCTCTTGTCTGTAGCCTCTTTTCCTTCCCTCCCCATGCTATTTGCTTTTGCTCTCTCCTGACCTTCCACTGTCTCCTGCCTTGCTCCTTCATTCCCTTCCAATCCTCCCTCTTTTTCTCGTCCTTATCATCCTTCCATGAGTATCGCCCACAGCCTCTTTCCCCCTAATCTTTTCCCTCATACTCATTTCTGTTTATTTCACAAGTGAAGACTCATGAGCCGGCAATTTGGCAAAATATGCAAGTTTGAACTGACAGTCGTGAGTTGGCTGTTCAGAGGCGTTTCCATCAGCCTGGATGCCATCCTGGAGATTCATGGCCTGTGAAACAGGGAAACAGAAACAGAGGCCCTTTTCTAGCAGAGGAATTTCACTGGCAGTGCTGCTACTCACAGATCTGCAAGGCCTGATTTAGTGGATGGGAGATCCATGTGAAAACATTGTCAAGCTTCTGAAACTGGGAAGATATTTAGATTACTTGACTCATGGGCATCATAGTTTTATAGTTGTGAAAGGAAAGGGAAGCAGTTGGATTATAAATTAGAAAAGCCTACACGAAAAACCCCATCTTTTCCAAATTCAGTCATTTCCAACCCTTCTTCAAAAAGCTGAGCACTAATGTAAAGACTCGCCTTTATTTTTTTTTTCCCCCTGGGTAAATTCTTCTGGTCCTTCAACAGCCCTTTCCAAAGAGGCCACTTTCAGGTACTTAACAGGGCTCACAGAGGTCTGCCCAACCATTACTGCCCCTTTGTTGCAGGTGCCCTGCCTGAGGACAGCCGAGAAGTTCAACATATAAGACCAATTGGGAACTGGTGGAAGCAGAGGAACTTAAATCCTCTCAGTCTCTTTCTGTAGATAAGGAAAGTGGGGCCTACGAGAGCATAGCTTACATGGAGAATCCAAGAGATAAACCAAGAGCTAGGATTCCAGGATGGTGGGTAAGTTGTCCTAAAAGTTTCTTAACTTTTCTCAAGCCAACCACTTAACATTTCATCATTCAGAATCACCAAGGATAAAAAATGTCCACAATTGTGTGTGCTTCCCTATATCCACACTCTGCTCTGGGAACTCCACTGTGTGTCCCACCAAAGGGTGGGATCCACTTTCTGCTGTCACCTTAGCCAGTCTTCTAACTTGCTGTGATCCACAGCAGGTAGCACCAGTGACATTGCCTATATCCTCAGAGCTGGCCTCAGACGCTTGCACAGGAAAGATGCCTTTGTTGAAACCTGCTCAGTCATCTTGGGCTGGGCTAGCTTTTCAGAGATGGGTTCCCCATGCTGGGAGGATAAACCATGTGGCTGAGGTCACCCTATCCTGGCCACACTCAACTGACCAGGATCTGCCCACATTTGCACAAATTTAGCACAGAGTGACAAAGCTGCCCTGCTACACCCATCCTAAATTTGTTAGCCACAGTATCATGAGCTAAGTAAATCACTGTTATTTCAAGTCAGTGTCATGAGATGGTTTGTTACGGAGCCAAGTTTAGCTAACAGAGTCGGTTTCTTCATCTATTTGAAAAGATGATGGGAGATAGGTTTCTTATTTTAAGAATTCATTTGAAAGAACCACATTCACAGAAGTTTAAATCCTTCTGAGTTTCTGCAGGATAGCCATGTGGCAAGTCACAAGGCTGCCTAAGAGGACAGTGCCAGAACATGGAATCCACCTTTTGGCGGGACACACAGTGAAGTTCACCACAGAGTGTGGATATAGGGGGGCAGACACAATCGGTAAAATTTCCTTATCCTGGGGTAGCCATGTGGCTGCTGGAATGTAATCTTAACCATTGCAAGGAAGGAACGTCAGAGTCGAGTTCTCAGGGCTGGGGAAATGGCTCAGTAAGTAAAGTGCTTGCTCTGCAAGCAAGAGGTCCTGAGCTTGGACCCCAGCAATTACGTAAATAGTTGATTGCAGGAGCACGTGACTCTGATCCCAGACTGGGAAGGGAGACATGGGCACATCTCAGGGGCTTACAAGCCAGGCGGTAAGCTCAAGTTTCAGTAGACTTAAAAAATAAGCTGAAGAAAATTTGAAGAAGGCACCTAACTAGGACCTCTGGTTCCATCCACTTACCCGAATACACATATGCACACACTCACAGAAACACATATACAAACATACATCAAACACATACACACATACGCATATGTGAGTGCGAGCTCGCATGCACACACATGCATGCACGCGCGCGTATACACACACACACACACACACACACACACACACACACACACACACACACACGCGCGCGCGCGCGCGAAGGAAAAAGATGAGCTGAGCTTTTAGCCGTAATAACCATCATTCAAGTTCACACCCGTCACTGGTCACTGCACATACTAGCACAGATACAAGGACAAGCCTCCCAGCAGACAAAGATGCTGTCTCAGAGCCACCTGAGACTGCAGATCTAACACCCCAGAGTCACCACCTCCTTGGAAAATTTCAAATCTACATGGAATCCTCTATTTTACATAAAATAACTAAATCACTGGGGAATGTTAGAACTGACTGTAGACTCGATCAGTACTGCAGGAAGAGAGGGTAAGATTGGGGTTGTTAATGAGTTGGGAAGGTCTTCTCCATGCTGAAGGAGATCTCCCTCCTTTGGGGGATTGCCCTACATTTTATTTTAAGCATTTTTATGTCGATAAGGTTGATAGCTAACTTTATTTGAATTCAACCCACTAAAAGAACCAATGGAATTTTTTTTAAAGTATGCCGGCTGCTTCTTTCCAATTCTCTTTCCAATATTTTCTCCTCTCCCTCTCCAGTGCAGCCTTTGACTTCAAAGAACTAGAAAAGACTCAGAGGAAAATGGGTATCTGACCTAATTAAGCACGTGGATTGAAATTTTCTCTTAACTGATGAAATATTCCCTTTTTCTCACCAGCATCGTTCAAATTTCTGGGAACAGGGGACCTAAAATATTGTCCCCTTGCTGCTCCAGGAAAACCTACAGCCTCTGCCAGGAGCATCAGACAAGCAGGCAGCAAACAGGGGACAGCCCATGAGAAAGTAGAGGGGAAATTATACAGTGCTCTGGCCCCAGCCCAGCCACCTTCACCATATGGTCTAATGACTTAACTTTCCTGCAGCTGTACCTCGAAGTTTGGATTTTTGCATAACAACTTTCAATGACTGGCAAGGATTTAGTGGTAGAAAACAGGGGAAGCAGCAAACGCAGTGGCCTGCACAGGGTAGAGCCAGGATTCTATTGTGCGAGAGTGCCAAATGGCAGGCTAATGCCTTAGCCAGGTCTCCAGTGTTTGATTTCTACATCCACTCTTAGTTCCTCTGATCTGTGTTGTTAAAAGATGTACCTATAGCCTGAAAGCCTATCTTAAGGTCACCCATTTCATCTGCAGGGACAGGGGTCTAAGATAGTGATGGTGCAGGACCCCTAAACCCCAGGGCTCTTTCAGGAAGACCAAGAACGAAGTAAATATACTCTAGAGGGCCCCATGGGTCGGGCTCAGTCTGGGCTCCACCACTGCTCCCTTGAGTAGTCTCTTCTTCTCATCACACTGTTGCCTCAATCTAGTGACTCATGCTAACTCTCTCCTGGCTTTACCTTCCTTGGCATTGCTTGGTTGCAAGTTGTTTAAAGCAAAGACCTCCAAAGCCTTCCTTGCCTTCTGTCCAACTCAACATAGGCACCCTGCCCTTGACAAGACACCTATACACTGATTGAGAAACTTATTATACTTGGTCATAGAATTGAGAAGTGATAAGAAGTGATTGCATGGGTCCTATGTGGTCTCCTTTTCTTGCCTGATGTTTCTAAGTTACAAGGTCTTCAGGTAGTTTGTGGCACGTACCATATGATACAGTGACTGTAAAATACACCTCTATTCTTTCCTGCTTTGTGATATGATTGGCAGATTCTTTCACAAAGAATCTTTCACGGTTTCTTGTGTCTGTGTCCAGCTTTTGACTTGTTTCTGTTAATAGAACATGCCAAAAGAGGTGCTCTAATTGTTCTCACTATAAACATCAAAGGACCTCCTCATTGTCCAGTTACCACTTGACCAACCATGAGCCAGCTAGTTTCTTGGATGATGAGTCTCCAAGTGAAGCAGAACTAGCCTCCATCTGAGCTGCCTCTAGATCAGGCAGCTCCTACACAAGTCTTTCAGATGACCACCAGTAATATGGGGAACTATATACGAAAGGACTTTTATCCATTTACAAAAGAGGTATTTTCAGGTTAGATATGCCTTCTAAATGACTACTATAATACATTAAAAATTAGAAAAAATCATTATCCACATCATCACCATCATATTTCTAGCTTCCTTTCAAAGATCCAACTAGAAGGGAACAGGTGAGAGGCTGGGGATGCTCTGATTTTCATCCTAGTGCTAGTTGATTTGAGTGTGTCTGGTGTGTTAATCTTCCTCAGTCTATCCACCTGAGGAATCTTACATGCTCCAAAATTACTGCTGTGGTTTAACTAAAATTAATAAAATGAATAAGGAAAATGGGACCCTTGCTACGTTTGGACCTATGGACAATAACAGAGGTGTAATAAGGGGATTGCACCTGAGATAAAGGGAGAGTTTAACATTGGACCAAGTCCTCACTGATTTTCATTGCGCCAAACATGACCTCCTATATTCAGTACTTATTTTATGTACTCATTTGAATTTGCCAGTTATTGAAACTTGTGTTATGAAGACCTATGGAAATAACTTCTCTGATTATTGACAAATTTTCAACCTGACCTCTAATTCTCTGGTTCCTTCTTTGTAAAACTATTTTTGTTGTAACAATTGCCTCTTATCCACAGTGTGACATAGCAGGTCAACTGTCTAATGAGGAATCTTCCTTCCCAGGCTCCCTGGTTTCCAGGCGTGACCATGTGATCAAGCTTCTTCAGTTGAAAGTTAGTGGAATGATGGTTGGCTCTCATCTTCTGGATTTGTGATGAGGAAACAATTTCTGCTGCTATTGATCTACAAAGATACCAGAGTCCTAGGGTTGGTGGATGGACAGAGCCTGGTGTCAGAAATGGACACGCAGTGAAAAACCATCAGCTCTTAGGAAGGTCGGAAAGCAAATCCCAGGTGGCGAATCAATAGTATCCTATCTGGGAAAGTTGCTGAACTATATTTGGTTTTATTGCTCACATTACAGTGATTAATATGTTTTCATCCTATGGTTATTCATGCATCCATGCATTTGATAAATATTTATGAAACTCTCATCTGCAAGGCACTGTGCCAGATTTCAGCCTTCAAGGATCTTATCTGCTGGCTTAAATATACGGACAGACAAGTCAGGCTTATGTGCCTTATTAGGTGGCAGGCCATGTATAAGTTACTTCATACACAGAATAACAGCCAACTATCACACTACAATATAGATGGTACAGCCTGAAATGATAAATCGGAAACCTGAAGCTAATGATATCCATGAGACAAGACTTTGCACTTAAACACGTATGCCTTTTCAGCCCATTATACTGCTTCCTATAATAGAGGCTAGATATATATGTGAGAACTCTTAAACTAGTGAAGAATACATGACACATATGAATAATGTTTATATGTTGACAAAGATGTCTATTTTGATATCATTTTCATGCTTTACACAGGCAATTCTCTGCACGGAATCATCTCTTTCTGTCAGTGGTCTAATGGACTTCATCCTTGACTTCTCCATTAGACAAAACAATCATCATCATCATCATCATCATCATCACCACCACCATCATCATCATTGTATATGTATAGAATATGGCCTCTATGGATAGTGGCACTCTGTATGCCATGGCATATGTATACAGGTGAAAGAACCACTTTGTGGAGGCGTTTCTGTCCTTCTATCTAACTTACATAGACTCTGAAGATTTAACTTAGGTTACTTGACCTACTCTGTTAGTGCCTTCACTCACTCAACCATCTTAGCAATCCGGTCTTTGACTTCTTTGATGGTTATGTATGGGGGCTCAGCAAGGTCCATAGACTTCTCCAAAGTTCATAAAGCATTGTAAAAAGAAGAACTTAGTGAATCAGGAACTTGCATATACTTGCTTCTCTATTCTATTTGAGTTTTAAAACTTGATTTTCTCACTCTAGAAAGTAGCAGGGCTATCTAACCCTTTTCCAGGGTATGGGGGCAGGGAGAGAGTATGTTCAAAATACCTAAGACCTTAAAAATCATACATAAATCTTTTAGTTGTTCTCATTTATTTAATAAACAATAATGTAATATATCCAGTTTTCCTGTTCATATACATAAACTTTCTACATATCTTAATTAATTTCAGGCACACTCTACCTAAGAACATTTTCAGCATCCAAACTCAGCTGTAAAATCCAAGGCTTTTCATTTGCCTCAGATGTAAATGCCGGGGGGGGGGGAATCACAAACAGTTAAGAGCCCACAAAATCTTCAGATCTGACACGTTTCTCAGCAGTCTGATGGGAGTCTGAGGGAAGTGGATGACCCACAGACTTCAAGGCTTCCTGTCTTAGTTAAAAGAGATACAAATTGCTTCCCCAGTGCACCTTCTCAGGGGAGCTCCTGGGATAAAGTGCTGAGATTGCAGGAATCCACCTTCAAGCAAAAACCTGAGGGAGATGCCATTATTTTTTCATGTCTTTTTAATGGACCTGATTTCAAAAGACAGGGATGTGTTTGTGCTGGGTTCCTGGATCCTTTATCCTGAGCTCTGTGATGGCTCTTTATGATAACACAGCAAGCTTCTTAGACATTTAATAGGTACTACTCCCTCAGTGTAGTTACCCACCCTGCTCTTCTCTGCTTTCTACCTAGTTCAGAAGCATGTTTGCTTGCTCTCAAGTCAACAAGCATTATGGGGCACCTGTTTTATTTGGTGCTTTCAGCACAACCCTGAAAACATTCGTGCTATGGCGCCATTGTCACCATCTGTTTTGTAAGGGGCTGACTTCTGCAGCCACACCCTACCTATGGTGCCCCATGCTTCAGTTATCAGTACATCTCCAAGAAAGGGCTCCTAGAGAGGCTGGCTTGTACTGTGGGACAGGTGCTCCATGAATGTGTATTGAATGAACACTGGAATGTTTGTCAGGATAGTTCACACACATATTATGAAAAAAAATCTCTATTTCACACAAGCACCCCTCTTCCAGTATTTTCTAGAAACTTTTATTTTAGTTCTATAAGATAAATATCAATTCTTTTATTCATTGGACAACTATTTGTTGACTGCTATGTGCTAATACTATCTTGGTCAATATAGGTAACTATAGTAGCAGAGCTAGTCTAAATTTTAATAGGGAGAATAGAATATGAGAAAAATCAATCAATCAATCACTCAATCAATCAACCAGTAGACAATGCAATTTGGCCATTTGGTCATACTAAGTAACATAGAAAATAATTAAATGATGTTTCCATTGCTACTTCATTATAACAAGTCACCCCATAAGACCAAAAATGCTGGGCTTGATTATGGGTGTTTGAGCTACATGAACACATCTGGTGGTAAAATTTGCTGTTACCTGTGACATGCATTGAGTGCTGACTGGAATATCTCCATGTGTCTTGGGCTTTCCCCCAGCACAGCAGCCTCATGCCTCCTTACCATCACCCCCACTAACTCAGAGTTCCAAAAGCAAATGTCCCAACAGGCAATGTGAAATCTCTATAATGCTAATACCTTAGCTTTCCTAAGTGGACCTAGAGGCTGTGGTGTCCAAGATCAAGTCACTGGAAAATTCAGAATACTGGTTGGAACTTGGAAAAATGTACCTGGTTACTGTGTTCTCAAGAGGGGAGTGATGACATGTGTTTTCATGGCAGAAGGACAAGAGGGCAAAAGACTAAGTAACCCATCTTTATTGGGGACCAAAATTCCACTAATGAGGGAGGAGGAGCCCTCATGACCTAATAAGTATTTAATGGTCCTCTTTTAATACTATCACATTGGTCGTTATGTTTTAACACAAGAATTTTGAAAGGAATACATTAAAACCATAACATACAGCCTTAGCTATGAGCAGGTCCAGTAATGGCATAAACTCTGTGGGGCCTTTGTCAACTGGAAGGTCATATGGTTCCAGCTGCTACATCTTGTTCTCACGGAACATCTGCACTGCCATCAGCATGCATCCAAAGGCCATTTGGCAATGGATGCTTCACTGGCTGTAGTCCAGAAACAACCCATGGTAACTGCACTAGTTATCTATTGTTATATAACATGACATCAAATAGCTGCTGCGGTTTTCGATGAAACTATCGGTTGATTGAACTGTTCTGTGATCTGGAATCGGGTCACCTGATCTGGGCAGGGCTTGTTCATGCTTCCAAAGGTTAATATGACAACTAGAAAGGCCTTAGCTGGAGGTCTTTTCTCCTAACTTCATGTCTTTTAGATCCCTCCATCGAGGTGGCTTGGACTCACTCTTACAATAGGCATTACAGAGCAGAAGTAATAAGTTCAAGTTTCTGCTTGTGTCTTGTTCATACTTGGATTTACAATGTCATACATAAACTTATATTTTAAAGCATTGGTCCCCAAGTTGGCACTATTTTAAGAAATTAATAGAAATGTCTTAGGAGGTGGGTCTGGGCGAAATCTGTCACTAGTGGTAGGTATTTTAAGAGTATAGAATAACCATTGGTTCTTGTCATGCTCTCTGTTTCCTGGTATTCCATAATGGGATAGACTCTGCCTTAAGTTTCCCATCATGAATGTCATCATGTCTTTCCCTACCCCAGTGAACTAATACCCTTTAAAACTGTAAACCAGAACAAAGCTTTCAACTACTTTCCATATTTCAATGGGTCAGGTATATTTTTTAGTGACACAAAGGTAACACATAGATCACACACACAAACACACACACACACACACACACACACACACACATCAAGCTGGCTAGAAGTAGTGGACTAATTTGAGAGAGCCAACAAGAGACAGAGTTACTGCATCAATAAGCTCCCTCTCTACTCTCTGTCTGAAACACAGCTCCCAATTCCCTAAGTGTGAACTCCACAGATAATACAATGATGGAGTAGAACACTGTCCGCCCCAATGCCTACATTATCTGTCTTAGGTTAGGGTTAGGTGAAGAGACACCATGACCAGGACAACTCTTATAAACAAAAACATTTAATTGGGGCTGAATTACAGTTCAGAAGTTTAGTCCATTATCATCATGGTGGGAAACATGGTGGCATGCAGGCAAACATGATGATGAAGAGGTAGCTGAGAGAACTACATCTGGATCTGCAGGAAGCAGGAAGTGATTGACACACTGGACATGGCTTGAGCATCTGAGACCTTAAAGCCCACTTCCAGTGACCACTTCCTTCAACAAGGCCACACCTACTCTAACAAGGCCACACCTCCTAATAGTGTCACTTCTTGTGAGCCCAAGGGATCCATTTTCATTCAAATCACCACGGTATCCTATTCCAGACTCGGCTCTGTTGAAATTCTCTGTGACATGTCTGAGAGGGGTTTTGTGGAAGACACTGTGCCCCAGGTTCTAGGCCAGTTTGATTTAAATTATTTAATATTTTCAGATTTAATGTCTTTAAAATTTGGGATCCAGGAAAGCTATACCTACCTTGAAAGAGACAGAGAAGATAGTAAGGCCATTTGCACAGTATGGAGTAGTGAGTAAATAATAAGTTAGAGCATTTACTATTATATCTGAGGACAACACAGATTTTTCCCTAAAAGTTGACAGTGTAAGGAAGGCATAAGTGGAGACTCCATCACAATGACGGGTGTCCATAAAGCCGCTACGTAGACAGTAGAAAGGCTGTTAACTGTGATGAAGAAGAAAGCATTTCTCAGGAAAGGGAAGAATCAAGTTTGGCTGGAGATAGCTCCTGAGAAACAACCGATTGGCTGAGGTGAGGTGAATACTACCTCTTTCCTTTCCAGCCATAGTCATTCTCCTGGGAGAGGCTTGATGCAAAATAAACAGGGGCACTCTCACTAAAGGACTCTAGGCTCACATTTTTTCTTAGTAAGAAATGCTTCATATTAGTTACTTTCCTGATGCTTTGATAAATCATCATGACCAAAACCAATTATTATGAAGAAAGAGCTTATTTTTGCTTAGATTCCCAGACAGAGAATCCATATTGGTGGAAGAGGTTTGTCAACAGGCAGCTGGAGCAGAAAGATGAGAGATCCAGTCTCTAACCACAAACACAAAGAGGAAATAGGAAACTGGAAGGGGACTGAGGCTATGAACTCTCAAATCCTTCTTAAATGATGTATATTCTCCAGCAAGGCCATTAAACCTCCCCAAACAGCACTACTAACAGGGGACCAAGTGTTCAAATATTTGACCATATGGGGAACATTTCTCATCCAAACCATCACAATCTTAGAACAAAGGACTGGAGCATAAGATACACAGAGCTTATGAAACTGGACAGCATTTCTAAGGAGTTGTTTAGCAAATAACACAAGGGATGTTAATATACAGCTACCACACATAGGCTGATTGTATACTGTGTCCATACAAGTACAGGGAGATTCATTTACTTCACAGTCTATATGACCAGTGCTTTGGATATTGTGCAGTGTATATACAACACTGCTGTTCAATACAGTGACTCATGAGGTTATTACACTTAAGCCAAAAATTCTACATCATTGAGCTGAGATGGAAATTCTCAGACGTTCACTGTTACTCAGTCTTTATATTTGAAATATTTACAAATGCTCTCTAGACTAGGCCTAACTCAAACTTGATAAAAATTTGTTTACACTTTTTCTTCCTGATACATAGGGCTGATCTGAAATTGTGTATGACTCCCTATGTTCTATCACCATATTTCCATCCATGTTTGACTTCTTATCATAGTAGATTGAGAATGTTTCCTCCATCTTCAGAGCTGAGCCATGTGGTATTATTGCTTCTAGTGATGTTGAATGTTGAAGCTTGATACATTTACTTATTGTTAAAATTAGTAAAGAGTGGCTAACAGAAGCCATGAGGACTTCGCAAAGATGTGTTTCATTGTTCTTGGTGAATCTACAGCATTTAAAAATTGACTACTGGGGCTGGGTATAGTGGCACACACTTAATTTCAGTACTGGAGAGGTAGATGCAAGTAGCTTTCACTGTGTTTGAAATTTAGTCTACATAGCAAGTTCCAGGCTATCTAGTGCTGTTTCAAAACAAATAAAAATTTTGACATCTGAAAATATGTGTATGTTTGTGTTTGTGTGCATGTGTACATGTGTGTGTGTGCGAGAGAGAGGGGGGAGGGGGGAGGGGGAGAGGGAGAGGGGAGAGAGAGAGAGAGAGAGAGAGAGAGTTAGTTTAATTCTTACAAAAATGTTTTAGAATCTTAAAGGAATGGAAAGTAAGTTCAAGGCAAGTACACTTAGTATATGAATAACATTTGTGGATGCAAATACATATTTAACAGAAATCCTGACTGGTGGGAATATGGAGAAAATAAACTGAGGGAACATTTCAGAAGATGTAAATTAAAAAGAGCTCGAGTAACTGTCTACTGAAACGTGTAATTTCTCCCATAAGAGACAGTAAATTATATCTGAAAATTTAAGTGACCCTTTCAGCCTGTTGAATATTCCATAATACAGGATTCGAGTCACTGACATGAGCTTCTGTGGAGTAAGCTCTCCTGTTACTCAGTCCTAAGATGCTGACTTTCTTACTAGTCACTGCCTTCGACAATCCTGTACACTCTCTTCACTTCCACAGAAGCTCCTTGGTTTTCCTGGGTGGGGAGGCACTACTTTAAAGAGAAGTGAAGTATTCCTTCACTGAATTATGGGACCATTTGTGTGTCTGTGTTCTAAAAATAAAACACCAATCCCACAGGCCCGGATAATGTCAGAATTGACTGGTGTTATCTGTAAGATCCAAGGAGGGATATGGGTTGTTGGCTAACACTCAGGAGTAAACAATATCTTGAGAGCTGTAGTACTTTCCTCTTGTGAGTCTTGCCTTATTTCTCACTGTGTGTTGGCTTGGTCCTTTGGCTGGTTTCCCTCCTAGTAGGAGTGAAGCTGCCAGCAACACTGGGAGTTCACGTCTACTTTCTTTGTATCCAGCAGTGAGACAGAGAGAGTCAATCTTCATATTGACATTTATCTTGACTCTGGAAGACTGCTTACAGAAATGTCTCCAAATTTCAACTCCTCTCTGAAATCATGACCTTTATAATATAACCTTATGGTTTCTAACAGCACAAAGTACAACCTCTTTCCTTACCTTTTGAAGTTTTCTGGTCCTACAGCTTATACTAGCCAACAGAGTATGGCAGATGTGATAAAGTAATTAATCTGAGCTTAAGCTTCAAGAGAGCTTCATAGTCACTGTCTCAAAGTTCTTATTACCTTGAATATGAGGACAAACTAAAGCTATCGTGATGAGATGTGAGAGGCCACATGGAACAGAGATAAGTCACATCAACTGGGCCCAATTCAGACCTAAGATAGTCCACCCTCAAACACAAGAGAGAGTCCTTCCTGGACTGCTGTCCTTGGGCACACAGGAAAGGTCACCTGAGAAGATCTGAATAACACATTTATGGAGCTATGACTTATAACAAACTCTAAATGTTTAAAACGGGGGTTCTCAACCTGTGGGTTGCAACCCCTTTAAGAGTTGCATATCAGATATCCTGCATATCAGATATTTACATTACAGTTCACAACAGTAGCAAAATTACAGTTGTGAAGTAGTAATGAAGCCATCTTATGTTTGGGGGTCACCAGAGCATGAGAAATTGTGTTAAAGTGTCACAGCATCAGAAAATTTGAGAACTACCAATTTGAAATACCTGAATACTGTGGTAGTTTGTTACCTGGCAACAGTTAACTGATTCATAGATTTTTTTAGGCAGACTTGACTACATGTTAAATCCTAGACTCTTCTGAAACCAATAAGACAGTGGACCCAATCCATATGATGTCGTCTACCTGGAGGAGTAATGCCAAAGGAGAAATAAAGGCCTTAATAAACAGCAGGGAACACTCAGCAGGGTGTAGAAGAAATGTGGGGAGAGGAGATTATGCAGTCTTTGGATGGATATTGTTTGTCCTCTTCCATCATGGCTTCAACAGACTTCCCAGGTGTGTGAGGATGGAAGGAGATGGGTGGTGTCTGAAGAACTCCACTGGACTGCGGGCCTCTAACTCAAAACACAGCATTCCCAAAACCTCAGAGGAAATGCTTGTTTCAACAAAACTGCCAATCACTGACTCTGAAGGCTCAAGTTACTGAAAATTCTTATTAATATCTCCTGGTACCATTTCTTAAAGTACTGACAGGTTCTCACACTCCGTGTGAAAACAGGCCAAATCTCACACCTTTGGAGCTCACTAAGCCTTCCAAGAAGAAAGATGCCATACTTCCTATGAATATCCAACAACATACAAGCCACTAGCCACTAACACCCAAGGTACTTTTTCTGGAAGGTTCTATAACAGATCAACCTCCTGCAATGTCAAGTAATGCAAGGAAACCTCTAGACAACTTTATTTCAAAACACTGTCAAGGGTTGCTTCAGTCTGTTTCCTAGTGTTTATGTACATTTTTTTCCTTTAAATACACTGGAAAGAGATTAAAATAAGTTAAAACAATTAAATAAAAATATAAAAAGCAGGAGTATACATTAGGTTCATTGTATCCTGGCAGGGAGAAAATGTCTAAACACCACTCAGTATGAAATCACTTTTGGAGGTTCCATTTCAAAGGTCAGACATTGACCAGGAACTGAGGGGAACAGAGGCACCTTCTAGTACAGGGAAAAAGAATTATGGGTTTCTGGTAGCAGGTGGTTTTCTTCTTTGTTTCTCAGTGCTGCTCTTAGAAGCAAGCAGAAAGGAACTTGTGTGTGTTAGAAAATTAGATTACAGTTCTAAGACAATGGTGTAATGAAATTTTTAAAAATCATATTTGTAAGTAGTCAGAGTTTATTAGCAGACCACACATCAAAACTTATGGAGAGTGTAGCTAGAAAACAACTCCAAGTGATTTTGATATGAATATTGGTTGGATGGACTGTTAAGGATTTTAAACATTATATGTACGGATTTGTTGATTGAAAATGAAAGAAAATTGATGATGGAGATATGGTTCTGCAGTTAAAAACACTGGCTATTTTTCCAGACGACCTGGGCTTAATTCCCAGAACCCATGTGATGGCTCACACCTATCTGCAAATCTATGCCCAATGCCCTCTTTCTGGGGTACAGAGACATACATGAAGACAAAGCATAAATACACATTAAACTAAATTTTAAATATTATAAATAGTAGAATAAATTAAATTGGATTAAACATGTATAGAAATCAATAACCCTAGTGTCTCAATTATGCCCTGCATCATGCCCTTTTGTATCTTTACCTTACCGGATGACTGTATTTGGTCTTTTATTTTAAACAATGGGACAGTAATACCTTTGACACAAGCAGAGGCTTGCAAAGTGTGTATAGTTTCCTCCTGTCTTAGAAGCCTCTCGCCATATTTATGAACATAGCCTTTTATAGCCTCCTAAAGCAGAACTCAGTCATCTCAGCCTACTGGAATTTAAACCAATAAAAAAATATGGAATTCATAGAATCTGGGAGAAGGCACATCCTGTCTGAGTTTATTTGGGGTACAAAGTCTGTATTGGTTATTCCCAACTGGTTGTCTCACTGTTGTAGGGGCTTAAAAATTACATGTTTATTACCCCCATACTCTTTATATGGGTCACAAATCTGGGTCAGGCTTAGCAGGGAAGTTCTTCTTGGGTCTCACACTAAGATATAGGCTAGGTGTGAGCTGAAGATATGACTAGGGCAGAAAGGCTCTGCTTCTAAGATGACTCACTCAAGAAGCTGGTAACAGCTGCTGTTAACTGATAGCAAAAAAAAAAAATCACCTTGGTCCCTAGGTGAGGTGCCCTAAGGTTATAGACCACTTCCCCTAGAACACCTTTTTCAGATAAAGAATCAGATAGAGACTTGAAGAAAGGTTAATTTAAGCAAGCTTTAAAGAAAGGGGAGAATTGTAAGAGAGCAGAATATCATACAAAGAGCAAGGCCGGTTAGAGCAGGAAAAGAAATTAAAGCTAGTAACCAGTCTTCATCTATTCATCCCCAGAACCTTTTACTGAGGTGGACATAAAGATGGCACATGGCCCTGGATGGCATGAGTGGTAGGCATGAAAACTGCTTCAGCCCTTCACCCAGTCACGGAAGAAACAGTCAAATGTATTAACATTGCTTTAAACATTTCGGTCGGTTAAGAGTTTGTGGCCACAAACTCAAGATGAATGTCTGCAATATACTTCTCCTTATGAATTTACCTTTCAGTTTTATGTAGCTGTGCGTTAGGATGGCACGGCTAGTTTGATGGCCTGGACGTGGTTGACCTGTCAGCTTTGAGGCTAGTTTAGGGCCCCCAAGCTGCTGGTTTGCTTTAATTCTAACTAAGCAGCAATAAGCAACTTAAGGACTATTTGTCAAAATATTAACATTTCAAAGTTTTACACTGTGTCTTTGAGAATCTGTCTTCTCTCCCAGTTCCTGAAAGCCTTGCCTGGCCAACAACCTCGCGTGTTTGCTGGCTGTTGGCAGATGTCTCAGTTCCACACTATTTACATCTTTTCACAGGAAAATTACCTTAGTCCTTTTGTGAGGATGGCTGTTGGCTTTCCAGAAGTGTGAATGCCGCCAAAATACAAATCACATGCTATGGTATCTCTTCTTACAGTTGCTAATGTAGCATCATCCAATGATAGCCTATTAATGCGGAACACTCAGTGTGCAGGAAAGCACAAAGCAGTTTGAGTCCAATGACACAAGAGTCATCCCCTGCATACCATGTAGGGGGAGGGGATTGCTGGAATATCTTACGCATTTAGGCCTGCACATTAAACCTGAAAACTTCGTATTTTCATCTATGTGAGTCTCCAATACTGTCTGAAAACGCTCCAGAACTCACACGTTGCATTTGGCGGGGACTGCTACTTTGATACCTTGTTCTGGACACTACAGATTCAGTGGCTACCACACACAAATGACAGGATTCAGACCTTTCCTTTCTTGCATTTTCTAGCACCCACTCGGATTTTTCAGAGGCTGGTGCCTCCTGTTAAGCTCTTTGTAACTTCTCCATTAGCAACAGTGGCCTCTCATGTGTCACTGGCCCACATGGCTATTACTGGATAGTCCTTCCGTGGGCTCTTCTTTCTAATGATATTGCTTCATTGGTACCTGAACTTGTGTCCTGCCCCCAAACCCTCAAGTGGCCAAAGGGGTCATTCGGTCAGTGCCCAAGTCCTCCCTCAAGCTCTGATAGGAATGAAAGGAGTGTTTCTTCACACATGTGCATGTGTGTTGTTGCTTTTGTTGTTGAAGTACTTTCCTAGGAAGACTCTAATAGGGGGAAAAAACCATCTATTTAAACTATGGGAAGAACAGGAATCCTTCAGTGTGTGGAGTCCTGAGTGGGTGTGTGGTTTTTAACAGGCACTGGCCATGTCAAAATCTTCCTCCAGCCTCCAGCCTGAGTGCAAATGTTGCTAGTGTGTGCTGAAAATGTCTACTGTCGTTCCCTCATGCCTTCATACTGGAAAATGTATGCCTGAAATGCTGCTGCCCTAGAGCTGCTTCCCCTACAGACACTGCTCCCATAGAGATTATAAAAACCTTCCTACTTGATTCAGCTGTATCCCACCAACCCTGTCTCCTTCTTCAGATGTTTGCAACAACCCCAGCTCCCTGGTCAACTCAGCTGAGCTTCTGGGTCACCATGGCTTCTCCATCCGAGTGCTCTGGCCACCTGATCCCAGTTTTTCTGTGTCCACGTTTCTGTTATTTTTAATTAAGCATCTATCCTTTCTTTATTCCCTTGCCACTTCTAGATGAGGTTCCAAGACCCTTGGAGCCATGCAAGGCTGTGACATCACCTCAAATAGAGAAGGAGCTGACAGATCAAAGAAAGAGTTCCTTCCAGTTCAGAGTAGCAAGTAAAGAAGGCTCCTGGACTCTTTCCAGAACCATGGGTGACTCCCATACAGTAGCACTGCTGACAGGTCCCTCAGTCCAATTTCATTCCCTTAGGCACTTCAACATTTTTAAGATCATGCTTAACTAGGAAAAAGGGCATGGTGACTAGAATCGCGGGTGATGGGCTCAGTCTGTCTTCTCTCCATCCACAAGGGAATGCCAAGAGTGTCATTTCCATGGTCAGACACTGAGGTACCTAGTATGTATTGCTTACTTTGTTCTCATGACTGCAGACCAAGGTCTCCTATACGTCATTACAGCATCTTAGCTTCAAAATGGCTGCATAGTGTCAAGCCTAAGGGAAACATACACTAAAATAAGTGTGTGTATGTGTATTTGTGTATGTGTGGACTTCTGTGCTCGTGCGTGCGTGCGTGTGTGTGTGTGTGTGTGTGTGTGTGTGTGTGTGTGTGTGTGTGTGTTTGTGCTCATATGTGCATACTACTCTTTTCTTTTTTGGACATACATATTTTGTATGTGATCACAGGTTTGCTGTTTTAGTTTTTCTAGTTCCATGCCTAACATTTGTTACTATTAAAGGACTGGGGAGATGTGGAACAATTATGTGTACACCCATTCACTGAGCTATACTGTCCAAACCTAGGGATCCTGGTGTACATTTCCTGGGTGCTGAATGAAAAGCATTCTCTGGATGTCAGGAGAGTTGTTCCAGCTAAGAGACAGTGCCAGGAGAGCTTGCATGCCTGGAGAGGAGCTATGGGAAAACACACAGACTGGAGATCTAATTTTATTAAGGAAACAGCAAGATTTACTAATAGAGTAGATATAGGCAGTGGTGGAAAAGAGCCTTGCAACTCGACTGGGAGTCCCGGCATTTACGGCAAGTCTGAACAGAAGCAGGTACATCCTGGTGGTGGTGCTGGTTGGTCTTGTTGTTTGGTCCAGGAGTAGAAGAAATCAACAATTACCCCGGGAAATAGACTCTGAGATGACCATTTGGACACTCAAATGAAGTAGCAAGAGGCATCTGAATGCACTAAATTGAATCTGAAGTGCTGAGCTTAGCATCAATGTAGGGGCTATTATTCGGCATTTCTCAAGTTACTGCAAGGAACGGTGAGGTCCTTGTCTGTTCAGAACTCTGTGAATTCGTATTGGACAGAGTAAAGATAGATGATGCTCTCTGTTTCCTGATGTCTGACCATTCAGCTGAGGAGTAATTGGAATGGCTGGGGCAGGAACATCTTGAAAGTAGAAGACCCACTTTCAAGCTGTCTTCTTGTTTATGTCTTGTTACTGCCCTAAAGTATGGAGCATATAACTGAATACAACATATAACTGCTCCCCACCCCCAACATAAACAACTGTCTCATCGTAGTAGTCTACCCCGTTATCACTAATAGTTCTGGGGGTGTCTGAGGTCAACAGTGATCAAGACCTTTGATATGGCCTTCAAGGTCACAGAGAATCACCATTATTTCTGTTGGATACTATGAACCAGCGAAGTTCAAAGGAGCAGAAAATGATGCTGCTCCAGACTGACAGAGCAGCAAACAATTCAAGATCATATTTAAAACTGATGCATCTCATTCATCATAGTCTCTCACTAGAATGTAAGTTCTGTAATAAAGGGATTTTTGCCTGTTTTGTCCACTCTTGTATCTCCATTTACAGACACCGTTCTTCAGATGAACAAGAGGGCTTAATGTTGAAATTGAATCATGTAATATTAGAAGTCAAAAAGTAAGCTAGAGGCCGATAAAGCCATTAGCACAATTCAGTCCAGGTCTTAAGGCTTAGAAGATGGGGCCACTGGCATAAGTACCTTATGGACACAATATGAATGCCTGAGGATAGTGGCAGTAAGGATGACATGACCATGGAGAGAGTGGTCAAGGACAGAAGGATGTGGGCATCTTAAGGAGAGAGGTTTTGCCCTTCCCCTCCCCTTTCTTCTTTTTAGAGCTTTCAGTATATTAATTGATCCACATTAGTGAGGGTGGATTGAGGGTCAGATTTTTATCGTTATTGTTTGCTTTATTTTACCACTTGATCTATTGGTTCAATGATAATAATTCCCTTCCAGAAATACTCTCACAGATATACCTAGAAATAAAAATTTTATCAGGTATCTGGGTATCCCTTAGCCTACTAAAATTGATACATGAAATTATCCACTGTACCTTGGTGCTAAGAAAGATGCACATCTATTGAAAAAGAGAAAAACAAAGGTTATAATTATTAGGTATAAAATAAGAAGTCTATAAGACTTGATAACAAGCCTGATGAACACTTAACCTTTAAGAGTAACAAAGGAGAACACAACAACATTTTCCTCACAGTGCCTCTAAGCCTCTTAATCAGGGAAGCATGATCACCTAGAACCTGTGTGTCAAACCTCCACAGCAGGTAGTATGTGGACAGAGTTTTCTCAGTCCCAATGACATGGAGCTCCTTTCCTCTTAAGCCCAGGCCATACCACCAGGATGTTCTCACATCTGGCAGAGATCGTTCTTGGACTATAGTGGACCAATTTCAATGTATGGGTAGTGGAAACCATGAATAAGTAAAATGATAATTGTTCTTCTCGGCAGAAACAAAATGGTTACAAGCTCGGCACCTGGGCCCAGGATCCCTTAACCACATTCCTAGGTAGAGCTCTGTGGGGCCAAGAATTTGAAACTTGAACCTGACCTCTAGGCTGTTACAAAGAATGGACAAAATAGAGTTATAGGGCATGTTTTGCTCAGCCGAACATATGATAGTTTTGAAGCTTAACTTAGAGATCATAATATTTATACATAGAGTGTACAGACAGGCATTTGTATGACTGGAGCACTGTAACTGTGAAGCATGGCTAAACAGAGTCTGTGGTGGAAGGCACCGAGCACTGTATTCAGAAACCAGAGTATCTGAGACTCATCTCAGATGCTCATAAACCTTTGCTGCACTTGCAATTAAGATTTGCTAAAATTAGATTATGTTGCCACCAGGGGAGCTGTGTGAATGCCCTAATGAAGTCATGATCTCAACTTCCAGGCTTCTCCTAAATATGATTAACAAAGATCAAGAATTTAGAATGCTTCTCTATTTAATTAGGAATTTTATGAACTGGGAACCCTCATTTTAGCAGCTGAGCAAAAGTATCAATCCATACACTTAGGATATATTAGCTAAGCTTTAAAATTCAGAAGTATGAAAATCTAGTCTACATTACACAATGCTGTGATTGTGGGCTTTCCTACCCATTCATAAGTTCCCCAAAATAATGACTCTGAGACTTCTTCTATATGGATAAATACCTAGGTCAATAGCTTTGGCTCATTTCCACTAGCTCATAACTCAATTATCCCTTTTAAAACTCTAAGCTATGACACGTGGCTGGTTACCTGGTCCTCAGTTTTATGTGACTATCTTCCTCTGTGTCTGGGTGAATTGTCTATCATGTGACTCAGTCCCAGAATTCCTCTCTCTCCTACTAGTCCCACCTCAGCTCATTGGCCAATCAACATTTTATTGATAGGTCAATGCTTTTCCACAGTCCACAAGAGATTATCTCTACATATTGCCCCAGAAGAGTTCACCACAAGGCCCCTTTGTCCACACAAGAGTCTACAACATGCCAGGTTCACTCTGAAATCGTGTGTTCAGTTTAAGTTGTTTAGAGCACATCCTTTTAGAACCACAAATTAAATGTAATGGATAAGTTACCTCTGCACAGGAAGTGTAACTTATTTATTAGCTCTGATGGACCTATGCCTTCCTCGGTTTTAAATAATTTTCATAATGGAAATTTCCAAATGCTCAATGGTAGATTTTACAGTGAGGTGCACGTCCTCTGAGGAAGTTCAGACTGTAAACCTTTTGCTTCCGTTTGTTTTGTTTGGTAGTAACAAGTCAGGCCTCAGGAAAAACTTCCTCTGCTGTGGAAACAAGCAGGGGGTGCATTTCTTAGTTTGTGTTTGTTTCTGTGTTTTTGTCTTGGTACCTGAATGAGATTCATGGTTCTATCATCCTGATGGAAATGTGCTCTCCTGATGGACATCTCTAGATGATAAATAAGCAGTCCTCTCACTTAGAGGTTTCCCAGTGCAGTGCATACAGGGCTACTCTTGTCCACTGATGACTGCACAAATGTTTTCATTGTGAACCAGAAAGAAAGGTGCTTGGGGAAGAAAGGGAACCAGTGACATCAATTTTATACACACTTTCAGGGTTAGCACAAAATGGCAGGTCAGCAGGGATTGGTCAAATGGCTTTCCCTGACAAAAAAAAAAAAATCCAAATGATTTTGAGAGCTGCTTTCAATCAGGCATGATGTTGACAAGACAACTCTTAACAATGACCAGTGAGGGAATGGGTTCTGGCTGTACACAGTGCTATGTCTGTCTAACTACGGCACTGAAACGGGAGCTTGGGAGACTAAATGTTCCTCATGTAGTAGAAGTCATATATGACAAAACTCAGCAACTAGCCCATTCTGATTATTTAGGTTCTAAGAAGCCATTTGATAGATCTAGTGACACACATTAGCCCCACAGCCTAATTCTTACCATTGTCCCAACCAGACCACTGTAGCTTTTTCCACCAATCTGGCCCTTCCTTACTCTTCTACCTCTGTGAAGTGACCATTTGATTTTGAGATATTAGTGCTTTTTTCACAAAAGGAAGTTTCCTTAGTCTTAATTCTTTGCTAATGACTGAGGTGAGGGCCAAGCAGGGCAGGGCCTTAGCTGGCCAAGGTCAAGAATTAGAGCTGGTTTGAGCTGAAGTCATTGAGAAAAGAAGGAAAGTCATGATAGAAGATGTGTGGACACAAAAGGAGCTCTGGCTTCCTGTGTGAGGCTGATGTCACTCAGCCTGGGGCAGACCCAGTAAGAGCAGTAAGGAGATTTCAAGTGTCTGCTGGCCTCAGGGTATATTTGAGGCTGTCAGGAGTAAGACCTGGCTCTTCCTGGTGATCAGGAAGCTCAAGAAGCTCACGTATCTTTTCAGTCTCAATGTGTCCTCAGGGCAGGATTCTGTTGTAACCTGTCAGAAATGGCCTTATTTCTTGCCTCATCCCTTGGCCCTGAATGGGTCATGGGTTTGGCTTGCACTTTGGACTCCCATGGAAGCCCAGAAGAGAAAAAATAAATAAATTAACAAAACAAAACAAAACAAAACAAAACAAAACAAAACAAAACACCAAGCACATCCTGGAAAAGGTCATCCATTCAACTGTAAGTCAAAGGCTGAGCAAACCACTTTCAGGAATCGTCATAGTAGGGCTCTAGGCCAGAGCCATGGCTGCTCCCAAGGAACCTGAGCCTTTCTTTCATCCTTCCAAAGGCTTCTCATTTAGGAGGAAAGTGTGCCATATTGTCTAAAATCTCTCCCTCCTTCCCCCTTTTACTTCCCTGCCATGTCTATCCTCCCCGTTTTACTTGGTGTCAGTATCCTGAAGACTCCCCTGCTTATTTTTGGAACTTTGCTACATCTTAAGCCAAAGAAATTTGCTTATATGGATGGATTTGAATATATACATCTAATCATTGTTTAACTGAGAAGGTGGGTATTTCTTTTGAGCTCTGGGGAAGAGCTTAGTTCATTTGTATTGTCCTTTTGCACTATGCCTTCAAAATGAGACATTAAAGACATTAAAGAGTGATGAGGAAACCTACTATAAATGTTTAATAAAATAAACACTTATGTAGTTTTCTTGCCCATCTAGTTAATTTGTATATTGGAATATTAGAATAACCATTAGCGCTTAGTGTTGTGGTCCATGCCTTTAATCCCAGCCTCTGCAGGCAGAGCCAAACCTTGTCTACAGTGAGTTTTAGAACAGCCAGAGATATATACATTGAGACCCTGCCTAAACACAAACAAACAAACAAACAATAAATCCTACTAGAATAGATGTCGTTTCCTCTGCTTGGAGAGATTGCTTTGAACCATGATAATTATGGGGAGGCATTTTCTTCCTGTGCAGAGAAGATAGGCAAAATGGAACTGGAAGCTTTAACATTCTACAGCTAGGAGGGTTTGACCTGGTGCTCAGCTGTAGCCCCGGTTCCTCCGTTACCAGTGGATAACTTTCAGAAGCCACTGGCTACATACGTGGGGGTTCTCATTCAGCCCAAATGCTATTGTCAACCAAACCAATACCCACAGCCCTGGGCTTCTAATAAAGAGTGACAATACTCGTTAAATATCAACAAGCTCTAACCCCATTGTTCTATTTTGGTGTTGAACATCACCTTAAGTACCCACCCTCAGAGTTTTCCATGTTGGACACTGGCTCAGGCAGGCAGTCCAGAGGAAATCAAGAAATGAGTAGAAGAAGCAGCAGCTAAGCTATACGAGGTTTCTTGGTAAGTAGAGTCCCTAACTTCCCCCTCCACAAGCCCAACCTTTGCCCAGCTCCCTCTTACAGCAACAACTGGGTAGGCTGTTAAGGAAAGTGCCACTCTTTTCCTTCTGATTCTTTTGAGTCAGAACTGAGTGTCTCCTCATTATTCTGTACCTGGATGAAGCCTAGGAACATCTAAGGTCTTCAGAGAGCAATGCCATCACTAACGATGGGCAGAGAAACACAACAAAACTCCAATTTGTCTTCACATCTTCTTATTTTGGCTTCTTAAGTAAGATGGAACAGTGGGGTCCACAGGATTACAGTTGAAAGTGAAGCTGTGACTAAAAAAAAAAATATGTCTGAGGCGTTCATTGACTAGGTAAAATAGGGATCAGAGAGTGTTGGAAAACTTCGCCTGGAGGGCAAGAACTGAGAAGGATGGCTTAGCAGAGCCCCGTGGAGAGAAAGCTGCCACACTGATTTGGGGGAACTGACATCATGGTAGTGGTGGAGACTTTACCTTTCCCCTATCAATTCTTCACCATTAGTGATTTTAATGGAAATAATGGCTCTGTAGGTAACTCTATGTGAATCTAGGTCTAGAATCAGAAAGACCACACAAACTATTCATAGGCCTATGTCAAACCAGATGGTGGTGGTGCATGCCTTTACTCCCTAGTAGGTGAGTCTGCGAGATATGATCATCCTGGTCTTCAGAGGTAGTTCTAGGATAGCTGGGGCTACACAGAGTAACCCTGTCTCCAAAACCAAAACAAACAAACAAACAAAAGACCTAGGTCAAATGCTATGTCCTGGTGACTGTGCTCATGGCCCAATCAGTCACTCTATTCTGAATCCTTGGCCCTGGTCTTGTATCTCTGAAGCATTCCTCAGTAAAGGGTAGGGCATTTAACTCCCCACATGTAGCTGAGTGGCCTTGTGACCAGCTTTGAGCAATGGAATTCTGTAGAAGTAAGTCTTGAGAGATGAGAAATGGTCCTTCCTGTTGTGGGTCATTTTCTGGCGCCATGAGAATGATCCCCCAGGAGGATGAGAGACAAAGCAGAGCGGCCTCAGCCCGAGCAGCCCACATCAGGGGCTCTCTGCTTGTCAGCTGCTCTGGGATTCTGACCACTCCGCTCAGGACCACACAAATCACGTGCCCTCCGCCCACCTCCTAAATACAAGTCTCTGGAGAATGAATTCCTTCGAGGATTCTTCTAGAAAAGAGCAGAGAATCTAATCTGAAGGAACAAAAATGGGGAGAGAGGGGGCTCATTTCCAGATGCCAGTACCCTTGGGAAAGAGGTCTGGCTCTGGCTGGCTGGAGTGTAGACGTAGAAGGAGCACTCCTAGGCAAGGTAGACATTATTGCCAACAACTGTGGGGGGTTGGGCTAGAATTGCCAGAACTACTGAGACACCTGTGGTTACTCAAATGAATGTAACTCACCATTAAAATTCCCATACCATTCATATCCGTCTCGGTAAAGGTCAAACCTGCTGCCAACAACAAACAATAGCAATGCTACAACTAGTTTTAATCACATAACATTTGCAGGAGTCATATCCCAAATCCTCCAAGACTACATTATGAGAAGAGATTATTTTAACACTGAAATTAATAAAGAATTAAAATAAAAACCTTCAAAATAGACTCGCGTTGGAAAATGTCTCAAGAATCCTTTATAGCACCCTCCTCCAGCTTTTACAGTCATCTCAAGAATCCTAGCAGAGAAGGCATCTGATGTGTCAGAACCATCCACACCATAATAAATCATTTCTGTATCTCATTAACATGATAAAATTAAAGTTCGTATTAGAAAGCTAATTAGAGTATGAGAATTCCTCAACAATACAGCCCATTGTAGCTTTACAAACTAGGTGGCTACTGAGTGGGAGGATTTAAAACAGCAGCACCAAGGCTTTGTCCAACTCTACATTGACAACTCGCTAAAGGAATGTGTAAATTGAAAGTACATACGCACACATGAGGAACACTTATGGTTTACTTTGTGACTTTTTCATCTCTGGTTTTGCTGAGCCCTTATAGGTGTGTCTTCTGTTCAACCAGCACTGCCACAAGAGTGTTGGGATATTGTCATCGCCTCTCTCTTCTAGGAAAGTACTATCGCCATTTTCCTGGAGATATGGGAGGTTTAGAGGCAGAGCCACTTGCTTCAGGCCCCATGAAGATTTAGCCAAGGTTTAAATGTGGATGACAGTCCAGCTTTTGGCTGAGCCACTAGCTGCTATATCATCTCTACATTTTATTTCAATTTTCTTTAAAGAATGTAAGGGGAGAATCTCAAAGGGTTTCTATAAGACAACTACTTAGTTAAGGCAAAACTCCCTAAGAATAAATGTAAGGCAAGATGTTTCTCCATCTTCATTAAGTTGCTTTATAATGGTTATTTCAAAACTCAGCCATACCCTGGGGATCTCTCTATGCTTTCAAATATTCATCCTTTTAACCATTTCCTAACTGCTTTAGTCTTCACTTACATTATTCTTCCAACCCAACATTCTCCTGGTCTCCAGCCTGAGCCAATCTCTCCTGCCCAGAGATCTGTTCCTAAAATACAAGCTTGCCTCGTCTCTTCTGACATATCTTCGGTATCATTACTTTATTTTGACTAAAAAGCCAGATAAATGAGTCTGACCCATAGAATGCTTGCTTCCTGCTCCTGATAGGTCGGTGTTCTATTCCAAACCCAGCACACAGGCTTGTTGCTTTATTCTACATGGACCCTTTACTGTTGGCACACTGGGATGTCTCAGTATTTTTGTTCTGGGATTTCTTCTGTAATAGTCCACACTACAATTGACTATTTATGCTGGTAATCATTTTCTCTTCCAGGCTGAAGGTAATGCTAATCCATGCTAATGATGGGCTAGGAGTTCCAGCCTTCCTCTCAGCTCTACTGCTTCCTACTCACATAGGCCTTTCTGGGTCAGTGATAGTTGGTGCAGATCTGCAGACATCAGCAGTAACATTGGGAGGAAGTCTGTTGGATATAGTCACTTGGGCACTATTTTGGACTGACATCAGAACTTCTGAGGAACTGGGTTCAGTCACCCATGATTCTTCTATATCCAACATTAGAGCATCCTTGACTTCAACCACAAGTTCCCAAGACAATATAGCACTCATCTTCCTGGCCTGCCCGCCTGTACCTCTGACTGCTTGTGATTAAGCAAAGGACCAATAAAAGATCAATGACTGAATGAGCAGTGGGTTAATCCTCTGAATGACTCATTAAACCTTCTGTGTCTTGTTGGAGCCAGAACGACATTGATCTCCAGTCCACTAGTGTCTATACATATACTTAGAAGTGGAATTTTTAGAGTAAAGATTGATGATAACTTTCAATTTTGAATTAGTTAAGGATTCACGCGGTTTCCACACTGTAATAAAAGATGCTGAAATACTTTTAAGGTTTACAGTTTGGGAAGTAGAAAAATAAGAATTCCATTAAATGCACAGAATGTTTCAAAAGAACATTCTCAGGCATTCTGCAGTATAACAGAAGGTGGTACTCTCTTTGAAGGGTATTCACATACCTTTAAATAGTCATTACCATTCTTTTGAGCGTAAGGCAAATACAAATTGGATAGCTCTAGTAAAGACTGGCATATATCAAAGTATCTCAGATTATTCTGGTTTCACAGAAGTTTTCATGTTAAAATTAACAAGGTCACTCATATGACTTGTTTTTAATGCAGCTTTTTTGTCAAAAGTTCGTTCCTCTAAAATAACAGATGAAATAGCTGACATAAAAGAAAGTCTCTTAAATATAAAACTTTCCTCAAAGTGATAAAAACCAAAGAATGTCCCAACTTAAGCAATTTTTTATACTACTATGGCCTTAGTGAAGGAAGACTTCCAGAAACCTTTAACAAGCTACTCTGCTCATCACCAGCTGCTCAGAGATGTGTAAAGAGTCCTACAGTGGGACCCAAAAAGCAGATGTGGCAGATCTGCTCAACTTAGCTCAAGATTTAGGGCTTTTTAGAGCATAAAACAGTCTTTGAACAAAAATGCTTTCCACTGGACATTCCAGTTAACAGACTACTAGACAGTAATTACAAGGACAGAGGCTGCATAACGGAAACCATCACCAGCCCACTAGAAAGGCTCAGAATAGGCAACCGAGGGAAGAGGTTGATGTGCAGGAAACACGACCAGTGATCCTCAGATGCCCCATGGCAGCAGCCAACAGCGTGTACTCACACACCGTGGCATCCTCAGTGGTGGTCTCAATCCATTTTTACAGTTTCATCTTACCCAATACTAGCCAATTTTCAACTGGGAAACTTTCCACCCACCACTGTTGATTATGGAAATAAATGCATAACCCCTGTTTTGAAAGAAAATTCTCCAGAAGTGGTTTTATTGGAATATATATTATAAAAGGTAGAGGGAAGAGTTTAAAATAAGAAAAACAATTGGTCAGTTAAGTGGAAGATACTGCTGCGAAGGCCATAGGAACACAATACCTGGAAATCCAAAGGTGTGATTAGCTTCTACTGAAGCTTCCCAAAGTCTCAGCGGGTACTCCTGACCCACGAGCTTCTATGGGCCCCTACATTTTATACTTATTAGTTTACTCTGAAGTTTTCTCTCAAGTTTTGGTCCAAAGTCTCCCAAGGCAATCGAGTCAACCAAGAGGGTGTAATTTAAGTGCCATGTTAATCTTGGGTCCCAACAATGCAGCTGGATCATTCCCAACTGTCTTGGGATAATGAAACCAAACCAAACGTGTGGATTAACTTTAAAGATCAACAAAGAAGAGATAAAAGCTGAGACTTCAGTGGATTAAAGCTCTTTGCAATTCAGGTTGTAGCTGTGGTTAAGGGGTGGGGTGGGAGTTGGGCTTCCAGTTCTCATACTGAGGAGTAAGTCCAAAAATCTTTTGAGCAAGTAAATAGTACAGACTGAACCTGGATAAGTGAAAGATTCATAATAAAGTCTACAGAACAATTATTGGAAAGGTACAAAAAAAATACGTATGTGTGCATAACTATGTATATAATTATGAACGAGTATATGACTGTGTTATGTGCGAGATATACGTGACAAAGGGATATACATCTGATTGTTATCCAAAAGGCCAAAGAGCACTAAGACTGGGAAGCAGTATGGGAAATAAACTGAGTATGTAACAACTACACTAAAATTCTTATTTGGCAGTTTCCTTATTTTATTTCTGGATCCAATTAAGACCTTGGCAAATAGCAATGCAGGTCCTGTCAGAATCCAGATGCGATTCAGTACATCACCCTCTTAGTGCAGTGGGTACATAGAGAGAACTATGGCGACTACAGCTCCGAATGCCAGCCAACCACGAATTCCATGACAGGAGTATACACGCATCCACCCACCCACCCACCCACTCACTCACTCACTCACTCACTCACTCACTCACTCACTCACTCATTCACTCACTCACATTTACTGAGATGTCAGGCTTTGAACAATACAATTGATTAACACATTCACAGTCCTCTGATGCTTTTGCCTCAAACTACACCTTCTTTAGGAATCAAAGATATTGAACACTTTGCAAACAAATGTTCCAATGAAACCATCATTGTAAATGCAGTGGCACCAAAAGTGAAAGAATTAATATTTTTACTATTTCAAGGGCAACAAAAATGCTAAAAAAGCAAATCTATGAACCAGTTTTATTTTATTTGCATTTAACATGATTATACACATTCATGTGTCTAACAAGATCTGCACTGTTACATTAAAAATACAGTACAATAACATTCAACATGAGGTACTTCATATTTATATATTTTCCTTCATAAATAATGCGGTAAGCTGCTAAAGTCAAGCACACTGATGCACGGTTGGCTGCAGTGTCCTGAATTAGCTGAGCTTATTTAAACACCTTAAAAAAAAAAAAAAAGACAGTTCAGTGCAATAATTATGTAGAAATGAGAGCATTTACTTAAACACTATCTTAAGATATGATGAAAGAATGTTGCATTAGAACTGCTAGCCTAGCTACCCTTATCCCCAGTATGAACAATGATGAAGACTGCCAGGTATGCTGGGCAAAGCATCTACAGCGTTTTCTGCTTAATGAAGTTGTGTTTATACACTAGAGCTGCCAGCCCTGTCAGAACAATGGTTTTTATTCTTACAAACTACAAAGTTCAAAATTACCAAAGAAAACCAAAGCAAGCGCATTATCTTTCATTTTGCTGAAAATGAATACAGGAGAATAGGTTCAGAACCTAAAATCTCTTACTTTAGGTACAGCTTTTCAATCTTACCCACAGTTCTTGGCATAGGCCAAGTCAGAAAGTGGATTTTTTTTTTTTTTTTTGGAAACATAATAATGATTAATAGAAAGTTAAGTTCTTCCATCCTCAGTGAACTGCACTTGCCCAGCCACATGAAGGGTGGCTCAGTCACAGTAAGAGTGAGTTGGGGATAGACACTGCCCCTTTAAGGCTATCACACCCAGCCCAACTATCTCACAGGACAAAATCTGTGCCAAACAAAGTTCCTTCTCCTCTGGCTTAACAGTAAGTGCCTTCCAGTCACTTTGCATGTACCATACCAATTTGTACGGTAGCTATGAGTTACTGAAATGTTTAACCATAACTGTAAAGCAAAAAACTTTGTTGAAGTAATTTTAATTGACAATGTACCTTTATCTCATTGATGCTTTGCCAAAACTACAACCTGTCATTCCCTTTATTAGGAAGCAATTAAGAGATAATTTTGGAAAGTTGTCCTAGGAATATTCATCTAGTCATCAATAACAGCTTTTGGTCAACTATGTTAACAGATGTATGTAATGGCAAAATGATTAAAACATTTCCCATAATCCAGTGCTCTCCTCCACCAGGGAAGCTGGCCAAAGGCCACAAGCCCATATCTGCAAGGGAAGAAATGGTCCAGAAGCCCAGTGAGTAGAAGCAGTCACTCATTGGGCCTTGCTGGTACCAGCAGTGGGTGTGTGGGTTAGTTCTGACACACTTACCACTAGCCAGGCAGGGAGGAGGCAGTTCCTGAGTTGGCAAGCACACTTGCATGCACATATTGCGCAGGCATACACACCCCAGGACTAGCCCCTGCTCCAGATAAGTCAACTTTGGCTTACAGAGCAGGGGAAGGAGGCGGCCAGGGACCACACTCTGGGTGGCAGGGAGCCATCTCAGGATCACACTGAGCAGAAAAGCTGCCCAGAAACACATGGATATTTCAGCTTCAAGTGACTACACTGGACACTACCAGGGCCACAGGCACTAAGCCAACCCGAGCCATCATGGAAAAGGAGAAGTTGTCTGCGAGCTTTTCCCTCTTTGCGTATGGTATCATGGACAAATAAGAACTGCGTGTGATGCTGATGAGGTGAATACTCGATATAACCCAGTGTCACTCCGAACCATTTTTCAAAAACCCTGCAGTCATACATTGGCACTTTAAGACGGCCAGAGGCCAGGTTCTAGCAGTCCAGAAGGTTGTTCATAATCAACAAATAAGATCGGCTATGGTCACACATCAGATAAAGAATGTTTCGATTTAAAAGAAAAAGCATAAAAAGTACTTTATCACACTGACAGTGCTACAAAACCGTTACTCCATACCTCTAAAGAACTGTTTGGTCCTCTTTTAGCAGGAGAAGGGGGAGAAGAAACAGGAGTCCTATGCAGTAAGACTTAAGAACAAGCCAATACTGTGTGTGTGTGAGTGGTTTGTGTGTGTGTGTGGGGGGGCAAAACTACCAGGCCAGAGTGGCTTTTCTGAATTGTGTATGCTTCTTTCTCACTGGTAAACTGACTGCTGGTTGTATAGGCATTTTCAGGCTTCCCTTTTACCCATCAGAGTGTAAATTAGCAAGTTTGCAACCTTTCTATCAACAATGACATTTTCCAATTTTATCACTTCTGAAAGAAGCTGTCTGCATTCTGGTATCTTGTCTTCTAATCTGAAAGAATATAAGTCTGCTTTGCAGTTGAAATCATGGCCTAAACAAATATCTAATTCCTTACATCAAGAGTCTGAACTGTTTAGTGAGTAACACATATATGAACTTAAGATACAAAGATTATAAAAGCAAGGCCCAGAAGCAACAAATGTAAAAGAACAGAGTCAAACTTGACTACTGACCTACTATTTACTCTCTAAGTTTACTTGTTACAAAGCAAATATTCTTTCAAATTTGTACACTGAGGTTTACCTGTTCTTTGTTTTTGCTTTTATTTATTGATTGAGAGAAAGGGGTTCTGTTTAAAAATAATGATACTACTTTAGGATACATATTTCCATTCATCAAAGGAAATTCAAGTTGATCCAAAATCTTCTTCAGAGGTACAGAAGTAGGAGGTTGGTGGGCACTTGGAAAAGCACATGATCTCCCTAGGCGTACAGACGCAACTTGAAACCCACAAAGCCTGAGTAAGAACTTGGCTCTTCTAAGCATATAGTTAAAAGCGGAATGTTGCATTTTAGCCTGTACATAATTAAAAGGTTCAAAGACATTAGAAACTGCCTACTGCTTCATTCATTACAAATTACCTGTGCTGACCACATATCTGCAAATGAGCTAAGCGTCAGGCAAGGAGGGCCCATGTGGGCACCTCATGCTGCATAAGAAAAGAAAAGTTCAGGCGTAGAATATGAGTTCGGGGATCTGCCCTCCCTGTACACCAGTGCCATTGGTGCTGTCTGAGGAGCACTGGAACTGGACAGTCACCTTGCCACACTGAACTTCCGTCATGCCTTCCTGTCCAAAGTAGCTGAGTTCATTGCCGTCCAGCACCACGCTGGCTGTATAGAAGGTGTCTGGCTCAATCTGCACTGGATACTCAAACCACACAGGGAAGGTATTGCTGGATCCGTCTGAGAAGTACTTGCTCAAGTTCTGGCCCAGGACAACGCCCTGCCGTTTGAGTTCGATCTTTGCACTGTACTCGGCAGAGCCACAGCTGGAGCCGTACAGCCCAAAGCCGGCAATGAACACCCTCTTATCAACGGCAAACTGGATGCTGTCACAGCGACCCCGATAGCGCCACTGGTTGCTCCGATAGGCACATGACTGGAATCGGTGACAACGCTGGGGGACCAGGCCCTTGCGGGCTTTACTCACAAACTGCAGCTCTGGTTTTTTGGATGCAGTGTACCAGAGGAAGATGTCATTGGTCTCATTGAGAGTCAATACCCCGGACTGTGCAGCACCATTTGCAAAGTCATCCAGGGCCATGGTAGGGATGCGGATCAAGTACAGGGCCTTTCCTAGGACCTTGCGTTTATTTTCAATGCTCAAGGCCAGATCTTGCCGCTGGCATTCTACCTCAGCCCAGTTCAGGGCTGCCTCAAAAACCACTATTTCTTTGGCATTCAGCGTTTCCCTGCGGAGGATACTTTCGAGTGTCTGGAAGTCGATGTCACAGAATCCCTCAGACTTGAGTGCTAACTCAGCCTGGGCATCTATCACCTCCCAGCAACGCTGTGTCAGGTCCGGCTCCTCAAACAGGCAGCTCTGAGAGAGGAGTACGCAGGCGTTCTTGGCGCTTAGGCTCGTCTCCAGGAAATTAACACAGGCTCTGGCAAGGTGAGGAACTATGTACTTTTTGGCGGCATACAGTGTGGCCAGCACTGTGTCTGCAGCCAAGTCAATTTCATCACAATAGATGTATCTGAAAGAAAGTAGCCAACATGTAAGCAGAGATTCACACAGTGAGCATGTGCAGCAAGGAAGGAAGCCACTGCTTTCAAGCCTGTCCAAGAATATAATTTCATGTGACAGTTACTACAAACATGTTGTTAAAGAAGCATCTGAAATACATTCATAAGGTATTAATATTTCAGCTCAGCAGTAAGCTTATATAATTAAATGGATTAACTCTGTGTTGCTATTCATCTTCTATCTTATAAAGACAAATTCAGTATATTTTCAACAAAATAAGAGATACTCCAATTATCTAAAAGATTACTATATCAGAGATAAGATTACGAAACACAGAAAAATTCTATTATACTGCATTAAATGTTAAAGCACTGACATTCCCAATCCCATAGCTTAGAAATATTTATTAAAAAATTATATATGTGTGCCTGCGTGTATGTTTGGGCACCGCACCCGGGTACTCCAGGAGTCCAGAAGAGGGCACTGGCTCCCTGGAGCTGGAGTTACAGGCAGCCGTGAGCCATCTGAGAGGGTGCTAGGACCTGAGTCCTGGACCTCTGCTCAAGCATCTCCTAACCCCCAAGTATCTCTCTCTTCAGCACCACCCAAGTTTAAAGTAAACATATATAGCTCTGTTCCACTTTCTGTTTCAATAAAAACAAATGTCTTTTGAAACTATAAGATCAAAATTAAAAATCTTAATGATTTGGGACTTTTCTAAAACACAAAATAAAACCAGATATTAAATATTTCTGAAGTGGGTCCAAGTTCAGTAAACCACCACATCAACTTCAATACTATCTTTCCAGTGAATTCCATAAATCTTTTGATTATTAAAGTTCTAAACTCATATTCGTCCTATTTTCATAACTAAAGCATACATTACTTTCTTTCACCTGTACCTATTCAGAGACAAAGCAGAAAGCTTCTATGTACACTGATTCTGTGCCTAAGTGAGCTGTACCTATCTTAGGAGATGAAATACTTCCTGGTGTTTGCAGGAATGGTAGCAATTTCTTGAGACAGTCTGTGAAGGTGGAAACAACCTGCTATCTTATATTACAGGACAAAAGAATAATCAGTGAGAACTCTGCCCATGAATAACACTGAGAAAATTTATCAAAGTTTTTGAGCTAAAGCAGTGGGTACTTTGTCTAATTTTTTTTTATAGTAATTTTATTTCATGTTTGTAAAACATTCCTAACGTAAGAAACCAAGATTAGCTTTCACAAGGAAAAAAAAAAAAAAAAACATAAACACACATAAACAAGCCAAAAAGTTTCCTCAGTAATAAATACTTTCTTCCAGAAAACTCTCTTCTTTATAGGCTAAGCCGGTTCCACCAGCAAGACCACTGAACAACACAGCTGCAGTACAGTTGTGCTTTGCCTAAGGGTAGGACCAGGAGAGCATCCAGAATATGGGCTGGATCTGTAGCCTCACCCTGGAACTCCAGGGAGCTGCCACTCCTTTTCTGAGTACAGCTACTCCCCTAGGACATAGGAGGGGGAAGCCTCAGGTCCTACTGCTGTAACTATAGCATACCAACAAAGCAAATGGAACCCCACTCACGCCTTGTTCTTTCCACTCCACCTGACTCCATAACTTTTAAAAACTGAACTAATATGCTCTAGGTAATACATCTGTAAGAGAAGGTATTTGGCAAACAATGTATCAAATGACTTGGGCAAGATGTAACTTTCTGCCATTCTCGCTCCTGTTTCCTGACTGTACATGTGTCTGGGATACTACACCCTACTGGACTTCAGAGGCCACGATGCTGACTAGGGCTGCATCCCACCAACAACAGATGGCACTGTCACACACAGAGCAGACTTCACAGGCAGTAGGAAGGGCAAGGATCCAAGCAGGTAAAGAGGTCTCTTGGTGATGGTCTCTAATGGATTCTGAAGGTTAGTGATGAAGCAGTTAATGTTATGGTACTTCAGAGGCTCACTTGCCTTTAATCTCCCTGCTCCCCACTGGGAAAGTTCTAGTTCAATTAGGCTTCAAAGCCATTACAGGACCAAGGAATTACATACTTAAAAACTCAGAAACTGACTAGAACTTATTTTTCAGTAAGCAGTAAATAAAAAATAAGAATTATTTTAAAAGTTGTGAGAATACTGTCAAACTTTTTGACCCACTGGGCAATTTTTCTTTGAAAACATTGTTTTTTAAATTTATTCCAGTGAAATGAAATTATCAGATCAATATAGAACCTTGAACAGTTAAGAAAAAACCTTATAAATACAACTTAAAATAGGTGTAATTCCATTGTTCAGCATTAGACACTGGTAAAGATGATTCCCAGTACCCAATTAACATGCATTAGTCTGTAAAGGATCTATAAGATATGAAATTGTTTATGTAAATACGTGACTACCCTAATCTTTTTTACATTTTTATATTACTAATTTAAGATTGCTTGTATTAATCTACAGACAACTATAGGAAACAATCTCTTCAAAAATCTCTCATCAAAAAAATTGCATGTCCAATTTTGTGGGTAAAATAAATGTGGACAAAGATGAGAGAATAAGTTCCACTTCTGGTGGCATTAGACAACACAGAAGGCATGTGCCATCCTAGTGTTGCTAGCTAATCAAGGTACATCACTGCTATAATTGTGAAGTAAAGGTATATTTCTCTGAAGCCTTCTTAAAGTGTAGTGCTTTCAGGAGGAGAACATCCCTATTAAACAGTGTTTATTCCAGAAAGCTATTGTTCTTTTAAAATGTTGCTAAGGAGCAGCTCAGAACGTGAGCTCTTTGCCCCTAGGCTCTCCCTAAGGAATGGCTCTAACTGCCTGCGACATTCCATCCGACTTCCACGGAGCACTGAAGCACCGTTCTCTCTAAGACCATTCACAAGGCAAGCAGCACCCCCTCTCTTTAGAATCTCTCGCTTACAGGAAACTTAGAAGCCAGCAGAGAGAGCACAGACTCAGCACAAGCAAACTCTTCCCAAACACACAAGTAATGCTTACTTCAGCATGGCGAGGAAAGCTGCGGGTTCCACGTCTGGGATTCGGATTTCATCTTTGTCCTCAGCAAGTTCTCCGTAAAACATTGCATGGAACACTGAGCTCCCGACAGCTAAGACGTACTGTGGAGAAAGGGAGAGCTCATTCCATGCACTAAACTGAAAGCATTTGCAGAGTCAATCCCAAAATCCAGCTAGCCAATGAGGGCCAGGGACATGTAACGTACATAACCCGCAGTTTTAAACAGCCAGGTTACAGTATACCCTGACAGGGGAGCATGAGATTTCCACACAAAATGGGTTCTCTATCAATATCTCAAAGTTATGACATTAATATACACCCCCACCCCACTGTGAAATAAGTAAAAACATGGGCTCTTTATCGGATTTCTATAGGAACAGTAAACAGAGGACTTTCCAAACCAGTTACAACATTTCCTAGCCCTGGAGAGTGAGGAGGGCGCGTTTCTGAGTGATATATACAACCGTGTAGACAGAAACAAAGAGAAAATGAAGTGTGGCCAAAGGTCTGCATTCTCTGTAACTGGGCGAACCATGCAGTGGCTGCCGGCAGGCTCCCTACCCACACCAAGCTCTGTGCTGACAGGGTCCCTCTATGTAAATCTCAGGACTAAACCGGTAACGCAGCTGTTGCTTACTTTGTGTCCTGGCAACCGCTGAGTCCCACCTGGTGGCCCAACCACAAAATGTACGTCTGCCATCAAGTCATTATTGAACATCACCGCATTTCTACAAACAAGAGGCGAGTCATTAATTCACAGCAGCCTGTATTCCTAGCAGCCCTTTCCCCAACACGCAAAACTTAGAGCTAAGCTAAACAACAACAGTTCAGTGTTCCACTTCCCAGCAAAAGAGCACATAAAGGGTCCAGCCACACAACTGTCTGAAATCACAGCACACACATGGGAAGGAACTAAAGTTTTAAAAGTTATTTAAACTTTTACATGGCTTAGGACAAATGAAGGGTTTCCTGCCTCTGTGCTCCACAGACACAACCCTGCTGCTTAAATGTTACAGCTTGCAAAAATATTTGTATCTAAGAGGAAAACAGCTGTACTGCTTTGGAAAAGATACAAGGCAGCTTTCCACTGCCAGGAGAGCCTCTGGGGAAGGGGAGACAGAGATCCCTGGTAAACTGCATAACAGGTCATGCAAAAGCAGAGACTTCGCCACTGGCAAACTTTGAAAGTAACCACCACGCTGGCCGGCCAGCAAGGCCCTTACCTTTCTCTGATGGTGGGATAGAGACCCTGCCAGTTGGGGGCCGGGATGAGGTTGTTGTTACAGAGGTTGTGCTGGTGCTGCTGCTGCTGGACAGTGCTGCTGCTGGAGCTGGCTGCCTTCTTACGGGGGAATATATCAGCAGCCATCTTCTTCTTCTTTTTAGTCTTCAAGGTAATTATTTCATAACAAACTGGGGGCAACTTGCTGCTCCCACTGCCACCGCTGCCGCCGCCACCACCACCGCTGCTGTTGGCTTTCTTTGAACCTTTTTTGGACCTGTTCTTTACTGTCTCTGGAAGCATCAAGAAGAAGGTGAGACATTTCATGTTCTTTTCTTTATCATCTACCATGAGTACAGGATGTCTCTCTATAGAGCTAGATCTCGCAAATTTGCTCAAACATCAAGGCAAAGAGGCTAGCCGGAGCTAAGATGGTAACAGAGACCGACAGGCTGCTTTTTTCCTGCTTTTCCCAGCCAGGCAAGGTGACCTTTTCACTATGTTGAAGAGAAACTGGCTTTAAGTTTTATCCAGGACCGGATCTGTTAAATACATTCCCATCATGATTCCTGGTTTTCTTACTTGCGCATAAAACCAGCCGTTTTCTGGATCACCTGCAAAGCGTATGCGGAGCAAAGGAGGCAGGCAGAGAGAGAGCTGAGACGCTTGCCTTCTGAATTAGGCTAGCAAGATGTGGCGAGCCCAGCGAGTCAGTGCGGCCGGCCGGCGAAGTTGTGTGGTGAATGGATCGGGAGAGGAGAGTAGGTATTACAGCCTGCAGACGGAGTCAGACAGCCAGAGCTCCGAGCCAATAGCTGAAGCCACCAATCAGGATTGGATGAAGCCAAACAGTGACACCTATTGTAGCGTGCACAGCTCTGATATTAAAGGAGCAGCAGTTACATTCTCTTTTCTACTGTATATTTAATTAAGATAAACAGCAAATGAAAGACATTTGCAAACAGGAAGGGAGGGGTTTATTTCTCTTTAGTACAGGAACATTTTCATTTCAACCAAAACAAGCAAAAGCCATTAACAAAGAATGGGAGCACATATGTCTAATCTCTCTTTCTGGCAACAATCTCCCTCCTAGCAGCGTTTACTTGCAAGTATTTTGAACAGGATCTCCCAGACTATAAAGCCAAAGGGAACCAATGTGCTGAAATTAAACCAAACACATTTAAGCCCAGCCGGAGGAGGGGCGGGGTCTTTTTTTAGTCTCTGGATGTTTTGCTAAGGCTCGGCATTTCGCTTGCTTCCAATGTTTTCTAGCTCGGCACTGATCTTGGACCAGTGTCCCAGGTCACAAAACACTCATAATTACGATGAGCTTCCACCAGCACACTTAGCTGTACTGAAGCATAAGGCAAACTGTAGACAGGAAAATAGCATTCAAATGAGACAAATCTGATAATCAGTGTCTAAACCCTGTGAGTCACTACAGAGAAGTCAGATAGGGTACTACTCAGGGTCTCAAAATCCAGCTCAACTCCTAAGGCTAAATTTAATCTTGTCAAACAAATTTTAAATAATCCATAAGCTCTAGCACAGCACCAGTAGTAGGGCTATTTAAAATGATCAAAGTCTCCTATTAACTAGTTAAAAGGCAAACGGTCTCTTTGCTTTAGATGAGAACAAGGCTTCCCTGGCAGCTGCCAGTAAAACAGCATCTACTGGAGCTTCACAGTTTGTAAGGACAGACTAGTGACTAGAGTGACTCCCGCCCCTATCTATGGGATTACTCTGGTTTGTTCAAAGTAGAGAGGCTATTTGTTGCCTCTGGTCCCTGATCCTTCAGAGTCATAGCCCTGTGTGCGATGTAACATTCGCCTGCAAGGAGACTCCTCAGCAAATGAGAACATTGTTATTATAACTAACAGTACTGCATACCAGTATAAGTCTTTAAAATGCCCTAGCATCTTAATCCTAAATCATTCCAAAGGCAATCCTTTGTGTTGTCGTTATTATTTAAAGCCATTTGAAAGCCTCTGCGAACACAGAGTGTAAGAGAGACACAGACAAGGTTATCTATCCCCATTTTTGATGGAACCAAGTTGCTGCTTATTTATGACAATTATTGTATTCTAGACTGCAGGGCTAAGACACCACACATCAATACCCTTGCAAATCACCTTCAGTTGTACTTTGAGGATAATGTTAGAGATATGATAACCGGTTGGAAAGTATCTAGAAGGCTGGGAGTGAGTAAAGTACTTGCAATGCAAAATGGAAACCTGTATTTGGATCCCCAGCACAGAAAGGAAGGAAGGGAGGGAGGGAGGGAGGGAGGGAAGCAATGACAGCCCAGCAGCCTGTACCTATAACCCTAACTCTAGCAGTAGGTAAGGGTAAGGCCTTGGTAGCCAGTTAGCCTTAGCTCATTGGTGAGCTACAGTTAATAAACAGACTTTGTCTCAAAAAATAACACAGAGAGCCGTGGAAGACAATGTCAACCTCTGCCTCCCACCACACACACACACACACACACACAAAAAAAAAAAACACACATACACACACAAACAAATGCGCGCATCTATATATATTACATACATATACATCACTCACCACACAAACATATATTATACAGATACAAACATCCACACCCACTACACTCACATATCACACCACATACAAACATCCCATATATCATACACATAACACACAAACGCCTATGCCCAACACACACACACACACACACACACACTCTACAGAGAGACAGGCAGGCAGGCAGACAGACTCTCATTCACCCACACAGGACACCAAGGAAAAGGCACTAAGAAAACAAGTAGCTCCTGAGTGAGCTGCCTAGCAGGAACAGGTCAATCACACCTGTCTGCACAGCCCGTCTGATAGGAGGTACTTCTGAGCATAAATCCCAAACATATTTCTAACCAACCCCGCATCTGGCTTCTCAGGTCAGAACTAGTCAGTTAGAATGGAAGAGGAAACCCGCTGATCTGAGGCCGTCACTATTAACTGGCAACAGAAGACGACTAAACAGAAGAAGACTAAACAGAAGAAGCGAGAGAACAACATGCAAGGCTTTGAGGTCTCTACTCACCTTACATAAGGCTGTCACAACAAAAAGGGAAAGTGCATGTAGTAGTCTGAGAAAGGAAATTACACAAGGTCTTAGAAAACCCTCTTTTGAACCTAAAGATCCCAGGGATTTGGAACGACCAAACTTTGCAGAAAAGCTCGAAAAATGAAAATTAAGAGGAGAACTGAACTCTATGGATGCCCTAGAACAGTGCTTGCTGTAGAAGGTCGCTCCCTTTCACTTGGCCAGAGGCTGGTGAGGTGGTTGTTAAAAGACACACACACACACACACACACACACACACACACACACACACACACACACACAGCTGCCTCTCCTGCTCTGGTGACAAGACAGGCTACACACTGCTAAACCTGCAGTCCCAGGGCCAAAAGCAGCAGTATACCCCAGGAGCCTTTAGGGAATTTGGAATCATAAGATTCTAGATCACACCTGCATTTTCACAAGTTCCCCACAGTGTGCATGGCACTGAAGTTTAAGACTTCCCCAAAGATCTGGGTTCAAGGCCCACCAACATAGTACCTTCAATTCAGATGACCAAACAACTCAAGATAATTGAATCTAGTTTGAACCAAGAATGTAACCTCTCCTATCTTGTTCTGAAATTCTTCTGTTCTGATTAATGGTACCATTCTAAGATCAGGTGACCAGCCAGGCAAGTCAGAGAGTCTACAGCATACGGTTGTCTGGGGGAGAAGATCTAGTCCACATTCTCAGAGGTCAACAGCAGGTTTCAAAAATACCAAGCAGATGAACCAGCCAACCCCTAAATAATCAACTCCCTAATTCTGTCTCAGAAAACTAGCTGCACACACTGGCATCAGCAGCAACCAAGAAACTGTTCCATTTTGGCTAAGCCATTTAAGTGCCAGAGCATGGGGGGTGGGGTGGGGGGGGGAAGCTCTGAAATCCAGTCAGTCTTTAAGGGGCCCAGTTTTCTCAGCTGAACAGTGTGGTTTGTTTGGAAGGGCATTTCTCCAACCAATGATGCTTAATCCAGTTAGAATCATATTTTATATTCTGACTTAGAGCAGATCATTCATATCATAAGAGTTGAAAATATAAAGTTCAAACTGATTTTTTTCTATTTTATTCTTTATGTTTTGATGTTGCTCTTGATACAGTCAAGCCTTTTAATGACTGGTTTGAGAAAGTGGGATATTTTCTGGGGTACTTAAAGCTTAATATCCAAGGCTCCTTCACATCAAAAACAGAAGACGAGGGACTATCAGAAAGAAAAGATGGTTAGATCCCATGTACTTAACAGAGTGCACACGAAATCCACCAAACTGCATGCATGTGTGGGATGATGTTTCTGGAAGGACAACAGCTATCAGCTGCCTTTCAGAGTAATACTTAACCCAAGATACAGGAAAACAGAGCCACGGCCCTTTAATGCACTTCCTCATGCTGTGGTGTGCCCAACCTACAAGTATTTCCATTGCTACTTCGTAACTGTGATTTCACAACTGTTGTGAATCTTCATGTGAAATCTGTGTTTTCCAATGGTCTCGGGCAACCCCTGTGAAAGGGTCATCCAATTGTCAAAGGGGTCATGACAGGTTGAAAATAACAGCAGTAAAATGTTGGGGGGGGGAACAAGCTAGTATGAATCCCCTGTATCTTTGTTCTCTGCTTCTGTTTCTGCTTTGCTACATTAAATACGTTACACCCCCTCATACAGATATAAATAGAATCTCATCTACTCACACTCCAATCCAGACACAGCACCAACAGTTTGGAAAACTCATCGACAACCTCGTCACTACTAGCATTGTCTCACTTGCTCCAAGACTTTCTCATTTGTAGAGCTTTTTGAGTCATAGTTAAACTCCCTTAGTGAGGTAACTAGGTCAAGAAGCCCTCCAACCTTTAAAGAAAGCATTTCCGAAATCCACAGTGCAGAGCCTGCACGGTACTAGGTGCTGGGCACACAACAGGGAGGAACAGAAACCTGGGTCCAAAGGTTAGCTAATCACAGTGGGTTTCTATTGATTTTATAATTGCTAGAAAGTTGAATCACCATTATCTATCTTCACTGGATTCTGTATTAATGAGAAAATTATCAACAGAGCTTAGGCTCACTCAGATCATGCTTTCTTCACAGGAGGACTCCCAGTAGGCTCATCTCGGTGCAACTTACATAGGCAGTTTGGGACAGGGTCTCTTGGGGTCCCGGAGAATAGCAGTCTGACAGGCCACTTGCATTACAGAAGTTTAGGGGATTTGTAAAGAAAGGTCCACAACAAACAGGAGGTAGACACCTGGGCTGCAAGGCAGATCTGCTTGCCATATTCTGTCTGTCCCACCCAATCTGCGGTATCACTTACAGCAACCACACCACACATAATCCTCTGTTTGTATTTCTAATCTACTATAAAAGAAAAATATATGTGCAGAGTTCACCAAGACAAAAGCCAATAACAGACATGGTCCACACCTCTGTTGGGGCATTTCAGGAAAGAAATGGACAGGGTCTAGAAAGTCCTCTCATGGGAAGGAAGAGCCTTGGGGAAGTTGCTGATATTCAGGAGGCTCTCCAGGTAAACCTAAGGTCAGAAAACCAGATACTCCAGGTTAAGATGGGCTTGTGTCCGCAACAACAACACTGGCAACTCTAGTTTAGCTTGTTCTAACTCTAGTCTCGTTGTCTGGACTTGTATGTGGCTTACTACAGGACAGGTAAAAACCAAGGCAGTGTGATAGACTGAGAGAGCGTCACTCTCAACCCCGAGTCACAGGACATAACAGGAAGGGGTTCAATCTGATGAGTTGGGCTAGAATGCTGCCTGGGATTGGCTTATGTGTCCTTTCTGTACCAAGCAAGCGTTAGTTATGCTTGTGGTCTGGGAGGTTAGAGAGATCAGTGGCAAAATGCTAGCCATCTCTAAAGAGGAAAGCAGCTGCCAGAAAACATGGGACATGCTTTCTAAATTTGGAGATAAATGAAGAGCCAACCAAGACAGCATGAATAGTGAAAAAGTTAAAAGCCAGCAACAAGTGACTTGAAGGATGGTTACTTAGTATCTGAGAGCCTCATTTTCCTCATCTGCCAAATAGAATAATTACATACGGCTCAGCCCTCTCACATTTACTGTGAAGTCAAAATTACATGTTTGTGAAAACACTTTGATAAATGTTAAAGTGGTCTACAGAGGTAAGCTCTCACGGTAAGTGGCAATTGGACTCAAGCAGAAAGCACCTTTTAGGGTAAACTCAACCAGAACATAAGGCTCTGCCTTCCCATCCTTGCAGAGTCTTCAAGCAGCATAGCTTGGACATTTCATCCCTCCATGTGTGCTCTGGCCCTACCTGTGGTTCCAAGTTACTTTACAGCTTGCTCTGATTTTCAGGTCTGGATAATCATGACTCTAGACTATGTGTTTAGGACAGGGCCTCAGAATCCCACACGGCTACCACCAAATCTACACCTGGAGCCAACACCGCAAGCCCCAAACAAAGAGATGGCTAATGCTGACTAGTGCCCTGCCGTACCTACAACAAAGCCAGAATCTGCAAGCAGTCATCTAGCCTCCTGACCAGCAATGCTCACAGGAGCCATCTCTAACTGGAATCTTTCAATGAGCCATTCTGAACTCTAGCACCACAGTGATGATACCTAATACAAGCCTTTGGGCGAGGCATACCTCAGTTGTCTGGAAGGGTATGGAAGGCAGATGGTAAGTCTTACTAAGTCACCTCCTTTACTGCAAAGAACTCCAGCTAACCTTGAAATCAGATGGGAAGCATTCAAAATCAGAACACATCAATTCTCAGTAGGCAGGAATAATTAATTCTTTAAAAAAGCCTTTGTAGTATTTTATATACCCAATAATTACAGCTCTATAACATACTGTATCTCAGTACACACCTTGTTTAGAATACTAAACAACTCATTTAAATCTCAAATTATTCATTCATACATTAAATGAGATGATCTTGAAAGGGAGTATTTAAGATTTATCAAGTGATACTCTATAGATAGCTATTTAAAGGAATATCATATTTTATAAAGGTTAAGATACCCTGATAAAAGTATTTTAGATATCTAAATATTTAGATGAAAAGTTTTATGTACCTTAAATGATCTTATAAATAATTTCCTTTCTGGGTTTTTTTAATTAAAAAAAAAAAAAATCTACTCTGGGCTGAAGAAATGGCTCAGTGGTTAAGAGCACTTAACTGCTCTTCAAGAGAACTGAAATTTAGTTCCCAGCACACATTTTGACTGCCTCCAGGGAATATGACGCCCTCTCTTGGCACGTATGGACATATACAAAAACATATATAAATACATAGTTTAGCACTATGATTATGCATAAATGTGTATGCAATGCTTTACTAAGTTCTCCCACAAACTTATATAGACTTTAATCTGGACTGCAATGATTCTAAGACATCTAATTTTTGTAACCACTAGGGCTGTTTTCTTGTACTCTATAAAATAATGGGATAAATGGTATAAAATAATGAAGTCAGTGAAATAATCCAACTCAACTCAAATAAAGAAAGTCATCTTTTTCTCTAGGTTGCTTAACTATTCTCTTAGGCAGATAAGATGAGGACTTAGAATTCTGGCTGACCCGCACTAGAGCAACTGCACTTTCATCATGCAGGCATCTGATAAAGTGTATCATCACAATTCTCAATTGAGGGTGCTACTATGACAACCACTGAAACAGTAGAAAATGTAGGTGGGAATCTTGAGAACGTCCATTGCCAGGCTCAGCAAAGCATCCCACTTCCGTTATTTTTCTCACTGCACGGGTAAAGATGTAAGGAAAAGAAATGAGTAGAGACCAGTAACTCTGAGTAATAGCTGCTAGAGAGATTTATCAAAGACTAACTCTAACAACTGTGTCACATAAAACTGGGGAGTGAAACAAGTCCTTGAAGGATGCTATGTAGGAAAGATACATGGCTCAGAGGTTAAGAGCACTGTCTGTTTTTACAGAGGTACTGAGTTCAATTCCCAGCAACCACATGGTAGTTCATAACCACCTATAATGAGATCTGGTGCCTTCTCTGGCCTGACTGCATACATGCAGTCAGATTGCTGCATAGTAAATAAATAAATAAATCTTTTTTTTTTTTTTTTTTTCAAGACAGGGTTTCTCTGTGTAGCCCTGGCTGTCCTGGAACTCACTCTGCAGACCAGGCTTGCCTCGAACTCAGAAATCCTCTGCCTCTGCCTCCCAAGTGCTGAGATTAAAGGCATGTACCACCACAAAGATGCTGTGTGTGGGCTAGAGAGATAGCTCAGCCCTTAAAGGCTAGGCCCAAGACCAAAAAGATACTGTATATCTTTAGACAAATAGAATAACCTATATTAACATTTTGATTTAAAAGTGAGAAACATGATTATAATGAACACATACCCTCTCCCATATGACTTAGTATATACTTGAAAACAATGAATCCAAAGAAAGTTCAGGCCCTGAGATCTCTTTGGAAGATCTCTGAAGGGAAGCTGCTTTGATCCAACAGGGAACTCTAATCCTACTGGGAATGGCCACAATGGAACAACTCCAAACAACCATTACTGTGACCTTTCTAGATCATCTGTTTGCTTTAGATGACAGACACAGAAAATTAATGTGCTTTGGTAAATTATGAAAAGAAACAAAACAGCACAGCATGGCACATAAGTGTACCACAAAGATGGTGGTTGACTTCCGTGGACTCAACCCTGACCCATAGTAGGAGGAGGATCACCAAGAACATCACAATCAGATCCGATCACGAAATCTGAAACACTTGTCACTCACAAACTTACATAACGAACATCTTACTCTAATGGGAAAGTCACCCTGTTCCAATGAGCACACAGAATGGGAACAAAGAATCCAGCTGAGTCCCAAGCCACTTGAGATTTAGTCTGCACCGCTTTGGATTATTAGTGGGATTCCAAATCTGTCACAGACAAAATTATACAGCACTCGTAACTCTTAATGAAATGCTTCTAAAAAATAAGAACCCTAAACAAATGCTACCCAAATATATGATGTTCCCCTACAGAAATAACCCTTCATTTACCACTGTCTGGTCACACCAAAACACTTCATCAATAAAGATTATCAAGACCTTTTCAATTTTATTCTTTAATGTGCTTGGTTAGTATTATAAGGATACTATTACTGGAATTGAACTTTTGTTCCAAATACCTTATTTTCATATAGAAAATTCTGTGTTTGGATTCACCACTATACATCCATCCATATGGTGTCAGTTAACTAGTACTTAATGAGGGTTCTTTCTTCATTTCTATAATACATATAATTAGAATAAAATATAATTTTCATTAATTGATTACGATACAAAGCTGAAGGGTTGGATTTTCAGGGAAGTCTAGGAAACAACAAGAAAACAGCAGTGACTGAGATGACAGAGTACCTTCACAGCCTTCGCTTGTGTGCTTGCCCTTCCTTCCTTCCTTCCTTCCTTCCTTCCTTCCTTCCTTCCTTCC